>NC_136812.1:30856794-31131794 GCF_951216825.1 Electrona antarctica
AATGTGTGTGTGGATGGGTGAATGTAATGCACAATCTATGTAAAGCGCCTTGGATAAAGGCGCTATATAAATGCACCATTTATAGGAGCGAAAATAATTTAGTCCCTTGTTTGTGCCGAATCTGGGTTTGTTGCACTCCCTCTGGTGTTGTGGGTGTGGACTTCGTTACCATTAAGGAAGTATTTAGACAGGTACATGGGAATCTTGGTGGTGTATCGAATCTTGTGGACCAGACCCATTGCAAGATGCTGTACTCTGTCGTCGACCCTATGCTATTCAAGCCTGTCAAAGTGGGCAGGGGTGAGGTGGGTTCGGGGGGTGAGGCCAAGTAGGAGCCTGACCAGTTTGTTTTGGGAGGTCTGGAGCCTTGCTTTAAGGGCCTTTGAGGTGCTGTGGTACCAAGAGGTGCATGCATGTACGAGGGCTCCTGTTAGGGTCTTCAAGGTGTTTTTGTTGACCAGTGAGGAGATCCTGTTTATTTACTTTTACCTTAGACACGCTCCATCACGACACTGACCTCATCAACCCGTCCTTCCTCTTCGATGTCTCCCTTTTGAATGATACCTGTCCATTCAAAGTTATTAGTGCAACCGGCGAAAACTAGAGTTCTCAACAGGCCCGAAAATTAAGGCCCGGCCCTACCTGGGCCCTCATCAAACCCTGTACACTCAAGACACTGCCCCCGCTGCCACCCTTATATGGAGCTGACCTGTTCTGACATTCAATATGTTGATCTGACATCATCAAACCCTGTACACTCATGACATGCTCCATATATGGGCAGAACTAATCAAACCCTGTACACTTAAGACACTGCCCCCGCTGCCAGCCTTAAATCTCCATAATATATGGTGCTGACCTGTTCTGACATTCCATATGTTGATCTACCCCCCAGGTCAGAGTCTGCCGCCACCCAGGTGGATGCGTGCACGTGACCTCGAGGTCACAGGGCGTCTTACTGGTGTATGACAAGTTGGACTGATAATACAACATACAGCCAGACAGCAAAATGCGAACATTTATACCCCAGGTTGGGAAACACTGCTCTAATATTTTTAGAGAACATTTAATATCTAACTGCTGGTCTCTTGTGTCCATATGGTAGTCCATACATTATGTACTTATGGAGTAACAGTTTTGACGGTGTTATCATTAAACACCATCATTAAACGCTTTCTCACTCCAGTCCCTGCATATGCCAATGGTCAAGGCTGATATGCAAGTTCAGATTGATATTAAGACCCTGATAAGAGTAACAAACAGGGAGTAACAAAACACTGTGGCATAGGGTGCAAACCAACTGGGGAGAAAAATGCTTTAGGATAGAATGAATGACAGACAGACAGTTCCCTTCAATTCATTGTAGGATTTCATATTGACTTGTCTATCAGTGTAATTCTATTACAGCAACTTTACTGAGGCAAAGCAGTCAGACTCAAGCACATCAGCAACAGTCCCACCTAAGTGGATTTTGTTGTTTGACATATTGCATCAGGCCTTCACAACATTTTATAATATGACTCATTCTGTAATTGCCCTTTGAAAACATTAGAGAACACTCCTTTAGGACATAAAGTAGACATAACACATAGCATACTAGCAAACAAGTCTGAATATGCCTCAGACTGTGTGAGAGTGCCTGTATCTGAATGCTTAGTTCTGACATGAGCTTCCAACAAATTGCATTCCACGGTGAGAGAAGACACATAAGACACAGAGACGAAGAAAAGAGAATGCACGAAAAAGACAGAGAAAAGGAGTGAAAGTGAGATAAGGAAGAGACAATAGGGAGGAATATCAATGCGGAGATCATGAATGTCCAGTACTGGCTGCTGCTGCTTCACTGCACTGCATGGATTACAGGTATGCCATATTAGATTTTGTTTGGGTACATGCACGCAGTCAATTCATTTTGGTGTGTGTGTGTGTGTGCGTGCGTGCGTGTGTGCGTGTGTGTGTGTAAACAAGCATAATTTAGACATATGTAGGCGTCAATATTTGTCTTGCATAGTGTATGGGTGTTGTATGTATGTATATGGATGTTTACATCTGTGTGTGCAATGCAGGGCTCTGTAAATGTGCACGTATACATATTTTGGTCTCATTGGATGGCCTGAGCTACACTCAGCTCAGCTTAAGTCCTTACACAGCCTGGCCCTGAGGTGGACATGTCTCAGCTTGTTCAGTCTGGAATGCTGTAAACACATTGTGTGAACACAAATGTGTCCATTTGTACACATTTGTCTGAGTTAAATGAACTCTAACAATTTGACTGTGTACTTTAATAAGCCTGCATGCAAACTTTGTTTTGCGAGTTGTGATTAATGGAGGTACCAAGAAAGGTGATTCAACAAGTAGGGTTAAATGGTAAATGAACAGCTATAGTCTTTGTGACCCTTCCAAAGCGCTACAATGTTCTTCACATTCACACACCGATGGCAGAGGAAAGCAAGGCACCAACCTGAACCTGCTCATCAAGAGCAGTTCAGGGTTCAGTGACTTTGCTCAAGGACACTTTGACACGCAGCCAGGAGGAGTCAGGAATTGAACGTGGAATCACGAATGACATGCTTGTTACTAATAATTACATCCTCGTTTTCAGATGCTTTAAGAGGCATTGGTCCCTACATCAGGCATTATGAGGGCTTGTCGTATGACAGGGAGGAGGTCCACAGGAGACACCTGAGGTCCAGGAGAGCACAGCCTGAGGACCACCAACTGCTATTGGGCTTCACAGCATTCCACAGGTGGCCGGCAGCTTCTCAAACCCTGACTATGGCAGCTGCTTCAAAAGCTTTGTTAAATATACAGCTTTCTGTTCAAATATACACCATTATTTTCCATTGAATGATGAATGTTCCAAAAAACAATAAATCATTTAATTGATTAATTATTCATATTGTCTTAAATATGTTTAGCATAACAAAGCATATTTTGTCCACATCTTGTGCTTGTTTGTTGTCTTAGAAAGTTCCGGTTGCGTTTGCGACGAGATGCAACAGGGTTCGCAGAGCGTTTCAGTGTGATGAATGAACATGGTCCCATAGCAGCAGACCTCTCTCATTTATACTCAGGAACACTAGAGGGTATGTATGACATGGAAATACCTCACCCACCACAAGTATACCTCCTGCTAAAAATTGTTAACATGACTCCGCCAGATGGGGCAGCAGAGAGTACACTGGGTTCGGGAACCCAGTGTACTCTCTGCTGCCCCATCTGGTGGAGTCAGGTTAAAAAATTGTACCCTTGTGGGTCCATTTTGATATTAAACTAGTAATAGGAATAGTAGCAGTGCTTTTAACAGTATTAGCACTGCAGTAGTAACTAACGTAACACTGAAGATTTCACTGTGTATGTCTGTCTGTTCTATATGTTTGTGATTCTTTCTCTACCTGTTCTGGCCTGGTCATGTCCTGTAGGTGAGCGTGGTTCATCCTGTCATGGCTCCGTGCTTGAAGGTCAGTTTGAGGGCTCCATCTATACAAACAATGGGACGTATCACGTGGAGCCTGCTCATAGATACACCATCAACCAGACAAATCAACATTCTATAATCTACCACCAGGATGACATGGGTAAGACATCGTTCATGTTCTTAACCACTTAAAACCAATACTGTAACATACTGTAACAGATTGACAACTTGACCCATTAGTGAGGTTGTCGTCTGTCCATCTGCTATTTTCGCCGAAATAGATGATCAACTATTTTTGCAAAACTTCAACACATGTTCAACACATGTCTCAGAATAGGGACATGCAGGTTCATGTGGTTCAGGCTTTAATGGGCCAATTTCTTCAAGAGAAACCTACATATCATTATTAAACCTACTATTATAGTCCACATGAGCAGCTGGTGCCTTGCTCAAGGGAACCCTGGTATCTTAGCTGTCAAAGAGGAGATTTATCCATCCATTTTGTTTTTGCCAGCGTCCAACATGACGTGTTGAAGTCATAAAGTCGCACTAGCATTGTTCTGTGGTGACGATGTGGTGTGCAAAATGTTACAGTTCACCACCAGTCATCTCCCACCAGTTTGATTAATGGCACTCTTGGCAATTTATTCAACAGTCAAGTCACTGAGCAGACAAACATCATCTTCTTGTTATCTGTCCATATCAACAGTCTTGGCTGGTGTCATAATGAGCCAAGGTTACTAAAAGTCACTGAACCGGTCGTAACCTTTTACTGGTGGCGTGAGCGAAAAGAGTTAAAAACTCATTGTAGACTCTAGTTATAGCTCTGGGGAGGGAAGGGGGGGAGGGGTCAGGGGGTATAGCTGAAAACCAGCCAAAGAAAAGATGAGTGGTGTGACTTTAGAGGGAGGGTTAGGGTCTGGGGTACAGAGAAAGGTACGCGGGCAGAAAGGAGGGAAGTGAGTGTCGGGCAGGGGTGGGTGGGGGTATGGATGGGATTGCACAGTAATGGTGTGGTAAGAGAGAGGAGGGGGGAGGAAGAGATGGAAATTAGAGTCATTGAAGGTGGCCTTGGGGATGGATACCATGGTGATACACCCAGTCTGATTGGTCTGGAAATGTATCCCTCTAACGCTTCAGCCAGCTGGCATTCATTGCTGAGGACTGTCATATATTGCGCAGCGGTGTGTTTGCACACGTGCGCGTGTGTGCATGCGTGCGTGCATGCGTGCGTGCATGCGTGCGTGCGTGTGTGTGTGTGTGTGTGTGTGTGTGTGTGTGTGTGTCTACCAGCTTGGCTACATAGTTTTCGGTTTCGGCCTGACTGCCCATGTCCAGCTATGATTTTTCTTTTGATGTATTTTTGAATACCTGAATTTGTTCATATATATTCGAATACCTGATTGTGTGCATGTGTGCGTGCGTGCGTGCGTGCGTGCGTGCGTGCGTGCGTGTGTGCGTGCGTGCGTGCGTGCCTGTGTGCGTGCCCGTGCATGGCAAAGCGTGGCTAACTTTGTGTGCGTGCGTGTTAAGGTTAAGGTTAAGCACATACCCGGGACTTAGATGTCCAAATCTAACCCCTTAATGATTCATCTTTACCCTAACTAAAAACCCCAGCCTGGATCAGAACAAAGCCAATTGTTCCTGTTTTTTTCATTAGATGATTTCCAGGAACTAATTGTATACTCTTATCAAAACCTCACGTTCCACTAATGCCTTTCTTCCCAGTGACATCTGACGTACAGCACAATGTGCTGCACTTCAGACGTGCTGCTACTGACAACATCCTGCACTTTTATTCAGAGGCCAATATCTTCAGGAAATTATCAGAGGCCAATATTTCAGGCCAACACAAAGTGTGTAGGCCTGAGATAACGTGTCCACTGTTTATTTTCTTCACTTCCTGTGGTTGGGGCCTGAATGTGCATGACAACAGCTGAATAAGGGCATGCCGCCTCCTGGGATGTACTGTAGATTGTTAAAGGGTCTCTCTCATATCTGTAAAGACATGATATTCCAGTACGATATTCCCTACAGCATTTTTGCTGTTTGTAATGTTTGTAATGTTTGTTAGTATACTATAGCACATTTTATGCGAGGCAATTCAAAGTGCTTCACGGGCTTAACACATAAAAGTAAAAGAAGGAATTAAACAAGAATAGAATAATATAATTATCATAAAAGGTTAACGTGTTATTATAGTTCAGAATTTTCTACTGAGTTAAATTGCAAACTATCAGTAATATTATATGCTTATCTGACATTGAACTTTTAATTAATTTTAACTATAACAACAGCTACAATGTATTATGTGTCCATGTAGAGAGGGAGTACCTTAAACATTATAAAATCAATGTTTGGCTGAACAAACTGTGTAAATGTTGATGTAGTTGCGTGAGTATGTCCACGTGTGTATGTACGTATGTACACTACACATGTACGCATGTAATAATGCCTACACATAACATAGTGTGTGTGTGTGTGTGTTTCAAACTGAAAGATGAGAAGCAGACCTCTTAAGTGCGTCCATGCGTGAGTTTGTGTGTGTGTGTGTGTGTGTGTGTGTGTGTGTGTGTGTGTGTGTGTGTGTGTGTGTGTGTGTGTGTGTGTGTGTGTGTGTGTGTGTGTGTGTGTGTCCGTGTGTGTATGATTGCACACATCCGTACCTGCCCTATAGTTACCTCCGTCACGTGGACTCTCCTTTGAGGAGTCACGCCACTTATGGGAATGATGGCTAACTTTCTCAACACAACACATTCCACCACTCCAGGAGCTTCACCACCCAATCTGCTGTCTCAACTTCCCTCTCACTGTGTCATCAATGTAGCAACATGCCCGCACACATGTGCATGTGCAAACACACATGGATACAGACGCAAATACACATAGATGCATAATAGCATGACACTCAGACCTGGGCACACACAATAATTTCCTCTGTCAAACCATGCATGGTCAAGCTCCATGCAATTCAAACATGCTGTTATTGTTTTGGGAAATATATATGTTAACTTCCATGGCTGTGGGTGGAATTATTAACTGCCCTTACATGTTTTTAATAAAAGGCATGTGATCCACGTGATTTCACAGTCAGGGAGAAGTTTGAATAAAGTTGACCTTGTTCAGCTTGGGAATAATGTACGTACGTCTCTCAGCATGTGTAATCCCATATATTTCTGTTTGCTTTTATTCATAAAAGCAAAATACACAGACCTTTCAAACCTCTGGAGACGTTAAGATGATAGTATGTTCACATATCACGTGTGAGAAAGTGTGAGCCATAAAGTCATTGTTCACATGCTGAAAAATAACCCCCCTTTTCTGGTGGATTTTAGTAGAAATCTGGTTAGGAAATATAAATACCTCTGTGGGGGCATGGTGCATCTCTTGGGGTTTCTGCAATTTCACAGAATTATCAACTTTTACGATGATCCTACGCTAGACATTTCGGTGATATATAGCCTGTGCAGATCCAAACTAGGTTTCTGGCAACTACCAAAAGGGTTGGTCCATTCTTAAAGTATTCTATTGACAAATATTTTCAAAATAATGCTTATCCACTGGAATGTTTATGGCGTGGCTGAAGGCCAAACTCTACAACTTGGTTTGTCATTTAGTGCCCTTTTGCAGCCAGCACCCCATTGGTGAAACCTTTTGTTGTGGAGGATGTTTATAATAAATTCACTAGTACATTGTACTGATTGTAGTTGGGAGTTGGGCATTGAAGTATAAGTACAACAACATTACAAGTACAACCTTGTAATGAATCCTTGATTGATGTCAGATGAGGGGCTGGAATTGCCATACGTTTTCTATTGTGCACCGAGCCTGGGAATTGGTTTCAAATTATCGCTGGGAATCCAGTGTTGTTGAAATACTAGAATTTCCATTTTGGAAAAAAATAAAATAATTTGAAATAAATCCACCCGTCCTTCCTAGCTTTAGACTGGACTAGACCTGTACGTGCCCGTCGCAGTCGGCCACCGGCCTACTTGGGAACGATGCAACTTGGGAACCTAATGATATACGTTGTCATAGCACCCGTTTTAACTGTCAGCCGGTGTCCCACATGGAGATCTGTGTATGTGCCTGTGTGTGAAGACTGCAAACTGAAAAGTGTACTTGGCAATCAATTCGGCCCACTGGCAGAGCCTGATTGGTTGAGCCTCAATTGGCTGAGGCAGAGGCTGGAAATTGCACAGGTGAAAGGAGTTGGCCTCATTAGGCCCACTGGCAGAGCCTGGCCCAGGTGAAAGGAGTTGGCCTCATTAGGCCCACTGGCAGAGCCTGACCAGAGCCTTTTGGTGGTTCTGGAAAACTGTGTGTCCGACCGACTCGATACCTGGCACTGCACTCCCTGTGGGGGTGTGGAACGCGTGTGTCGAATGTGAAGTCGGTGGGTCAAACGGTTCTCGAGTTACGTGCATTACATGTACACACGTACGCAGAGACGTGGTGCATTTATAGTAGGATTTAAGTCTAACAAGCGTGTACTTCCTGTTTTTTGGGGCTCTTTTAGGTGAATTCAAATTAATCTGTATAGATCAGGCCAAATATTAGCTTTGTTGTTTAATCTTGCGGATAGTTTTGTTAGGAGGCTTGGCTCCAAGGCTCAGAAAACTTAAAAACTCAAATTAATCAGTTCTAGCATCTACATTTTAGGAGTCCAAACTGGTGTGTGTGTGTGTGTGTGTGTGTGTGTGTGCCTGTGTGTTTGCATGTGTGAATTTGCATGCGTGTGTGTGTGTGTGTGTGTGTTTGAGCGTAAGAGAGAGAAAGAAAAAAAGAAAGAAAGAAAGAGCTGGGGAACTAGAGGTCTGGAAATAATTCCCTCACTGGGGCGTGCGTACGTACGCACGCACGCACGCACGCACACACACACACACATCTATCCCACTCATACCGTGTGTCGCACCAAGCTGCTGGTGCTGATTGGTTAAGAACACATTTCAAGGATGGTGTGATCCAATCATTCAGCGTTTGATCCACTGGACAGCAGGCATATCTGAGCAATTGTGCAAACTCCCACACAAGCACTGGATACAATGTGCACACATGCATGCAGTATTGTGAACATGAACATTCATACTGTACACAGTATGCATGCACGCATGCATGCACGCACGCTGCACACACGCTGCACGCACGCACACACACACACACACACACACACACACACACACACACACACACACACACACACACACACACACACACACACACACACACACACACACACACACACACACACACACTCACGCACGCACGCACACACGCACACACATACACACTGTGCTGCACTTCAAAGTATAGGCCTACTATAATTATAGGTTGCTAATTAACTGCCGGAAGATGCATGATTCTGTGAGTCATTTCTGCCACCTACTGCCATGTGAAAGTGCTTATGAAGTAATGTGACTTTCCTGTATGTTGTGAAATTCAATGACATTTATTTCTACATTTATCAGGCTGGAACCGAAACTAAGCTATAATCACGAGTTTGATAAATCACTGCACGTTTTTGGGGTGCATGAGTTGGTTAGTCATACCCACAGTCCTACAGTCATTAGTCCGAGAACACCGTCGCTCCCGACATGCATGGCAGGTTAAAACTAACCCGTGCTGCCGGTTAAAAATACCAGTCAGGAACGATGCAAGTTGAGAAAAGCCAACAAATTGCAAGATTCTGCATTTGGCCCCTGCACTACTGTACATGTCCTGCTCTGAAGCAATAGCATTTCTACCAAATGTTTTCATAGACTGCTGATCGAGGGCTGGCCAGTGCAACATGATGGACCAATCTGTGTGCACATGAAATGATCCCCTGACTGCATTTACATAATTATTTCATCAAACTGATTGAGACAGCTGGCCCCAAGGTGTTGCAAATCACAGTTATATTTGAACAAAACCCAACCCAATGGTTTCTACTTAGACTTATGATTTCCAAATGAGGGTTGCTATTCGTATAGTGTTTAGGAATATAAGCAGATTAAGCACTGATCTACTCATGTGTTTCAAATTTGATTGGTTACCGATACAGACAGACACACGGAAAGTGTAATCTCACCAGCCCACCACCGTAACTCTGGTCGTCAAGACAAAAAACATTACCCAACATTACAGACAGAGAATTCAGGCAGGCAAATGTTGTCAGCCTCCTTAACAAACACACAGATGCATGCAAACCACGTATTCCAGCACAATGACAAACTTTCCTGTGTCCCAGGTTGCAACCCTGGGTCACAATAGGGAAATTATCAGACTGACAGAGCTGAATGTTTGAAATGATTTAGCTGAATGGCTAAATCACATCTCTGTGCTTTGTGAGCGTGTGTGCGTGCATGTGTTTCAATTATTGTGCGCATGCTGTGGATGTGGAGGTTGTGGATGTGCATGTTTATTGGTGTTACTAGGGGACATTTGAAGGATATACAGTATGTTCTGTGCGCATGTGAGAAAGATCAAAATGTCAATTTTGTGTTTGCACATCTACAGTATATTATTATACTCTAGGTATGTTTGTTTCTATGCAGTCCCCCCATCCGTGGGAAGCCGTTCTGATGGATTCTGCAGTGCAGACAGTCTCCAACGCCTTGCCCAGAGGCTAACACCCAAAGAGGTGGGACAGTCCAGACTTCACCTCTCTGAACACACGCGCGCACGCACGCACGCACGCACGCACGCACGCACGCACGCACGGACGCACGCACGCACGCACGCACACACACACACACACACACACACACACGCACACACACAGATGTAAACAAAAACACATTGTCCTGCTTTCTGTTTCTTTTCTTTTTTTTTACCAATATATACTGTATACGTATATATGAGCTTTAACGCTTTCTTTTTAGGTGGCTACTTTTAGGCCCACTAAAACAAGTTTCCTTGAATTAAACTTCCCTTAAGTTATTATGAATCATCAACTTCTATTTTAGCTTTGTGGGTAATTCCAACCAAGATGTCATAAAATATATTTAAGAAAAAGGGAAGGCCACATGGTGACTCATTGTGAAAAGAGATCCGCTACAACTCTCACAGTAGCGAATAGCGATTATAGGTCATTATAGGTCAGGTGACTTAGCCCACACTGTAAACAGTTGGTAAAGATGAATGTCAGATCAGCTATCAGCTCCATCAGGACTATAGTTAACTCTTGGCTGACAAGTTGTCCATTCACACCAAGGATACCGAGGCAGTTGTGTGAATACATAATTGTTCCATGCCTGCATCATTTCCAGTGGTTGCATGGTCACTTCTGAGGTCATGCAATGGTTCAAACAGATGGCATTCCCAGTAGTATCCATTACTATCCAAAGTAGTATCACCCTATTTGTCCCTGTGGGAAACGTGCCTACACCTTGTCACACACAATGACACAGCTTGACAAAATGGAAGACACACACTGATATGAAAAACATATCCAACCTTAATTTCCTCTGATCTTAGGCTGTGATCTGATGTCAATCCCATATTCAAATCACAAAGGATAACGACTTTCCACATGTAAAAGGAATTGTATAGCCGAGGCAAACAAAACCGTGTATTCCGCCATATAGTATATGTGCTCTCCTTTGCTGGTTGGTTCACGTGTAAATTCTCCCACAGGAGATGCCACCCACCCGGGCCAGGAGAACCATTGATGAATCAAAAACCAGCTGCCTCCTCCATCTCCATGCAGACCACCTCTACTATAAGAAGTTCAGGACTGTTGAGGCTGTTGTGGCACAGGTGATTAGTACACAGTTAGAAGAATCAGAATCAGCTTTATTGTCACATCACATTGGTTTTTGTGCGTAGTTCCCATCATGCCATTTACCACAAAAGGTACAAGTAAAGGGTTTTCTTCTGTGTGGGTCTTAGATATTTACAAGCTTTTGCCACACATGGTACAACCAAAAGGTCTCTTAGCTTGTAAATAAACAAGCTTTGCTACAAACCAAAGGGTCTCTTAACCTTTTACACAAAAACATATTTACACATAGTACCTCCTGAGATGATATACGGTGCGTGAACATAGTAGCCGCTGTGTACTTTCTGGATAATGCATGGTCAATAGCTACATTATAGTACAGCATTTTCCAACCTGTGTGCAAGTGGACCCCCAAATACTTGGCAAAATACTTTATTGATAACAAAACATTAAATAATGTAAAAAATGATATATATATATATTCTTATAAACCTTGAAAAATTACTTTTCATTATGATACTGACCAAATAGGATACTATATACTCCATATATACTCCATTATTGATCCAAGCCGGAGCACAATCGATTGATGGGCAGCCGAAAGACTGCCGTGTTGGTGAGATGGGGGGTCCAGAAACGCTTTTGAGATTTTCAAGTGATTCAGAAATGGTTGGGAACTGCTGTTACAGAAGTTCATGGCAGATGAAGAAAATGGATCAAAGTGTATGGCACAGGTAGCATGTGGACAACAGTTCACTAGTTCAGTCAGACAACTCACGAATAGATTTACCAATATTTATTACAGAATGAGTAATGAGTGTGCATATGATATTTGACTTGGCATTCGGCTCTGCTGGATTTCTCCATGCTCGGCAAGATTAAGCAACAACATAAGACATTAAGAGCAGGGAGATAGATATACAATAACCCCCCATGGGGAACATAAATAGCAGAGCCCACCGGTGGTGCTGGGGTGGAGGTGGGAAAAAACATCACATACAACCAGGGACCATATGCAGAGGAAGGCAGGAAGAGCATGCAGACTGGTGACTATTGTTTGTTTTGTATTGAAAACTATAATGTAATGAGTCCAATGACTCATATTGAGCACTGTGGTGAAACCACGATCTGTGACAGATCTAAGACAATATTTGTTCTATGGTGTAATACTATGTTTTGGTTAGTAAAATAACTGGTGGATCTTGCTAATGGTTGGTAACAATGTTTTAAAAACAATACCACACTCAAGGCTGTGATTGTATTAATTATACCACCGCTGGGCATTTAAGGCACATGTAACTGTGATGTAATCAGAATCAGAATCAGCTAAATTGTCACATCACAGTTTTACAGGTAAAAAATTGGGTGAAATTAGTTTTTGTGCGTAGTTCCCATCATGCATTTTTTCCAAGAAAAACAAAGAAAGGGCAGAAGAGAGAGGGGGTGTAAGTAGATCAAGGTAGGAAAATAAATAAAGTTTGAGCACTTTTACCACAAAAAGTACAGGTGAAGGGTTTTCTCCTGTGTGGTTCTTAGATATTTACAAGCTTTTGCCACAAACGGTACAACCAAAAGGTTTCTTAGCTACAAGCTTTGCTACAAACTGTAGCCTATAACAAAGGGTCTCTTAACTTTTTCCACACACAAAAAAAACATATTTACACATAGTACCTGAGATAATAATATAAGGTGCGTGAGCAATCACAATACACCATGTCTTTTCATGTATTATTTGTTACGTCGATAACACATCTCAAATATTACAGAACACTGAAGTTAAGATCTCAGTAAAAGGCTTGGTTCAAAGCTACAGTTGTCCAGTGGTCATTATGTCTATAGGCAATCATGGAAATTCACCAATGCGTATAAAGTGTTTATATATGTTACACTTACACTGGAGTTCTGCTCTTATTTTGTTCCCCCTAGCTTTAATGTCCAACTTTCAATGGCTCTCCAGAGGAGAGCAATTTGTTTTGAGGTAGCACACTAATGTCTATTGAGAGCCAGAACAGTGCCCATAAAAGACCAAGCTGTTGCTGCTACTGGGGTGAATAAAGCCACAGGGCCTACTGCCAAGCCCTCCAAAGATGCTGCTATAGTATTGCACACGGCACAAGGAAGAGGCCATGTATCTTCCTAAAGGCCTCAGGCCACATGGGGCCACTAGGGTACCACCCGGTGTGCCATGGCTCTTATTGCCACTTGGCAAACCCAGCAAGGCCAAGTTCAAGTGTTGCTTGGCTGCTTTCCTGCATTAACCTTACATTTTCCATTTCAATTCAAACCATCAGTATGTAGCAAGACCACTACTAATTGCTTAGAAGGTCTAGCTAAGTAGTGTTACGGCCTCCCTTTAAAAATACGTTTACAGGCCTGGTGTCAACAAAAGCCAGATTTTCTCTCTCTACAGAAGCATACTTCACTGTGGTCACGAACGATTACATCTACATTTCAACATGACTTGACATGAAAAATGTCAAATGTAAAAAAAGAAGAAGAAGAAAAAAAAAAAGTCTTCTCTTAACCTTATCTCCAGTGACCAGGCTTTTCTCTTCACAGATGAGTAAGGCTGGGAACGAGTCACAAGCTTACAAAATGAACCATTTTTGGTAACTTTTGCCCACAATGGAGATCAGTCAGCTTTAATGTGGTTAACATAAATGTTTTATTACATTATTAAACTATAATGATATTCTAATGTAAATATCAAACATATCATTCTTCTCAAAAGGAAATATAGGCATGTATATATATATAACAGAAATACTTGACCAGTGTGATTGGTGATTCACCGAAGTTCCCTAATTATGAATGTGGTCATTGGTGTAATTTTTAGCATGTTTAGTCACTTGCACTTTGTGGGTCCAACATGTCATAAAAATATATTTAAGAAAAAGGGAAGGCCACATATAGATAGATAGATATATACCTTTATTATCCCACGGGGGGGAAATCAGTTGCCCAGAGGCGGCACAGCAGTTAAGGTTACAACATACAAGTAAGAAAATATTGTGTTGGAACTAACGCCCTTACATTAAGTGACTTTACATATAGAAACTACTTTTTGCTACTACTTGTAACGTAACTCTTTACATTTTCCCATTCAGTAATGCCATTATAGTTACTGTGTTTTCAATGGGTGAGTTAGTAGTTACCCACGTTACGTAATGTAATGTAATCCAAAAGAACCGTCTCCTTCTCCTGCCAGTGCGGAGTCTGTCATGTAAACTGACATGGTGCGCTGAGTGTGCTCCCAGAGTGAAACACGTTCCACATGAGAAAGAGAAAGTGGCTTCCACAGGGCATAATGTCATCATAATGATGATTATTGGTCAACATAGGGTAACATAGGGTAATTACTTTAGGCCTGTCTGTGCATGGGCAGGGCATCTGTATTATATCCATATCATTAGACTGGATATTGTCTGTGATTTTGGATATTGTACTATTGGCAAGTGTTCTATTCCTGTTTTTTAGAGTAGAGCTTAAAACAAACCACAACTGGACCAGTGACATTAGGGAATATTTTTCTCTGAATTGGAATATATATATATTTTTTAAACCTTTATTTTTTTTATAAAGTAAAGTAACTAGTAACTAGTTACTTTCATAATTTAGTAACTAGTAAAGTAATTAGTTACTTTTTCAGACTAGTAACTATAACTAATTACTTTTTAAAAGTAACTTGAACAACACTCAAAAGAAGGATAAAAAAGTACTGTAGTATACAGATGAAACAAGGCAGAAGGAAAAAGCAAGGTGCATCAAGAAACAACAATAATAATAATAATTAAAGCTGCAAGCAGCGATGACCTTCTCATGTGCAAGTTACAGGAAAATATCGACCAATCAGAACTGGGAACAGAGCTAAGTACCTCTACTGAATGACAAGGATTTTCAAATGAGTCCAGTGAGGTGACTCATGACTCTGTGCGACAATCTGTTCAAAGGTTATGGCAAATGATAGAAACTATAACATATTGACCAATCAGAAGAGGGGGCGGGGCTACAAGTCTGTATGTCAAACCATTGAAAAGTGATAGCAGAAAATAGGAACTATCAAATATCGACCAATCAACTGCTAGTTTCACTTCTTGTTTGGCGTTGAAGTTTGACGCTTCGCCACGGTCACGCCATTTTATGAAAACTTGATAAACTTTGATAACTTTTCATCGTTAAGGTCTTTTGTGTACACTGAGCGAGTTTTACTTGGAACGGACCATCCTGCTAGGAGGAGTTTGTTAAAGTGTGACCCGTGGAAATGGCATAAATTGTGCCAAAACGCCAAAATAAATTCAAAATGGCCGACTTCCTGTTCGGTTTAGGTCATGGCGCCAAGAGACTCTTTTGTACGTTGGGACATGATACAGGTGTGTACCGATTTTCATACATGTAGGTCAAACCATATTGTGGGGCTTGAAGCACAACGTTTTTGCGCTGTTGAGCCATTAGGCCACGCCCCTTTTTGAGGCAATTAAAATACATCATTTTTCGCCACTTGTGATGTGTGTGCAAAGTTTCGCACCTTTTCGAGTATGTTATGCGGCTCAAAAACGCGATTCATTCGGGGGAATAAACAAACAAGCAATTATTGCGATTTCAATAGGGCCTCACACTATGCTCTGTGCACTGTGCTCGGGCCCTAATGATTAAACAGGGCAAACAAGGATAAACAAAAACATATAGAGTCGATCAGCGCGTCATGAAAAAATAAAGTGTAGGAAAAACAAGTAAAGTCAACAGTAAAGCCAAACATTGGTTTGTGCAAGAGAGAAAGAAAGCGTAAGAAACCAGGTTATGCCAGGTGACTCATTGTGAAAAGATATCCACTTGTTTACAGGCTGAACTACAACTCTCACAGTAGCGATTACAGGTCATAAATACATTTGTCAGGTGACTAGTCAGGTGACCACACCTGTAAACTGATTTAATAAACAGCTGCACGTAAAGATGAATGTTAGATCAGCTATCAGCTCCATCTCCATCTTTACTGAAGAAAACTCAGGTACACCTCACAGGGCAATAAATCAAACTTAGAAATACTCTCAAAAACAGAAACTCGAGCAGGAACAGGCAGCATACGAACAGAAGACAATACAATTAATCTCAAATACTCTGACTCATTAACGCAGTAAACGCACCACAGCTGGGTGCCCAGTGGAACCAGTTTCTCAATCAGGGCCACACACAGAGGGGATGGGGTGATCAGAACAAAAAAGAACACACTGGAAAGTCACTGGACAGGGTGGGACAAAGAGCAGGGGCAGATAGGCCAAGATCATGACAATTCTTTACAGATAAAAAATAATGCTTGTAACCCTATTAGATTTGTGTGTGTTGTGTCAGTGTGTCAGTGTGTCCCGGCCATATGCCAGTTCTTTTATGATGAACTCTATTATGAGTTCTCGACCAGTAGTAGACTAGACAGTAGTAGTTGACCTGGTAGACTTGGGTAAAAGTTGACCGCCTGCTGGACTTGCTGCCTGAAATGCTATGCAATCTTTTTGTCTGTGTTTGTGGTGAAACCTAAAAGAGTAGCCCATGGGATGCGATCACATTATTAGTGTGAGGGCAATCAGACTATTGTTATTGTAAATGAGCGATACTTTGCCGCGCTACTCCTTTCAATACATTTTCATAATAATTATGAAAATGTATTGAAAAGGAATTACATCAGTCGGCCTCATGGTGGCGCTATAACATCCCACTTTATGTTTTTCCCTATAACTCTTGAACCGTAAGTCATGACACATCTCCCCATATAGGCCACGCCCATTTCCGTCAGGAAAGAATTTCCACCAAATTTGAATTTTCTTCAAAACACACTTTTTGCTACTCCTACAGATTTTGTCCAAATCTCTCAAAAATTGCCTCTGAGATGTAGTGGAGTAGAAGTAAAAGTATTGGAAATTGGAAATAGTCAAGTAATACCTAAAAATTGCACGTAGGTACAGTACTTACTTTACACCACTGTCGATCGGCTATATTCAGCAAAAGATTTCCCCACAATAAGGACGCTGGGCTTTAAGTGGTTAATGTGCAGAAAAAAAGGGGAAGTACAACAGTTGTTTGACTGTTAGGCTACTTAGTGTAACATTGTAAAGTACTCAAATAGGCTACTGTACTAAAGTACAATATTTCGTTTTTTGTTTTGTTTTTCCGTATTCAATACTTTTACTTCTACCTCACTTACACCTCAGAGGAAAATATTTTAGGCCTACTTTTACTCAACTACAATTTGTGAAAACGTTAGTTAGGCTACTAGTTACTGTGTAGAATTAAGATTTTGAGTATCATTACAAAACACTTTGAAAATAGCATATCGTCTATTTTCAAAATATTTTTTGAATACATTTTGACAATTATGAAATGGGACACTCTGCGCAATGAGTACTTTTGGTACTTTAGGTATATATTTTGCACTTTAGTACTTTTAGTCAATTACATTTTAAATATTCGACTTCTACTTTATCGATACTTTTACTTTTTCCATCACTGGACAGAAGACAATTATGCACACCTGCTGAGACACGTGCTCTGTCTGATCTAGTCACTCCAGTTCTATGGTCGCTCAGGTGGAGGTTATGTAACTCGATGGAGAACACCAGATTGATCCATTTTAATAACAGATTCTTCATCTTGATAATATAATTGGTTTAAGAAGCATAAAGGAAGGGAATTTGCCATTAGTGTCTCTTTGCCAATGAACAAATAGTACTCTACCCTCGAACTGGCCCCGTCCAATCATGCCGGTCACCGTGTCCAATTTCCTGTAAACAGACGGGACTGTCAGGAATTGGCAGTGGTAGACGGTAACTACAGTACATTTACTTGAGTACTCTTTTGAATACTTATGTTTTTTTTTTTAGCATGCACTTCTATAACAAAAATCATCGCATGGATGCACCTGGGACGTATCCTCAGTGATGTATCCCAAGGTCATCAGGGTTTCGGATCTGTCGAACATCATACCCCTCGCTCAGCCGGGGTGATCAAGTGCTGACTTACGTCCCAGTATGCTACCCTCGATCAGTCCCATTAGGGAAAACCAAGGCCACACAATCCGTTGGAACTACTCCAGAACTACTCTGCCAGGGCTGGGAGGTACGCTTCTGGCGCATGGCCATCCCGGTCTCTAAAACTACCTCCCCCTGGCCAGCCGGGGGGCCTGATGGAGGGGAAAGGAACTGGTCGGAATAACGTGTTCCTTCCACGCGCTACGTCCGGCTGGGGAAATTCATGCATAGAAGGAAGAATGAGGTCAGTCCGCTGACCCCCCCCCCCAGGTTGGCAGAGGAAGTGTGGCGCCCAGGATTACATTAGATAATTGACACTGGGTGAAAAAAATGGGTTGCAAAACCGTGGGATAAAAATTATATAAAAATTAATAATCCATTAGATTCAAAGGAGTATATATAACAGATATGTCTGTCCCCTCAAAGGTCAACTAATCATGCCGCTACATGCAAGTAGAAGTTTGATTAAAGACATCTATTCTATGCAATTTGAAGAAAAAAATGATATGAACGTTATAGTTCTAGGGCACATTAGACAGCACTGCAGACTCTATTGTGCAGCTTCTCTGAACAATATATTGTGATTTGTGCAGACTTGTTCCAAAACTGCACACAGTAACCTACTACTATAAAGGGCGAGGACTGGACAGGGTGGCTACACAGTTGACTTGTTGACATGATCTTATGTATGTATTGGGATTTCATGAGAAACTTGTAAAAGCTGTTGCTATCACTCTCCACGAGTCCACCTCAGCCATTAACCTGCTCCCTGCTCACATTCTTTCCCTCTCAAACAGATTCATTCCCAGTGCGTTTTCTCTTATCTAAGGCCAGTCCTTTGTTGCACCCTTTGACGCTGTGTTAATGTGACGTACATAGGAGTGTTTCAACAGATAAAATGTTGTTGTCAGTCACAGCAGCTCACTTGTAGTGGACGTGAGCGAGGGCCTTAATTGCTCATACCTTGCAGGTTGTCAATATTGACCACATGGAAAATCCCTGGCAGACTGTTACTGTGTATATACCGCTTGGGTGTTTGCTGGAGTGGAAACTTGATTCATAGACTTCGACCTGTACATGTGACTGGTCTGCATGTGCTCGTCTGAGAGCAAATGACTGCCAGTGCCACCCACGCTGAAAAACATGTATTTTGCAGATTACCTGACTTTATACTATTGTAACTTAGATATAGTACACGTGATACAAACACCACATATCTGTCACTTCAATTTTGGTTAAAGACAAAGCCTGAATAGTATTTACAAATATTATTCAACTGATGCTCGAAAATAAATCACAACACAAATCTCCTCATAAGACCATATGCACACACCAGGCTGTTTGCTCATAATGTCAAAATAGCCATTGTGTTGTGTGAATATGTAAATGGAGACAGCTATAGGCACGCACAGGGTTGTTCTGTTTTTAACTAAGTGTGTTTCTTCTGCAGGTTTCTTCATATATTCGTGTGATAAATGACATCTACGACAAGGTGGACTTTGATGGCATCAAACTGATCAACTTCAAATTGAAGTCTTTAACAGTAAGATTTCTCAGCATGCATTTAAGTCACGTCTCAAAGGCCAAAGCTTACCTACAACCACGTCAGATGTAGGCCACTGACAACATAATGGTAATAATAATAGTTTAGTTATACTGGCTTGAGCATTCATAATTCATGACTGACATTCATGCTCCTCTCCATTTATTTTCTTTAGACTGAACAGAATAGTAGATGCTCTTTGGAATTGTTGGAAATAGCCTGTAATGGACATAATGGGGATAATTCAGCAGTCTCAGGTATACATGTATTCTATGGATTTCCTGGCATAGGCATGTAAGTCAGTAAGAACTGAATTGGGACACAGGAGACCTCCAGCGCTAAGTTTAAAATGACTTGAAATACAATCTATTTCCTTTCTCAATGTTCTCACAGTCTGGGCAGTGTTTATCATTCTGTTCTGTGTTAGGCAAGCTACTCTATACAGAGTGGAATAATTTAGTCTCTACCTATCCATCCATGTATGTTTGTCATCGTTTAGGTCATCCACGAGGAGGACAAGGAAAACCCTCTGCAACGCCCATACGTTGGACCAGAGAAGTTGCTTAGCCTGTTCTCTGAGAGTAATTGGGGGAACTACTGTCTGTCCTACCTTCTAACTAACAGAGATTACAGTGGTGTGCTGGGTCTGGCCTGGGAGGGCAAGGCTGGTGAGATACACACAATGCACATGCACATGCACATGCATACACACATACGCTCACGCACACGCACGCACGCACGCACGCACGCACGCACGCACGCACGCACGCACGCACACACACACACACACACACACACACACTTTTAGTAGTGCTGACAGTAGCAATGCTGCACACAAGGTAGTGAGTGGGTTAAGCTAAATGCAATGTGAGAACCCATCGTCAACAAATAAAGAAAAAAGAGCGCCCTCTTTTCCTTTGAATTTGATGCGAGTCAACAGTCTGTCTCGAGAGACTAGGCTAAATGTGGTCTAGAAGAGTTATGTACTTTAAACTCTAGAAAAACACTCCAGTCTAATAATGTGTGGAAAGCTGGATGGAAAGCTCAAATGCACATGGCCTAAGATAAGTGACTCGTTGCAGAGTATTATTTAATAAATAATAAATATTTGCTGACATCTCATGATCATGAGAGGTTATCAAAAATAATTGAAAATAGATGATGTGGTTCAGCAGTAAATCATAGACACATGTAGTGTCGTAAGGAGGCTCTGTTGGGGGACATAGTGTGTACTTCGCTGGTGTTGTTTTCCTGCTTGGCCAAGCATGTCTCCATGTGAATCCTGAGAGCCAGGGAACATTTGCTCATTCTCTGGCTCCCTCTCACCATTCATTGTATCCCCAGCGTTGACACAATGACACAACACAATATGGCTAGGCGCCAACAACACTACACCCACACAAACATGTTAGGCTAGTTTCCAAGTCAGAGTGAGGTCACTTACTTGAATGTTTAATCTCCGGAACCCCAGAGAGCAGGTGATTTTAGAGGAAAAGGAATGCACCAAACTGGCTTGAATTGAGCTGTATTTTGTAAATGCATGACATATAAATTAGAAAGTGCTCACTGAAAAGTAGAAGCAGGCGATGTAAATGAAACAGATACCTGAATGTTCATTCTTATTTTTCTTATTCTTTATTGTCTCCTCCAGACCGAAGGCATGGGGAGAGAGTATGTTTTGCACCTGTGTGTCCATCTTGTCTGTCTGTTACCAGATAATCTCTGGCACCGTTGGCCCAGTCGCTACGAAAGTGTGCACATCCCTGGATGCCAATTCCGAACCTCTGCCCTAAATTTTCCAGAACGGCTTGTTATAGCACCAAATCTTTATCAGATTTTATCCATACATCACACAAATTGGTAGGACACACTCACTATCGTCTTGTGATCAACACGGATCTGTCAGATTTTCTATATTCCATCCCGATTGGCTTCCAAAGTTTGCAGGATTTTTAACAAAATGCCTCAAATTATGAACACAGCATGCAATTTACGTTAAATGTTGTCGCACATTCCCACTAGGCCGAGGATGAAATGAGTAAATGACACAAATTTTCAAATAAGCCTCATGGTGGCACTATAACAGGCCGATTCACATTTTTACCTAGTATAACTGCGCGAATCTGCATGGAACTTTGCATGCATACTCCTTAGAGGCCAACGAAAAACCTTTGACCTGCCTTTTATAGCGCCACCAGGACTTATGTAAAATATTATTATTATTTTTTATAATATCTGTCCGATATTTCATATTCCATCCTAATTGGCTAATTAGCAGGAATGTGAATAAATCCCATCTTCTCACATTGGCCTGTTATAGCGCCACCAGCAGGTGGATTTTTGCAAAACCCATTTTTGGAACAAAATGCTTCAAATCATGAATTTGAACGTCCAATTGCCATCAAATGCGTAAGAAAAATGGCACCCTTTTCACATTGGCTTATTATAGCGCCAACAGGAGGCCACAATAACCTACCTGAGACCTGTGCTCCGAGGAGCACTTTTTCTATTTTAATATATTATTGGCTCTTGACTAGTCGTACCTGTTCCCGTGTTGCATTCTTTCTGTTCTTTTTACTGCCAGCCTGTCTTGCTGTTTAATTGTTACTGATGAACCAATGCGCAGCTACTGCCTAGACTATATAACTCTTAATGCAGGCTTATAGAAGTTGTTTGTTTGGGAGACCAAAAACCAACGTGAGTGAACTCCTCAATGAACATTCCTGGGTGATTTGCATGTGAAGCTGCATTCCCCTTGGTCTCCTCTGAAGATATAGACCTAATGAGAACCACTATAATGGAATCATTGTTATTTTGAGCCCTGAGTTTCTGGTTAAAAATGTTGAATTAAAGTGGATATATTGTATTTCAGAATGCAATTCCATAACCTACTCGCACGCATACAGAACATATACCAGTGATACATAATGTTCAAACCAAAATATTTGTTCTGTAATCACTAATAATAATTTGCTTTCTGGATGCCTTATTTTAGACTGCATGTACCGTACGCACAAATCATAATCTGCAGAAGTGGACCAATATGGAAACAGCCAATGACAGAGAATGTGACACGTCTTAATGTCACGGTGGCCTCATGGGTCTGATGACAAAGCGCACACTGTGGTGTTGTTGTTGTTTTGGAAGGAGGCGGGGTCTGGAGGCGGGGTGGTCTGAGGTTGAGTGTGTGGGAGTGGGAGGTCCTTCTTGCTTGTTTCCATTACATTGTCTTTTTCACAACTTGTGATTGGCTTAACTGAGGGGTGTGTGAGCAGACCTCCTTGATGGCATGTGATCAGAGGGCACTGACCCCTTGACACACACACGGACACACACACACACACACACACACACACACACACACACACACACACACACACACACACACACACACACACACACACGCACACACCACCTACAGACCACCTTGAGTTGAGTTCGGGTGACCGCATTCCATGACACGGTTACCATGGTGATGGATGACCATCAGTCACTCAAGTCTACTCCTCTGACCTCTCCACGCTGCAAAACCCTGAGCGTTAATTTAACACTTGTCGTGTCGAAGTGAACCTTTCATTGCAGGAGTTTTGCTGTGCAGCGGTGTGATACAGCTGGGTGAGGATTAGTTTTGCTGTGCAGCGGTGTGATACAGCTGGGTGAGGATTTGGGGCCCTATAAGTTAACCTCCACGCCACGTCAAGCTTTCCCATCTGTAGCATTCCTCGATCTCTTCTGTGCAGTAGCTGTACTATCAGTTGCTGAGGCATGGATGGTCATTTTCCAGACTTTAGGCAGAAATGTAAACAGTACGAGGTACTAAAAGGATAACACAAAATCATCCTGGGGACTTGTTTCCTATGTATTCATCAACATAAAAAAAACAACAACACAATATTGTGTTAATAAATTCAAAACACTATGTGTACAAAGTGTGTGTGAATGACACTTCCATGGGGAATTGCATTTACCTCCTTGTAGTCTCCTGGGGGGGGGGTTTCAGGCGAGTTTTGAAAGAATCTAGTAGCCTTCCGCAATGTTTGTTGCGAAAGGCTGTAGAATAGAATTTTTTGGCCATCACCGATTTGATGTCTGTATACCGTACGTATAGTGAGCTGGAACAAGTTACGCTGTAGTTAGTTTGTTTATTAGATTTTTTTCATGTTTTTCCTTCTTATTTTTGCACAAACCCCACAAATGATACCAGCTGTTCAAGGGAAAAAAATGTCATTTTGGGGGTGAACTATCCGTTTAAATTGTCACTTTTGTCATGTGGGGACCCCCCCCCCCCCAAGGTCATGTGGGGGACCCCCCCAAGATAATGTGGGGACCCTCCTTGGGGTCCCAACCCACATGTTGAGAACCACTGCAGTAGTCTACCTTAATGCCAAGAGACACAGAGAGAATAAAGCAAAAATAATCAAGTTCCATCTGCACACTGTGGTCAACATTACAAACACATTTCTGAACTCCCTCCTGGAGCTGTGCTGCCTCATGCACAGTCCATTTCAACATCGTTGTCAAGGCTTAACATTCCTCTCTAGCCTGCCCCCGTTGTCTCTACAACCATGTTTGTGATTAAAGTGTATGTCAATAAGATCTGGATTTACCTGCCTAGCTAGACTATTTCATGATAAGAGCAGATGTTCAAAGATTTGGTGCGCACCACTGACTTCAGTCCATTTCAATTTTCAGATTCAGTATTATATATCACGTGAAAATGGTGATATTTCCAGTGCTTTCCAAACAAGATAGGATCAGTAGAGGTAGACCCATGACCTTCAGTAGATCTTATAGGTATTACTAGCACAGGGAAAGTATTTTATGGGGCCCCATCGCAATTATCTAGGAAAATTGCTGTGGCTAGCCCAGCATACACATCTCATCTGATAGTGAGTCTGTTTTTGTGAGTTCATCCTTGTGCATGTTTATATTTTATGATGATGTGAGTGGATCTATGGGTGTTGAACCCATTCATGGTGGATGAACATTAGTATTCTGCACCACGTGTGTGCCTTATGTGTAACTGATCTTGTGTGTGGAGTGTATGTTTATCCAGGGTGCTAATAATAGGAGTCTTTCTAGACGTCTCTACACAAAGAAAGAGGAGGGGGACAAAAAGCACGGTCCATCTCAGCCATACCAATACCCTTGCCAAAAATTCCAGCTTGGACGGGACATGCAAAACACCCTCTGCTGTAATGCTCTTTCTAGGAAATCCAGCTCCATGAATAGCTCATTGGGGATGGTGGGGTGGGGTGGGGGGGGGCATTTTAGGTAAAAAGCGGAGGACTTGGTCGATACATTTTGAATTTGTGATTAATAGTTTATCTGGGAAATGCTGGCTTGTCTGCTTTAGGACATGAAAAACATATTCTGTATTATATGTGCACTCAATTTGCTCCTATCTACTGTGTAGCTTGGCTTTGTCCACTGAAGTGGGAGAGCATTTGATGAAGATCCCCCTTCTTCTTCTAGGAACTCAAAGGCGGATTTAACATACAAACTACTTTGTGTTTCTGCCACAGAGGAGTTGGCCACAGAGGAGGTGGGGCAGTTTGTTTTTGCCCTCTATGTCACTATTATTGGATATCAATGCTGGTCATGCATGCACACTTTGTGTAAGGAAAACGTGCTTGTTCGTCACAATGCATGTCAGTCAGTAAACCCAAACTTCTCTGAAATGACAGGTAACTTGAGCAGATGTTTACCTCCCCCCAAATAACCTGATTGGTTCCATCTCATTATGTAAGAGCTTTTACGTAAATCTCACGCTCATGGGAACTGCTGAGACATCCTGCCTGAACCAAACGTGGGCATACATGGAGGAGGGAGTCAGCCAATATGGGACCTGAGGTGTTGTTGATGGAGGAGGAAATAAAAGATGGAAAGAAGTCCATGGATGTATAGGATCTTATAGTCAAACTGCATGTAGATGTTTTTTGAGTGGTACAACCACTCCAAGGAACAGCAATGTCCCTATGTCCACGTACCTGTCCCTATGTCCACGTACCTGTCCCTATGTCTACGTACCTGTCCCTATGTTTAGAGTACCAGTAGGGGCAAAAGTGGCGCTGTTGTGCTAGAAACAGAGAGAGAGAGATAGTGTTACACTGTTGTCTGCTAATTACAGAGAGAGAGAGAGAGAGGGAGAGGGAGAGAGGGAGAGGGAGAGGGGTCTGCTAAATGCTAATTCCCCCACACAGTAACTCTGTCATTTCTCGACCGTATCGGACACGGGGCGGCTTGCCGGAACCGGGCTGGCACCCTGGCCGAGTTTTCCTCCTGTGGGTCTGGAAGTTCCGGAGACCCACCGGGGACCCCCACACGGAGTTGCACCACGCAGAAACCACAGCTTGTAGATATTACACTGCCACAGTGGGCTTTGTAATAAGCAAAAATTACCATATGACCATATGAAATTATCATATGAACTACGAACTAATTGAATTTGAACGTCCTATTCTACCATCAAGAAGTACTTTTATATCCATGTACATCTTGCCATAGAGACCTATCACAGAACATAATCTTAAAACTGTCTGTCCTAAAGCCAGCTTAAGGCTGTCTAGCTGAAAGATTATGTCACAGCTCTGCCATACTTCCATCCATGTGAACAAGACCAGCTGTTTGCAATTTTGAGAGTGATCTTCAGGAGTATTATGTGAACCAAAAGACGTAGATGGCCATATGAAACCTTAGGTCGGCTTTGAAGTGTCACAGGGTGTGTTCAACAGGTCTGTTTGTCTATGCCTGCACGACAGGGGGGCCACAGAAGTCAATAAAGCTACGGCAGCAAAAAAAACACCACTGTTGGTTTAAAGTACAGTATTTCCAGGAGGGCAAGGCCAGTTATGAAACTGGAATGGAAAGTGAGTTAATTTGCATAATGTAGATAGTTGGCATACATAGTTAAGAGTACATTAGCTGCCTGTAGAGTCTACTGTTACAATATGTATGCACAAACCAGAAACCCAACTGTAAATTAAAATAAATACACCTGGGGTGCAAATCCTGCCCGCAACAACATCTCTTGTTCTCCATCTCACGATTGTGAGTGACACTGACCTTTGAAATGGTCAAGAGGTGCACGCACATCCAAATATTACAACGGGTGCAGGATCCAAAGAGGTTTAAAAGCTCCCAAAAAAACGTTTTAATAACAGAGCGGACAAAGCAATACAACGTTTCGGCCTAACCGGCCTTCGTCAGGTATACTCTGACCTTTGACCTCAAAAGTGCTTCAGGGCAGCATACCGGTATATTGATCATTCCTCATGAAAATATGTGCAGTCCTTCCCAATTTGGACCTTGGCCTTGGCCTCTGACCTTTTGTATCCAAAAGTGAAATCTGCCGACTTAAAGCTCTGATTCTCACGTCTATTCTCTCTCTTCTCTCTTCAGGTAACTGGGGAGGGATTTGCTCAAAGCATACGACCATGCGTGGCGGTCGTAACTCCAGTCTGAATACAGGCCTGATCACGCTTCAGAACTATGGACGCTACCTGCCACCCCGACACGTCCAGCTGACCCTAGCCCATGAGCTAGGTCACAGTCTGGGATCTCCGGTCAGTATCCTATAGTGTTGTCTGTAATGCATTGGTTCCCAAAGTGGGGTCCAGGGACCCCCAGGGGTCCTTGAGAGAGTTCCAGGGGGTACCCAGCTAAATGATAATTAGGAACCAAATGGACCCTTATGGGTCTGTAACTCAGAGAGTGTACAAATGGAATCAAATGGACCCTACCGGGGCCAATTTGGTTCCATAAATTAACTTTGATTTTACAATATATATTGGGGTCCCAGCGATAGAAATGCCATTAAATAAGGGACTGTAGTCTAATTACCCCTCCCCTGCACGCACGCACGCACGCACGCACGCACGCACGCACGCACGCACGCACGCACGCACACACACACACACACACACACACATACAAATGCACATGCACACAGTCATACACACACACAAACACAGCTTCACACAAGCCCCCAGCCCCCTTTACCCACCCATGGACATGCACACATGCCCCATCCCCCTTGGATGAGAACTTGTTCAGATGCCAAATAGTGTGTGGTTTGTTTTGAACGACTATAAAGTATGACCAATCTCTGTGATCTGGCTGATCTGTTTACCCCACAGCTTCCCACATGGCATGTTGTTTGTGTTGCACCTTAACAAATTTTCTCTGAATGACTCACCTCTATGGACATTATACGTTGGCCCTAATTGAGTAGTCTAGGGGTATTTTATAGGGGCTCCTGGCTCAATTGCAGATAAAGAGATAAAATCAGGCCTCTAATTGATAATCATAGCGGCACTCATCTAAGCTTCAAAGGCAAGCTTAATTCATGTTCTCTTCCATTACACACACACACACACACACACGCACGCGCACGCACGCACACACGCTGTCACACACACACACACACACATGCATCTCCCCACTTCGCACACAATGTTCTCTACATTTAACAGCTGTTAAGACAGGCAACCTTTCCCCCCATTATCTCGAATGCCACATACTGCCCCCCTCTCTATGACATCTGCCCCTTTCCACCCTTCCCTGTGTTATATTCACACTTTCATGGGCTAAAGTTTCTTCCCAGGCAGTCTTGGACAGATTTGTTCTGCTTCACTATATCTCTGAACCTTTATAAATTAGATAATCTGTCTCTGGCTCTGGCGTACAGTAGGTATCACTCACTGATGCACTGACAAGCATGTCTCATTGCTTCCAGACCAAATGCAGAGACATGTGAGAGGGGACGTCACTGTAGATATAATTATGTTAAGAGTAGTGGGGGGGTCAATGCTGAGTAGAGAAGTGTTCTTTGGCCTACTTCCCTTGCACCTAATGCACATGCAATGTCTGACACGTACTCACCGTAGGCTGCTGAGATGATGAGTGACAGACCCAAATGCTGTTTGCAAAACTTGAACATTTCCATTTTTCCCATTCTCTTGTTCTTCCTGGTATTATCGTGTGTCTTCGTTTTATGACTGTACAATCAGAGATCATAGTTTTGATCTGAATTAATCTGGTCAGTCTTTTTATAGTCATATTATAGTTTGATTTAAATTAAATTTAAAGAAGCACAACATGTGGTGGTTTCCCTGCAGGTTTTTCATAACTACAATTACATGAAATGACCATAGAACAATAAAACAATAAAACAACTGAATTATTCTGGAGATTTTTAACCAATGCCAGTCTTGGGCTGGAACCAAGACCCGAGGGGCTCAGTGTTCTGTTTTCTGTGTTCCTCATCAGATGGTGGAACAGAACAGAACACTTTCTGCCTGATCTGCCAAGATACAACCTTTCAATACTTAATAAGAATATGATTGTTTATTTAGTCAGTAAACCACACCAATGCCAGCGGGGATATGGTTTTGTTTTATGTTTTTTATTGTTTTTCTTCTTCTTGTGACTTGAATGATTTGAAACCAGGCTTATACAACAAGCCTAGACTGAAATATTACCTCCCTCTGATTCATAGACATCGGTGATAGCATTTTCACTATTACCGGATGACCTATAACGTGGTTTAGGCAGCTTCTGAACAAAGCAATAAATAAAGTCGATCTCCTGCGTGAATACCAGAGAAATCCACAATGCCAGCCACATGTTATTATGTTCATTCTTTTGTTGATAGACAAATATGAATTCATATATCCACTGTAGACTGTAGATCCATTGCAGATATATCTTTTAATATAAATCAGTGCTATTGAACACCCTTATTGAACACCCGTATGTTGTTTCGAAAAATATTGAACCAATGGAATGTAGTAAAAAATGCTTTGGACAAAACCTCTTAACTCCATTGGATCCTCAAACTGCCTGCTAAAGCAACTAACTCCACCACCTCTCCCCCTCTCATGGAAGTAATTGACAATATATAAAGTCACAACACCAACTTTGATGAGGCAGTATTGCATTATTTTCCAAATATAAGGTTTTCTTAATTTCCTGAAAAAAAAATATTTTTCATTTCCTGAAAAATGAACATTACTCTTACCTGCTCTCTCCCGTGTTTCCACCTGAAAAGCGTATCTTTATTTTAATCTACCAGGAAATGTACGGTTGAGCTGCACTGTGCCATGTTTTGTCTGTTTGCCAGCATGATGAGGGCTCCAGGTGTGGGGACCTCGGGTCTCGTGGAGGCAAAGGCAGATACCTGATGTTCCCTCACGCCACGGACGAGGTCCGGGAGAACAATGACAAGTTCTCCCCCTGTAGCGTCAAACACATCAGCAAGATCCTAAAACTGAAGAAGGATGACTGCTTTATAGGTGAGGGGGAGTGGAAGCTGTCTAATAGACAGCTTCTACCACAGGTAGAAGCTGTCAACCTGTGGTTCTCTTCTCTTCTAGATCATTGCTGTACATCATCTGCTATAAGAGAACATTGCGTACTTGCCTTTTATTGCACAGTAAACATTTTAGGAGATACAAGCTGTGTGCTGAACATTATTCTCTTTACTGTTACTTATGTGTTGCGACTACAGGATGTACATCATCTACTCACATGTCTTTCTGTGTGTGTGTGTTTGTGCGTGCGTGCATGCGTGCATTCGTGCGTGCGTGCGTGCGTGCGTGTGTGCGTTTCTTCTGCTCTGTATATGTATGTGCGTCTGCATCCATGCCTTCTTAATTACCAGTCAGTGATCAGCCCATCTGTGGAAACCAGATTGTGGAGGAAGGTGAGGTGTGTGATGTTGGTCACAATCAAACCGATCTGTGCTGCTACAGCGCTCATGAAGCTGTGGGCGTTCAGTGTCACCTGAAGCCTGGTAAAGTCTGCAGGTACTACTGCACGCACGCACGCACGCACACACGCACGCACGCACGCACGCACACACACACACACACACACATACACACACACACATATTAGCCATATGGTTCTCAAACTTCTTAACGCTAGTGGTTTCTGAGGCTAGGACACCCACAACTCTCAGAGTTACATATTTGTAAGGGTTATTTCGAACCTCCTCAAGAACCCCACTTTGAGAACCGGCATGTGAATAAGTATAAATTAGGCTTAATCAATGAGATATGAACTTGAGAAATGTCAATATGTAGCCTAAGTTTCACCATGCTATAGATGTTGCAAACCTGCATCCCTTCCTGGTTTGAGATTTGCACTGCCATTTTTTGGATATGGAGGTTTACTTGTTGTTGTGGTTAACATGCGGCATGTGTGTTTTTACAAGCATGCACATATCTCTTTGCTTTCCTCATGCAATGTATGTACGTAAGTGTATTTATGTGTGTACGGGCACACACCCATCTATCCATCCATCTAGTCCCAGCCAGGGCCTTTGCTGTGGTCAGGGCTGTGAGTTTAAGCCAGCAGGAGGGGTCTGTGATGATGCCACTGACTGCCAGAGAGAAAGTGTGTGTTCGGGCCTGTCTCCATTCTGCCCTGAGCCCAGCCCAAAGGACAACCTCACTGTCTGCAGTCAGGGCACACGTGTCTGTTTAAACGGGGTGAGTCAACCAGAGCTACTGTAACTGTACCACCTCAGGGTGTGGTAACTCTAACATTTCAACCGCCCTTTGTCCAACCCTTGAGTCAGTGTTGTGCAGTGATGTATCACTTCTTTATATCATCAGGTTTTTGAAAGAGTGTTATGTGTGTGTGTGTGTGTGTGTGTGTGTGTGTGTGTGTGTGTGTGTGTGTGTGTGTGTGTGTGTGTGTGTGTGTGTGTGTGTGTGTAATAAATATTGTCCTATATACAGTATGTACAGTATAGGTTTGATAAACATTAAATACTCCTTCATCAGATACTTGATATGAATACCAAACGACTCGCCCCTTTACCAACTCGCCCCCGCGATATCTTTTAATGTAGTTAACAGTTAATTTAGTATTTCCCTCCCTCTCTGAAATCTGAAATTATCTTGTATACATATTTATTTGATTGTATAGTAGTCGATCTCTATAGACGGTGACTGCTTAATTAAGTTAATTTAGGACCTTCTAGCTGCTAGAAGGTCCTAAATTAACTGCTAGAATCTAGCAGTTAATTTTGTTTTATTAAACACATTTCTTCCATGTTGCCCATGTTTTGTAATGGCATCATCATGCTATTATGCCCGTGGATATACAGCGTGAACTTAACAATGATAAATTAATATGATAATACCTTTTAAATAATCACCAACATATGTTATGTTTGTTATGTTTGTTATTTACAGCTAGGTAGAGTAGTGGGGCGAGATGGAAAAGGGGCGACCGTACCTGTTACCCTTGATACAATGGTTGTATATTATCTACCATTATAAATGTGTATATGGTTTAAAAGTACATGTGTAACTAATTTGATTGTAAACAAACCATTCCACCACCCTATTGAGAGGTTCATCAAATCCATGTGACCCAAAACCACCATTCATGTTCCCCTCAAAAGCATCCATCGTGACCAAATATCTGACATGTGGCAGCGGTGGCCGAACGGTTTGCGGAGCGGTCTTGATACCGGAAGGTCGCCAGTTCGTATCCCCGGACCGGCACGTTAAAATTACCACCGCTGAAGTGCCCTTGAGCAAGGCATTGAACCACTACCATGAAATGTTCTATGAGCAGGGCCTGGCTGTAAACAAGTATCTGATGCTTAGTCCAGTTACCCTGGGTAAATATAGTAACTTTGCTTTGCTTTGCTTACATTATGGTGATAGATTATTCTTCGAATTGGGGAGGCAGAATTTATTCTGGGAAGATTGCTCAACATTTCGTAGAATAATCAGAATGTTCTCTAGAGGCTCAGACGCAGCGACGCTCAGATGCTTAATAGCCTGGGCAGCATTCCTTTTCAGGTTTATGATCCGGTTGGGAGCGGATGATATCGTTACGTCATGTTGTAGTTATTGTTTTGTAGTCCGGGAACCCTCAGGCCGGAACCCTCAATTTGGAACCGGTTTCTTCCGGTTTGAGGCAACGGAAGTTCCAGATTGAGGGTTCCGGCCTGATGACTACAAAACAATGACTACAACATGACGTAAAGATATCATCTGCTCCCGACCATATCACACGTCAATTTTGTAACACAGACCAGGCTTTCCTCTGAGGTGAAAAGCCTGGTGACGCAAGGTTAGATGCTTAATAGCATAGATTTGCTCTCAACACATACTTAGGAGTATGTACCAATCATAGGAGCTATGATTGGTTTACTTTAGAGGGGACATCCTGTACAGTACACTGTACATGTATACAGACATATACTGTACTATACAAACACTGTTCAGCCACAGCATGAAAGTCTGCTGGGGAATTGTGGCAGGTAGACCAGCACCAACACACACACACACACACACACACACACACACACACACACACACACACACACACACACACACACACACACACACACACACACACACACACACACACACACACACACACACACACACACACACACACACACACACACACACACACAAACACACACACACACACACTACACACTCTCTCTCTCTCCTCACGCAAGGTCTTGTCTCATGTTGCTCCCTACTCCTGTCTCCCCTCCCCACCCCCAGGACTGTGCCGAGTCTCTGTGTCTGAAACATGGTCTGGAGCAGTGTGACTGTCCAGGGGACTCCATGAGGGAGAAATGCCAAATGTGCTGCCAGCAGCCTGGTAACTAACGGCCTCTCCAGCCTTTGTGGAATGTGTTTATGGTTGGGGACAAAGCTCTTCAGCTTGTGTTAATTTACTTTGTGGTTACTTACCCCTCATGCAACAATCATCTCCAACATTAGCATGACTGAGAGGTCATTTTGACCTATTTTTTGAGATTTTGAAGTTGATTATCTTTGCCCATGAAGCTTTCAGAAGGTTCCCCTTCCATGACTATCATCATCCATCATCATTCCATCATCTCAGAAATATTTTTTACTTCTGTCACATTTTACTTCATTCATGCTATTTAAACAACAATCAGTCCACTGTCATTGCAATTGCATTTATTTCAACAAGTTAAAAACTAATATTAAGGCTGGATATTGCTCAAAGTATGTATTATATCATGCAGTGATTCACAGAAGAGTATGAATGGCTGCTTAAATAAATAAGGATTTGACTGAGGAAACGGATACAATTAAATTAAATTAAAGATGAATTGAATTATGCACTGTTTTTAGGCAGATTATGATTCAGGAAGCACTTTATTTGATTCGATAGATGAACTGAACATGCATTGTTTTTAGGTAGACTATGACGCACTTATTTATTCTAGGACTGTATGTTCTATGTTTCTTTTCTCACCTGTCCCTCCCTTTTAATGCTGACCCTGGGAGCTGTGCTCCAAGATTTCCTATGCACTTGTGCAAATGGCAAATAAAGACTATTCTATTCTATTCTAATTATGAGAGAATCAAACCAAAAATCCAAAGTCGATAAGCGAAAATAGATCCACAAGCTCACAACACATCGCTTTGTGAAGCGTTGTGAGCTTGTAGATCGGCTATTTTATGCAAAGAGATTTGGTGTACATTGTAGAGGGAAAAAAGGAGAGGGACTAGTATACTAGTATATATAGACTCTAGACAACTACATAAATAGAGTTTAAGTGATTTTGAATGTGTGTTCATCACAGACCAACCTGCCACATGCGCTAGCACCACATCCTCTGTGCTGTCCCGTCACTTCCAGAGGAAGACTGTGGCTCTGGTGGCCGGAGCTCCATGCTCAGCAAACCGTGGCTACTGTGACAAGATCAACGTGTGTCGGTTGCTGGATGCAGACGGCCCCATCGCAAGGCTGAAAAACGCCTACCTGCACCTGGATGACTTTGCTGATGATCTGGGAGAGTGGATGAAGGTATATCTGATTGCTTTATTAATGCCATTGGCTTGATTCAACTTTGACCCTATAACATTTCAAAAATCTGCTCCTCAGAGCACAGGTCTCCACCAGCCAGGACAGATAGCTTATTGTGGGCCAGCAATGTTTCATGTCAATTAGACACTGCGTTCATGATTTTCTTGTTCATGACAACTTTGGCCTGGCGGAGACAATGAGCTTTTAAAAAAAATGATAAGCAACTCAGCGATCGGTGCACTGGCTGTTCAAAGGTAACTTCAAACATAGGCAGTCTAGCCTGGAAGACGCTCGTTTAAATCCCGGCACTAAAACTGTTAACAAACTAAGTACTGTAAGTACTGTAAATACATTTTCAATAGTGCAACCATAGGTCAAAAGCGAAGGCAAATCTTCTTCAAGGACAAGCAGCATGACCCTTGTCAGTGAAGAATGATGTGTTAATTCTTTTTTATGGCCATGGGGTCAGAGGTTGTCAGATATTGCCCCATGCAGAACCACGGAAGCATAAAAATGACTGCAGATGAGCTTCAATAGCCTCAGAGTAGAGACAGATGTTGCTGTGAGATGCGTGTTCAGCTCAGCTCAGCTTCCTGTTGTGACGTTCATAACTTCATATGTCTTAGATGTTCCATTCGGACTTTGGCTTCATGCTTTTGTTGCACTTGGAGTGCAGAGATAATCAGGAATGTCCACGTTGATTCTAGAGGCAGCACATGTGTCAGGCGGCAGGGCTTTACTTAGAAACCCCTCACGTCACTTCAGGAGCCCATGACGACCACCCTTTTGCTTACCCTGTCTAATGGGTCACTCATTTTCAAATACATATCTTAGCTAACATGGCAGAGATGCCAGATAGCCTGGGTTAGGGCCAGTTAATGCTTGCCTGTTGCTAAGTGTCATAAGTTGTGTTTACCATTGGTTATTGGAGCAGGTCATACTTGCAGTGATATGACAACAGAGGGTATTTTTACACAACAAAGCACACGTGACCAATGTAAGTTCTCAAGTTTAACTAAGCGAGACAAATTGATACTTTAAAAAAAATGATACGTAAAACATCTCTTTGTAGTATAACTTCTATTACCTAAGATGCCCTGAGGGTGAGAACAACAGAGCTTCTTAATCCTGAATAATAATAATATTGATGACATCAGGTATCTCCATATATGGACATAACAGGGATTGTGCATTGTCTGGGAATGCCCATATATGGACTTTTTTTTTTAAATTTACGTTTTCAGGTCTGAAACAACAGAGCTTCTTAATATGGCACAGTTGAGAAGCACAAGTTAAACTATTAATCTGGTGTCAGTGAGGTCAGATGTAGATTTGCTGGCTGGTTCCATACTGTATATGCAGATGTTTACCTTGACCGTGACCTTGATGTAGGTCCAGTCTTCCAGTCTTCTCCAGACAGCCATATATGGAGTGTGTCACGTGGCGTGATGTGTAACGAGGCGTGACCATATATGGAGACGTGGCGTGGCGTGGCGTGACGTGACACGACACGATACGGCACGACTGACGGGAAATGCAGGTTTTCAAAGTAACTGCGACCTAACAAGCAACAAAGTTTGGATTTTTTTTTCTTTGCATAGATTCTGTAGCAGAGCAGTTTGTTTGGTTGTTTGATGCAACTCAGCTTAAAACATTGTTTCACATTGTGGTAATAAAGTGAAAACATATACTGTTGGCAGCTAGTAAGTAAAATGGAAGAAATGCTTGATTGAAATACCTGTTGACTCTCTCATGTATTCTCCTCAGGCTTACTGGTGGGCTATACTCCTGGCTATCCTGACACTGTCTGCAGTCATGGGCTGCACCGTCTGCCTCTGCCACCGCACACTGGATATGAGTGACTTGGAATAGTCACCTTTGACTTTTGACCCATGACTTCACTACAACTGAATGGTTAACATAAGGAATCCAAGCAGATTGCTTGAGAGTTTGACGTTTCCCCCCCCCTAAATTCCACAGGTTTACTGCATAATATTCAGAAACCTCATACATCCAATTGTAGCTCCATAGCTCACTGTTCATCTAGCTACTGTAGCCTTTCTGTTTGTCTTCACATTATGGGGTGTCTGTTCAGACTTCAGAGATGTCATCAAATAGTCTCCGTGGTGGCCACATACCAGCAACCTCCTGATTTAGAGCCACCTGTCCATGCAAACTCTAAGATAGATAGATGGGACTTTCCATTCCATTCATGGCCTGTACTTGCTGTGTGCTGCTGCTATTTGAACCTACGCGCTAATCTCAGCCCTGACGGCGTCCAGTTGTCCAACGTGTGGGATTGTGTCTCTGCTGAGGCTTTGATGATATATGTCTGTAGAGATTTTAAGGAAACTCTGGACAAAAAGTGAATTTTATTGTGCACTTCATATTAAAATACACATGTTGGTTTTGTTATATATTCAGGTTACAATTTGAAATATACCTTTTCCTCACTGAGGTACAGTCCTTCACGTGAGGGAGTCAAAACTTGGCACCATGCCCTAAATTGACATAAACATATTCGTAACAACACCTGTGTTCATACATATACCTGTACATTGTCAATCTCTCTCCATCATCTGTTTGACTAACAAAAGCTTGGACAGTGTTGAATGTGCACAGATATTAAGACTTAATATTTTCACATTTGCTTTTGTGGATGTTTTGTAGATTGTATGTTTTGTATAGGTATATTAATGTATGCCCTTGAACGGTTCTATATTGATGCACAACTGTATCTTATGCTCTGCTTCTGGGGTGCTTGTGATCTCAGATTCTGTGTAATGCTTGCGCAGGTAATCTGTTATATCACAGGAGCAGAGTCACACCCACAAACTGAATGCAATATCATTGCAATAAATGGTAAATGGATAATCCTGAGATGAACTGTGTAACTGAATTACCTGTACAGTTACTTTTCTCCCAAAGTAACTAGTTACTAGTTCTCATGCCTGGGTGGATCGAAGTGTATTCCTTATAAATAGCGTCACTCCACAGTAGGCTACATATCTGGGGAAAGCTTGGTATTTTTCCCGATTTAACCAGTGTGATCTTGTCTAGGTCCCGCCTCGCCAACTGTATTTGGTAATTCGCACACACATATTATACATGCACAGATTGCACACTCCACTGCACCAGACATACAGTATTCACTATTAATTTCACTCCAATGAGAGTACACATTTAAAGTAACAGAAACGTTATATAACGACTTACATTTGGCAGGGAGTAATATGTAAAGTAATAATCTTACTTTTGATAAGAGTAACAAGTAACACTTCTAGTAGAGTAGATAGTCAAGAGATGGACATGGATGCTAATGGGCTGAACAAGTTGGTGAAGAAGACTGAGACGTTGATTCTCTACAACATATTTCATGCTCACAATAACCTTTTTATATGGTAGGTTTTCTTTTATTACAGTATTCATACAGTACAGTAACATATTTACAAGTAAAAAATATATATCTACCAGTGTAGTGTTCCATAAAATCTATAATTATTTACATTGAATATGCTGTACAATAAAGTAACTTGGTTTAGTAACCTTTTCCTCGGCTTCCAGTGCAATAGTATGGTATTTCCACTTTTTCGAGAGTGAATTAAAATGAGAGGAAGATAAGCCACAATGAATACAGTACAGATCTCTATAGTGCCATGTTACATATTGCTTACAGAATGGTGTGCTGCATATAACTATAAATATGGAAATATAGAAAAATAGTAATGACAAGATCAAATGCACAAAAGCCATTAAATGGACTTTCTCTCACAAGAACCTCATTGAAAATACTATAACAGTTACAGTGAAGATGTTGAAATCAGGGTTATAACCTATAACCTGCACGACAGACTTATAGTGAGGTTGATGGGTTCCTTATTTTGCAGTGTACTTAAGTGGAGGTAACAAATTCATAGTAGGCCTAACACATATGGCTGTATACTAGATAAGATTCTGCATGAATATCATTGCATATCAAGTATAAAACTGCAGTTTAACATCCCCAAGTGCTTCAACGAATCACAGGTCTTTGAGTAATGTGCATCTCAGATTTTGCCAATGTTAACTTAGAGAATAACTTAACCACAGGGTTCACTGTATAATATGTACACTATAATTAAAACATATATACAATATAGTCATGAAACATTTGTTAAGACAGGTTCATTTTTGCAACAGTTCACTTCTGGAACATTTTCTGTTATTAAGGCACACTGAAACAGGTCCCCCAGTCACCAATAGTGATGGGAACGACAGTGGTGAATGCTCTGTCATGTTAAGTATAGTAGATAACGTACAATATTCATAAGGTTAGAGAAAAAGCACGCTATTAAACACCTATAGGATTTCACAGACATTTGCCCTTACGGTTATTTCTGTCATACTATGGTAAGAGCTCTGGTAAAGGTTTGTTCACATTCTGATGCTTTAACACATCTGAAAAAATCTCAGGAATCTAACTGGGTTCGGTTGACAACATTACGCACCATAACAGCCACTCATTGGGCCCCAATTTCATAGTACTGGAGGTGTGTAAGACATCGCAGAGAAGTACTGTATGTGATCGTGTGCGTGCGTGTGTGCGTGCGTGCGTGCGTGCGTGCGTGCGTGCGTGCGTGCGCGCAAAAGCTTCAGACTTCTTGCAAGGGCCTTTGTATGCAGACTTGCAGAGAACAGTCTGTAGGAGTTAAGGATTACAAAGGGAAGCTAAATGTCACCAGGACTGTGAAATCAGAGGTATTTTACACTGTAGGTATCTCCAGTACCGTATATTTAGTCGGCCATTTGGCATCTCGCAATGTGAGACTTCAATGACTTTGTATAATATCCATTTCTTTTGGGAGTGCCGAAGACACACCAAAGAAGACCACATTGCGGTCACAGATTGATATCATTAAAACAACTTTCTCTTAATAAAATATATTCACATACTTGAACTTTTAAATAAAGCACACATACCTGTACATATATACAAGGTGGTCATGTCTTTGTATAATTTAAGTGTATCAAGTATTATACACTTAATACATATACATATATATAAGTGCTGCAATGGAAAGGAGGACTTTCAATTTTTGCTCCATATCTTCAGTGTTAAAGGTATATTCAGTGATTTGACTTAATTCAAATATCACTTGTTTTTTCTTTTTTTCTGGATAATCCTCCCTACTATAGAGTGTGCTGACCATATAAGGAGTTCCTCCCTGTCCCCAGTGAGCCCCTGGGGTCAAAAAACCCTAGTTTCAGTTTTGGTGGCGGGTGGCAAAGCCTTGATCCAATCAGGATGAGAGGGGCCTTCCTCCAATCATGATCGAGTGGGGGCGGGCCTTGGTGCACATGATGTTGGCCTGTTGCACTTCCCCCCACTGTAGAGCGTGCATGTGCACATTTTGTTACCGGGGCGGACTGGGTGGTTTTCCAAATCACCCAAATCACTGAATGCTCCTTTAATGGTTTTCTGGGGTTGTTCTATGGGAGACAAAAAAAGCGAGTAAATAATTGATCAATGAAAATGTGTACCAGTATTCTTCATTGACTTGTGGAGATTCAATCACCTTTTTGGAATCCTCCATGCATCCCTGCATTTGACAAACGTGACCTCCTGTGTTAAGCTCTGAGCCTGAGGGTCTTTTACACAATAGACCAACCTAAAACGGAAGTCAACCAAGATAGGAACATTTAGATGAAAATCATTTTGTCTTATATAATATACGTAACCAAGAATCAAAACCTCATAATGCAAAGTAAACGTACTTCTGCTGCGTCTCGCCAACTCGGATGCGGATCTTGTGGACTTCTAGGTTGTCCTTGTCTGATTCTCCAGACCACCAGGATGATACCATCTTTAGCATGTTGGAGGCAGACCAGCCATTAGCGTCTTCCCATTTAAACTTGAGCATCAGGAGATCACCGATGTCTTTCTCTGTCACCAGCAGGAACGAATGAGTCTTATTGGTCATAATTTTATCCTTTCTGCCAATAAAAATAGTAGGATTGGAAAGACATTAAGCTAGTGTTACTGTTATGTGATATTAGTCACAAAATAGCGTCATATACTGGTAACTTAGATTCAATTCACAATGGCACTTTTCATAACTGACTACTCACAGTTTCAGCTCCAGGTTTTCAGCCTCTCCATTGGTTCCATACAATGAGACAGTCAGCGTGGGCTCCATCTCAGAGTGGTTCACTCTGCTAGAGAAATGAATCTTCAGCTGGTAATGATACGCTGTAAAGAATGAAAGGAGCAATCGGCATCAGACCTGGAAAAAGACTATGTACAGACACGATTGTGAACACAACTGTGCAGTTTGACACAACAACCGTGTTCTTCCTTTTACAAAGCCTACTGACCTCTGAAAGGCATGGAGGCTCGTGTATTGGTGTACATCTGGACGCTGCGTGGCTTGCGGACCCTGTTGATGTCATAGCCCACGGTGTTGCAGCGGTCCTTGCGGCAGCGGAGGCACATGCCTCGGTCAAACATGTCAGGGCTGCCACAGCGGTACGCCTTGGATGCCTCGTGCTGCAGAGAGTCGATAAACAGGTGGACGGAACGCTCATGTTCGCACTTCACCGCGTCAGAGATGGCTGAGGAGAAACAAAGAAGAAAACACATGTTGATGATTCTTGTAAGTTGTGTGATCGCCCTTTATGGGAATATTGAACTGAAAAGAATAATAATTAGTGTAATAATAATAATAATAAACAACCTTGATGTTTTTTCTTTGTAACAATGTACTCAAACGTTTAAAAATAATCTAAACTATCATTCATTTATCATTTCAATTGGACAGTAAACAATATGACTAATAACTGAATTTGTCATAGAAGAAAACTCATTTTAGAACTGCTTCTTCTGTTTTCTTTCCTAGAAGGAAATGCTCAACATCTATGCTATGGTTGGTCATGGGCCCTACAGTAAAACTAACTATTAACTAACTAACTAACTAACTAACTATTGTTTTTAAGATACAAAGCTGTTTATTTGTATTGTATTGTCGATTGCAATTTTGTGATTAGCACAGTAGGGTACATTAGGGTACAGTAGCTAATCACAAGATTATCTCGTTTTGGCATATATTGTGTTAATTACTGTAGTCCATAAATATTCATTCCTGGCCCGGCACCTAGGCTCAACGTAGCCTGACAGAATGTTGAGGGTTCGAGTCTTGACGGCCTTTGGCGTGTCCCATCTCGCTCACCCCATTTCCTGTCTACCTACTGTACTATCAATAAAGGCCTAAAAAGCCCCCAAATAAATCAAAAAAGTATTAATTCTCACCAAATATTCCAAAGTTAGCAATCTTCTCCAGGGCGCCTCTCATATTGCAGCCTGGCTGGAAACTCCCTCCATTGGGGTAGATGTCCACATGGCCTACAGGCTGCTGGATGCCAATGCTGAGACCCAGAGAGCCCCGTGTGAAGGTGTGGAGAACATCCACAAAGTGAGCATCATCTGGGGACAGACGCATGTGGGCATGCTCTCCTTCAAAGTCTGGACCTGCTGGATCAAGACCTGAAGAGAGAGAGGGGATTGGTCAGGGAAAAAAATAAATAATAGATGAAATAGGAGAGAGACAGGAGGGGGACAGAGAAAGGGGAAAGAGAGAGAGGGGGAGAGTGAGAGAAGGGGACAGAGAGAGAGAAGGGGGAGAGAGAAGGAGCCGAGAGAGAGAGAGAGAGAGAGAGATAGGTAGGGATTGGGTATGTCATCCCCGAACGGGTATGGACTGGTAGTAATGATAATAACCTGTTATTCTCCCAATTTTACTGGTGGCGTGGTTTCCAGCAAATCCTGCAACGTGAGCTCCCAGGCTGTAACCAATCAGGTGGACATTCTCAAGAGGAATGTTGGTGGTCTCCTTGAGGAAAAGAAGATTTAATTGTGTTAATTCTAAGATGGGGTGTTGCCGATATCGGAGTGGTTAAGGCACTAATGCCTGAATTCACTTCATGTGCTGCATGTGCATGTCTCTGTGTTTCTGTGTCTCTTTCCACTGTACTATCAAATAAAGACAGAAAACCCCCAAAAGTGTATATCATTATCTCTATGCAATATCTTTAATATGTATGTCTGTTGTTTATTTGCAGTAATCAACTAGGCAACTGCTGCTTGTCACTGACCTCCATCCAGTCGATGAAGTGAGCGATCTCCTGCCCCACTGCCTTGGTTTTTTTGGCTGCAACCACATAGTGATTTTGGGCTGAACTGAGCCAGTCCACTACGATGACGTTGGCTGTTTGCTCTCTCTCATACAGCGCCGTAACCAGCTTGGCCACCCAGCTTTCAAACATACCACTGACCTGTAGAGGTGACAAATCAGGAAATGACCCATGGCTGTGTCCACCGAGGCACTTTTCCAAAGCGCAGAACATGTTTTCATTTAAATAGTATTCAATGGGAATACGCCACATATTTACTAGATACGTGACAAGGAGCCACGAGTTTCCATTAGAATGGATGATTGAGTTATATACGTCTTTGGATGTCCCAAACGTTTGCGTTGAGAACGGCAAAAGGTCAAGGTCACAATCAAGGTCACGGTCAAAATTGAGATTTGATTTGAGGACGTTCATTGGACCTGGTGGGAATGATCAGTAGGCCTCCTCAAGTATATGATCATTGTTTTGATTGAGAAGCTCAAAATTCAAGGGTCACAAACTCACAATGGAGAGACAGAAATATTGGTGTCGAAATGGGGTTTGCACCAGCAAGTTTCATTTCTTAGATGTTCTCATTTTAGTGTAGTTTGTGTTTTATGTTTTGTAGCAACCACTACTCTGATGGGTGATGATTTATACTCGCCAATCATAGCTGTTTTAGCAAATCCCATATGCAGTCATGTGTAGAGCCAATCCAAGCTCTGACTAATGGTAGGAACATGCTGCTACAGGTTGAAGCATCTTACCGTCCAGCCATGGATCACCAGGAAGGTTTTTGAGGTGCTATTGAAGGAACAAGCAGCTATAGACTCTGGTTTCCCTGGGATGATGTAGCACAGGTCATCATCAGGTTGCGATGGTTTACGGAGAGAGAATTTGGCAATGGTACCATTACTTTCATCCTTATGGTCAAACAAGTCTTTAATGGGGTCCAGGAAGTTACCTATACACAAAGGAATGTAAACCAATCAGCTGTCTGTACAACATGCAGGTTGACACTTGTCCCTTGAATATTCATAGGATATATACTTAGAATGGAAGGGAAAGAGAAGAGGAGAGGAGAGGAGAGGAGAGGAGAGGAGAGGAGAGGAGAGGAGAGGAGAGGAGAGGAGAGGAGAGGAGAGGAGAGATAGGGCCATCCATGTTATTGTCAAAATCTGTAAGTCTAAGCTCTTTGTCCTTTTGATGGAAAGCCAAGAGACGCATGACTGACTGTCTGACTGGCTATATGGGGCCCCTCAGTAAATGAGCCTCCGTCTTCAGACAACATGCAGTCCATAGAGGTAACAAGGGTTCATTTGACCAGACATGTTTCCATAGAAACAACGCAAAGTTTCTCTGGTTATGCTTCTGCCACCTCACTGACAAATCCCCACAGACATCCAATAGGAATAGGGTCTCGAGTAGACGGACCCTTCTCCAAATATCAGCTGACTCTTCCACAGGGGAGGGTTGTGGTGAGTTTGGAGGGCTACAGTTGGGGGGCAGGGACTATAAGCACACCCCCAACAACTTGCACAAGGGTTAAAGGCAAGTCAACATAAGAGAGCAAGCCCTTAATAATACCTATAGGCCTACTCATAATTTCACTTAAGTTGTCAATGCAAAGCCTTTTGAAGGGGGCGGATTTAGCAAGTATATTTCTGATTATGTGCAATACCATATTCCAATTATGCATTTGTGTGACAGCAAACAACCTTTTTCCATCAAGTCACTTTAGTATATAGCCTATAGTCTAGAAGTGGGTGTGTTGGTGTTGTCTAAAAGTTAGAAATAACAGCCAGCTTACAAAATATAATTAAAGTTAACAGATCATTATTATAGTATTCTATAGGCTATTATTATAGCAGAATCACGGTTATATTCTGATGCATCACTTATAAACTAAGCAGAGTACATTGTACAAAATATTAATAAATGGCTTTCAAATGATTGATATGAACAAGTGTATGTAAACTATCAACTCACCAAAAATAGAATCCGTCAGCTCTTCTTCCAAGGACGTCACATATCGGAGCGCCGCATTTAATATCAGAAAGTAAAGGCATCGAACTCGCCACGCTTTCATTTCGTTAAAACGTTATTCCTTAAGAGAAGATATGGTATGGAGTTCCCCGTAGCAATTGGTTGGCTTAATGCAATCAAACTTCAACAGCGAAAGTCTTTATATTCCGTCTGTAGCGCGCATGCCATGCAGTGCGGTGTTATTATCTGTCTGAAGCACATTGAACTGTCGGCTTCTTAAATAGCACCTCTCTGGGCTGAAACCCATTGGTTGCTGTTCCACGTCCCCGGGCGGGGATGGAAACATCATACATGCCTAGAGTAAATAATTACTGTTTTATGACTTGAGTAGAAGCTGTTGGAACCGGTGACTCAGCCTGTATTAATAGTTATTCCCCTATAGTATTATTATTATTATTATTATTATTATTATTATTATTATTATTATTATTATTATTATTATTATTATTATTATTATTATTATTATTATTATTATTATTATTATTATTATTAGACTAGTAGTAGTATTATTAGACTATAGTAGTAGTATAGTAGTATTATTAATTGTTATTATTGCAATTATATTATTAGGGTATATTTGAATCAGATTTTGGATATTCAGCTCAAATGATTTTTAAGTGGTGCAACCACTTCCTTACGCAGCTTTGTGTGTCGGTTGGTGGCTGGCTGGCTGTGTCCGTCCCTGGCTGGGTCTGAGCACGAAAATATAGCGTTTGGTTGGTTTTCACAACCAAGTGTCACTGTTGCGCAGCCTAAAACACACACACACACGCACGCACGCACATACTGTATATGATTTCGGGTGTGACAGACAGTACAGTGACAGTACAGTACAGTAGATGGACCCCCACACGGTAACTCTGTCATTTCTCAACCGTTTCGGACGTGGGGCAGCTCGCCGGAACCGGCCCAGCCCCCTGGCCGTGTTCCTGGGGGTCTGGATGTCCCCGACCCCCACACGGTAACTCCCACGCGGCTTGCCGGAACCAGGCCGGCACCCTGGGCGCGTTCATATGGGTCTGGAAGTTTTGGGGACCCCCCGGGGACGCCCACACTGAGTTGCACCACTTACTTCACATGGGTGTGATTTTCTTATAATAGGATGTATCTGAAAATGTTACTATTCTTGGTGGAGACGGAGTACATTTTTATTCTGAGTCACACAAAAAAGATTGATTGATCATTGATTGATTGATTGATTGATTGACTGACTGACTGACTGACTGACTGACTGACTGACTGACTGACTGACTGACCGACCGACCGACCGACCGACCGACCGACCGACCGACCGACTGACTGACCGATCAATTCCGATTCAGTTATACACATACATGCACGATCAAGGACATGTGTAACATGTATCTGACATTTTAAAGTAAGCAATAAGGATTGAAAGAGAAAGACTTTTTATTTACCGTATACTGTGTGAAGTTAAATTATTTGTTGGTCACCTGTCTCTCCTCTGCAGTGCTGGCAATCTAATCCTGTTGATTGGAAGGGGCCAAGCACTGCAGGGGAGTTTGTTCCTGTTATTTTGCATGTTTATTGTATATGTTGTAGGTGCCTGAAATATTTATTGAATTGTATCTATTGAAAATTTTAAAGTTTTAAAAGTAGTATGTAATTGTAGATCAGCTCAGGGGCATTGATTATCCTTTTGTTATCAATAACTCATATTGATACCAATTTACTGTGATTGGTTTGTCCCACCTGTTTAAAGGGACACTTCACCCATTTTGCAATAATATATATGTTAATGATGTTTAGAAGATTTACAACACTTTCCTGGGGGTTTTATGTGTGTAATATGTGGTTTTAGATATTTTAGATTTTAGCAGTGAGCCCAGTGTCTCTGATGTCATCGACACTGGGCTCACTTACTTCCTGGACTACATGTTGTCTCAGTAAGACAGCCCTCCCCCTATCCACAAGGAGGAGCAGTGCACCAAAGCATTATGGGAATTGAAGTCCAGGAAAGAAGTGAGCACAGTGTCCATGACATCAGAGACACTGGGCTCACTGCTAAAATCTAAAATATCTAAAACCACATATTACACACATAAAGACCCCCAGGAAAGTGTTCTAAATCTTCTAAACGCCATTAACATATATTTTTTTGCAAAAAGGGTGAAGTGTCCCTTTAAGAGCAGGCATGCTGCAGCCTGCAGGTGATTACTGACAATGAGATGTTCAGTTTGACATGAGGCTCTGGCTAGCCTCACGGCATCTAGCAGAATTTCCTGATTGTTATTTTGCCAGTATTACATATTTGTTTGTACTTTGTTGCCGGTTAATTTAATGTTTAATTTAATGTTAATTGTTTGGAGGTAAATATACTATCCAAATGTACTGGTGACCTGTTTACTTTGTGGAGCCTTGTGCTGTCGACCAGCCTTTCCACAATTCTCTTGTATGATCATTTTTGAGTGGTGCAACCACTCCATTAAGGAGCTTTGTGTGTCCGTCCCTGGCTGGCTGGCTGGCTGGCTGGATGGCTGGCTGGCTGGCTGGGTCTGTCAGAGCGCGAAAATTGTGTTGGATATTTCACAACCAAGTGTCACTGTTGTGCAACCTAGCACGCACGCACACACACACACACACACACACACACACACACACACACACACACACACACACACACACACACACACACACACACACACACACATTAACTGTATATATATGATGATTTTGGGTGTGACAGTACAGTACAGTACAGTACAGTACAGTACAGTACAGTACAGTACAGTACAGTACAGTACAGTACAGTACAGTACAGGGACCCCCTGGGGACCCCCACACGGTAATGCTGTCATTTTTCAACCGTTTTGGACACTGGGCGGCAGGGCCGGATTTAGCCAGCCCCACTCAGGTGGGCAGACAGAATTGTAAGGGGGGCGACTCCGCCGGCGCGGGTGGGGTGTCAAACCCACATTGGGTGGGCAGGACGCACGTTTGGGTGGGCTATGCCCACCCCTGCCCCCCCCCTAGAACCGGCCCTGCTGGGCGGCTTGCCGTAACTGGCCCGGCCACCTGGGCACGTTCATGGGGGTCTGGATGTTCCGGGGACCCCCGGGGACCCCCACATGGTAACTCTGTAATTGACTAAAGTTTCGGACGTGGGGCACCCCCCTGGGCGTGTTCCTGTGGGTCTGGAACTTTTTATACTTTGAGGAGGCCACTATTGACATAGTTTGTACACATGGTTATGTCTGGCTGAAGGGCCAAGTTATTACATTTGTTCTCAAATGTTTTAACAGGGACCCCCAAACAAGATTACATTTAAAAAGATGATGTGACTCGTTGTGACCTTGCATCAGCTATTTTCAAAATAGCCAATGTTAAGGCTAAAGATGGTTAAACTGACTTTGATGCTACTGTACATTAACAATTTTAACTGGGGATCACCTGGAACCTCCTGAAGGACCCCTGGGGGTCCCTGGACCCCTCTTTGAGAACCACTGAGTTATTAAACATGTCCAGTTGTGGGAAGTAGGTCATGTGAGGTTTTAGTAGTAGACCTTGAGCAACAGTGGCATGTTATGAAGGGGCCCTCTGCACAGTAGCAAACGTATGACGTCACTGACATGGTTGGTGCTCCAAAGAGTCATCAGGTCCTCTCTCCGAGAAGTAGAGAGGAAATATGTAAGGGATAATATCTGGCTAGGTGGTCATTGTCGGGAGATAATTCACCGACAGGGAGTTTAACCACCGAGGCGAAGCCGAGGTGGTTACACTCCCTGAAGGTGAATTATATCCCGACAATGACCACCTAGCCAGATATTATCCCGCTTATTACATGGCTAACTAACATAAATTAATACATTGACCCAAAACACAACAAAAAAAGTATTCCATAAGTTCGCGCTGGCTGCGTCTGCCCAGCTGCAGGGCTGCAGCACTGTCAGAAAACAAGGAAGTGAGTTGATCAAATAGAATCCATTTTCGGGTCCTGCTTCGTCTATTTCTCGCTCAAATGTTTTCAAAAACATTTTTAAGAGCAATGTTTAGCTGTAAATTACATTGTGTGTCACTAGTGTGTGTGTTTACATGGCTGTTATGTTGGAAACGGCAGTAAATCAAGCGGGGCGCAGCCGTGCAGCTGGTGGTGCTCAGAGGGTTTGATTAGGCAGCGGTCATTATACAGCGGAGCGGTCATTATCATGAGATAACTCACCGCTGAATTAAGCGATTGACCAATCAGAATCAAGCATTCAACCAAGCCATGTAATAAAGTAGTGTAAATGGGGAGCAGCAGACATGGATCTGTGCATATATAGCCATAAAGGGGACACAGACAGATGGGTACAATGGGTATATGCTGACGGGTACAACGGGTATTTTGCCTTGTACCTTGTCCTTGACCCTATCCACATACTATATTACCAATCCATTGCAATCCCTTGCAGGCATACATTTCCAAGTCACTGTGAGTCCAGGCATTTCCTCATCATGGTATGAAACCTCATCAGTCACTGTATTGCATGAATTGTGCTTGTCTCATAACGTAATACTTGTCAATTGGCTACTGGCCAATCAACACAGTCTGCCTTGCCTTTGAGTTCCCGGCCATTCCGCTATCAACAACATTGGCAGTCTGTCACTGACCTCTATAGTAAGCAGTGTGGACTGATATCTGTGCGAGCCACATGTCTGTATAGGATACTGTAGAACCAGGTATCAACATGCCATCTTGCACATGGCAAATATGTATAATCACAACGTCATTGACTGATTATTGTCCAACACCATGCGAAGTTAAAGAAGGTACCCCAATGAAGAGAGCCAGACTATCAAGAGGCCAAATATGGTCCCTCAGACTGGGAAGTCAACAAATTTGGACTCCAATGAATTCTGCCTGATTTATACTTGGTTGTGCATACTGTAGTGTAGTGTATGTGAGTTTGTAGATCTGCTATTCTCAGTGCACAACATCTGCCACGCAACTATCAGGCATTCTGAAAACATCCTGCAGTAGTACTTCACCAACAACAACCCCCTCCCAAACTGCTTCTTTAACACGCATGCATGCACGTGAAACGGAACACACACACACACACGCACGCACACACACACGCACACACGCAGACACAGACACTGTACACAAACATGTATCCCACCCCGCCACAGCAGTCCAGATGTCCTGGACATGTTGCAGTTTTTCTAGGAACATGACAAAGTATTCCCTGTAAATCAACAATAGTGTACAGTAATAAGGAAGACGAACACTCTTTCTGCAGCTGAGACTCCATTGTTTCATGGAGGGAAGGGACTGGGAAAGACTGTGTGTAATTTGTTTTCACAATGATAAGTCCACTGCAGAGGTTTGCTGGTGCCAGTACGTAGCACTTGGAATCAACACAGTTCTATCCAGTACATCTATGAGGAAAGTCATGTTACAGAACATCTTCAGGAAACCAGACCCACAAGCAGAAATTTTAAAATATCAGTCGCAAAGATCAGAAACATTGTAAAATCATTCAGTTGTCGCCACTTCTTGCAATTATTTTTCAACAAATAATTTAACTTGTTTCATGATTAGTGACAGGCAGGAAAGCCCTCTTCATCATAACAATGCTTAATTCAGATGTATGCATTTTCTGAAAGCACAAGAATCTTTGTTTCAAAGATTATTTGAAAGTCAATCTACTTGCTGGCGATGTCTCACTCACGTCTGTTACCAGATTATGGGGAAAAGACCATTTCTGGGAAGCACATGACCATGCAGGCTACGTAACACCTTTTAAAAGTCAACTGTGTGTGGTCAACAACACGTGTCCATCACAGACACAAAACAATGCGGGATTGTTTCCATAATGACCAAAGTTCAAAAAGTCCTTCATTCTCTATATACTGTATAGTGTAGTCAATACTGCATATAAATCATGCTAATCAAAGATGCTTCGGCACAAAATCTAGGTCATGTTTTGTTGGTTACTGTTCAGTATTTGAACTGGCAAATGACCTTCAGCTCTGAAAGAGGCACTGTTTTTTAGAATAAAAAATATAAGGGAGGACAATATGAAACTAATTGTACCCCATTTAATTCCCTTGACTCTAGTCTCATCGATGCCATGAGTTGCTCAATGGCTTTCCTGTTTTATACATCCCAGATTCCCAGTGGGAATTAGTCTGTAACTCAAGGAATTAGAGGTACAAAGAATATTTATTTTCTCAGTCATACTGTTACAAGGTTGCATAACTTGTTTTCAGGGTACAAGCCACATACTAAACACATTAACTGCTCAATGTTTTGGCACCCAAACCCCTGCACTCCATCCATTTGTACATGAAAATAAGATTGAACTCAAATATAAGGTTCAAGGTTCACGGTTTATTTTATTGTTATGTATGTATGTTTGTGTGTGTGTGTGTGTGTGTGTGTGTGTGTGTGTGTGTGTGTGTGTGTGTGTGTGTGTGTGTGTGTGTGTGTGTGTGTGTGTGTGTGTGTGTGTGTGTGTGTGTGTGTGTGTGTGTGTGTATGTATGTATGTATGTATATGTATGTGTATATGACTGATGGAGATGCTATGTCATCTACATGTCAGTCTTTTTACACTTTTCACCTTTAATTAAAAAGGGCATGTGTCAGCAACTTTATGAGTCGGTTGACTCTGATGAAGATGCTGTTACGTAAAAATGTACAGTATACGTCTTTTTATACTTTGCATTTAACAGTCTGTGCTGCTCCAGGACCTTCCTTACAGTATTTCCCTCAATACAAGGGATATTCACCTCAAACCAGGTGGTTACACATAGTAGAAACCAATTCACCTCAAACCCAGGTGGTTACACATAGTAGAAACCAATTCTCATCATCTTCAAATGACAAAATAAAATAAAATAACTGAAATGGCCTACTGTTGTCTGGCTTTAGCCGAAATAGTCTCTTGGGAGGGAGTGAAACGTTTTTGATTGGTATAAAGGGTCGAGAAGCCAGCTTGTGTTGAAACCAGGCTGATCCTGTGTTAATCCCCTTGTTCATGGTATTGCCATGTATCACAAAGTTTAACAAAATGAAACAAATGACACCCTGAGAACACAACATTTTCTAGCTATTGTGATTAAACAAACAGCAAATTATAGCGTACATCTAAAGCATTCTACTTTTTTTTTTTTAATATATATATATAGTGATTCTGAATGATACTGACCATACAGACCATGAGGATATTAATAGTATTCATATTCATATTCATATTCATATTCATATTCATATTCATATTCATATTAACAACTAGAAATTGCAAAGTGTGGTTGCCGCAGTCGCTTACATAGGCCCCTCCCTAATTTGAAAACTTCTATAACGCTTGAATAGTTTGGTCTTCTGCCCCTTCAATGGAACGGCAAAGGGCGAGGTCGCTTCTCGTCCTCAGGGCGTCTTACGGGTATATTTAAGTATATTTAAGAGCAGTTACTTATGTACTATAACTTGACTGAGCTGGAGTAATATTTGATCAGGACGAGTAGGCCTAGCTGTAGTATGTAGCATGCATGGGAAATGTGAGTACTTTTTCCTCCATTTCAATTTGTATGTGCTACCTATTATTATTATTATTACTCCCAAGCTCTGGAATGAGCTGCCTCTGCACATAAGACAAGCCCCCACCCTTCAGGTGTTTAAATCACGCCTCAAGACGTATCTTTATTCTTTGGCATTTCCAAGCATAGTATGAGCTGTTTCTGATGTTGAAAGTGACACTGTGTAGGCTACTGTATGTTGTTTGTTTTTTAAATGGAGTTGTGATTTTTATTATTTTATTGTAAAGCACTTTGGTACAACTTTGTTGTTATTTAAATGTGCTATATAAATAAAGATGATATGGTATGGTATTTTTTCACACACATACTGCATGTGTTTCTGTATGTGCTATGAAAGAAGTTGTGACTGAGGTGCCAGTGTGGCAGTCTGGCTGTATTTACATACCAGTGTCACAAAAACAAGTCCTTGTTCAATTGCCTTGAACAATTAGTTCATGATGGTAGTGTTCCAACTTCCTAGTACTACCTCCCAACTAGAACAACCATGACAATCTGTTAAACATTACTCAATAATCTGTAAATGTTTAACTTGCCATAATTTTTTGTCTTTTCAACATATACTGTACTTACGAATGCAGGAGCTGTCAATTTTAACTGAACATTTTTTCCCGCGCTTTCAATATCAACCTATTGCATGAAATCTGTAAAAGCTCTGGACATGTTGTCATGTTGTCATATTTGTCCACCATTATACATATTAAAGGTACTGCTATTGAACAAGATTTCAATACTACACTAATAGTTAATAGATCCCCTAAAAGGCCAATATTGATTGTTAATGAGGATTTAACATAAGGATAAACATATTTCAAATAATGGGATTTTTATGTAACATTACATGAGTAGCCAGGAGTATCAAGATGTGTGATGACTTCACTTTATTAAAATATTAAGTTATTTCTTTCTTCATACAGCGCACTGCACTTCAGTTCATAAAACTATTTGCACTCAGCAGCTAGCTGGCACGGAAACCAATTTCATTGATCTGTCCAAAATGTTTCGCATAAAATCACAAAATGCTCCATCTATAAAAACAAAGACAGCAATGGAAATCCAACGAAATATATTACAGCTTAATATACAAATATGTACAAATACATTCAATAAATAGAATATGAAATATTCTTCAGTTGTATTATGTAGGACAGTCCATCAGAGCTTGCAAAGGCTTGCATATTTATTTTCAGCCGTTTGACCAACATTTGTGCAACATTTTGACCTTCCAAAGAGAAGAGCCATTTAATCAAATAATATTATATTTTAGTCATTAGTTCATTACAACCAGCTTGTTCAACTAAAAGCAAAAAAAAAACATAATGTGTTAAAAGCCGATTCATACTTTGTCCCACATTGGCATCCACAATGTTGTGAATCTTGTAGGTTTTGGTGCGCAATGCTGTCATGCGATGGAGCATAAATTAGGGTTAGTCCTGTTGTAAAGGACAGCACCTGATCCAATTGTCTGCAGGGAGTAAAGTGACCAGTGCCAACACAATAACCAAATGCAAGCGAGAACAAGCAAGGATTCAAGACATCTGAAATGAATACATGTAAATGTATTTCAAATATAATATAATACTGATTGAAAGAATACACATATTTACAAAGATCATTGTTATATTCCAGTCAGTAGATAGTAACAACATCTTTGGTCCCTGTTGATTGTTGGCGGTTAGTGGTTAGGAAGAGACAAAAATACAAAATAAAGTAAATGATCAGTTTGCAGGAGAAAAATAAAGAAGATGTGCCAAAATTATGCCTATCACTCTGAATCATGTATGTATAAAATAATGTACTCATGTACTTATAAAGTTCACATAGGCAAACAAAACACAACCTCTTGAGTGGTCTAAATTTATCGAAATCTGTATAAACAATATACATATATCAGGGATACAAGAGAATAAACAAGTGATTAAAAAGAAATGCAGCAATAGTTATTCAAAGGCTGTAATAATAAAATATATGCACATTGCACACCATTGTGATAGAAGTTGTAACATTTTCCAGGAAGACAAAATAAACATGAGAGCTGACTGATTCCCGGCACAAAGGAGGAGGTTCTGAAGGTTGCACTTGGATGTGATGTGTAATGATTCTGGATGGAATAGATTATACTCATTCCAACACCCTGTATGATGGATTAGCGGTTCGCCCCCTTTGAATGTTTTCAACCGATAATCACCAATATGTTCTTATCAAGACCATGCAATGGAGCCAGTATGGACATTTCCTACATATTGACGTTGTTGTCAGCCATTGTTGGCACGTTGACCGACTATTAACCTTATTACTAACCCTAAATCGTTAGTTGTTGTATAGCGCAGTTGTTGTTGTATAGCGCAGTTTCGCAATGTTTTTGCTTCGGCGTCAGTAATTTCACTAACGCGTTTCCTAGTTGCATACTCACGGTAGGCAGTATACATGTAGGAAATGTCCATATTGCTCCATTGCATGGTCTTCATAAGAACATACTGGTGATTATCGGTTGATAACATTGGAAGCAGGTGGTATCATTCCGTTTCTTGAAAATAGTTCCCAGTGTTTTTCTGTCCAGCTTTGGCTATGAATGTAGAGATGGATAATGTGCATGATGATGAGGTGCGTTCAAGTGAGTCTTCAAGCCTCGTTCTGCCCAAAGAGGCTGCCCTCCGTCTTCAATCTGTGAGTCCTGGATAGAGATAATATATGTGGTTATGGACTATTATTTTTGCATAACAAGGTATATTGAATCACATTATTTTAGCGTTGTATTATGTGCCATAATCTTAAAAAAAAGAAAAGTTATATTTTGGAAGTTTACAATGTACTCTTTGACTTACCGTTTTTCTTTACGACTTGTATAGTCTTCTTTTGATTTGACAAAGACTGCGTCTTCCCCTCCTCTGACAAGGTGGGCAAATTCTCCATCCTTGGCAGAGAAGATCACCCTGCAATCACAAAAAAATGCAATTCAGTTTAAAGTTACCACACTATTGAAAACAAGAGGTTTAACCACTTGAACTCTACCGTCCCTATTCGGGGCATGCATGCTATGCAACCATTCCACAGAAATAGCCGATCTACAAGCTCATAGTGCATTTCATTGTGAGCTTGTAGATTGGCTATTTTTGGTGTAGAGGGAAAAAATAAGTCAGCCAAGTTCTGAGCGCTGAGGTACCCTGGTCAATAAAGTATAGGGTTTAAGTGGATACTTATGTACATAAAGTCTTTCCAATTACTGTATGCAGACACTGTAATTATACAGCAATTACACTATGTTCTTCCATTAATCTGTGATGAGCAATTGGTTAACGTTAGCGATATCCTTTCATCATTGGGAAAATAACAAATGTCTTCTGGTATAATAACAGAGTTAAGTAATTATGTCATATTTGTAGCAGTAGTGGCTCAGAGCATCTGCCTGATGAGCTAGAAGCCTAATATCTCTCCCGGGCTATGGGGAATTCCCTTTAGTCTAGCAGGGGACACAGGTTAGAATCCCGGGCGTTACATATGGAGGGAGGTGATAACAGGGCTCTTACTTGGACTGGGTCTCCCCAGATTTGATGCGCAGTTTACGGATATGGAACTTGTTGCTGCTCCAAAAATCTGACCAGCTGAAGATAGCGTCCTTCTCCCAGCGCAGCTTGACGATCATCAGGTCTCCAATGTCAACATCAGTGGTGAGCAGGAAGGACACAGTGGTGTTTCCATTCAAGACTGGACTGTAGGGGGTCAAGGCAAAAGCCATGAGGTCAAACTAATGACGCTGCTGTGTATAGATCCAGGCCTCCAGGGCATGCGTACACATGCAGATGCAGGTATATATATATATATATAGGCTCTTTACGACTACAACAACTAAGTGAACCGTGCCGTGAAACATATGTCAAGGGTTGTGGAATTAATTGTTTCCATACACTACGGCTCGGTTTCAGATAGGGTTTTTACGTCCTGCTCGGGATGTGATACTAATCCTGAGTTATGGGAACCCAGAACTCAGCATGTTTTCTTTTTTATGGCGTACCTCCCCTATCAGGGGTGGTTCTGATTATAATGGATACGTAAATAAAAAGAACATCACAGAACTTGACATGTTCTGGAAAGTTTCATGTTCTATAAGATTCTGGGTTACCCTTTGTAGTCAAAAAGAGCCATTAGTCAATTTATGTATGTACAGTATGAACAGTTTGGGAGTAGAGGATAGCATGAAACCTGCATTTAACAACCACTTAGCTGTTCAGAAAACTATATAGTGTTGTACTTACATACTAAAAGGAATGTCCATCTTCTCTTCAAGGGTTCCATACAGAGACACCTTCAGTGGCTGCTCTGTGTAGCTCAGCTCGTCCTTGCTGAAGAAATGCACCTTCACTTGGTAGTGAAAAACTTAGGGCAGAAGAGAGACAAGGCATAAGAGTGACAGACGGAACTTTCCCAGAGCCAACTATCAGTGTATTTCCGCATCAGCACATGAAGCATGTACAACTAAGTTACAGTCATTATTATAGCTTAAAGCTTTAACTTGTGCCATCGTCATGTGCTCATCAACAGTATTTTAATATGGTTTCATACTATTTTGTTTTTAAGGAACCTTGGTGTTGTCCTGGACAAAACACACATTACAGCTGTCACTCGATCCTGTAGGTTTACACTCTATAACATATGACGAATTAGACCATTCCTCACACAGGAGTCAGCCCAGCTCCTAATCCAGACAACAGTCTGGTCAAAACTTGACTATTGTAACTCTCTTCCCCCTGGCCTACCGGCATGCACACTTAAGCCTCTCCAACTGATCCAAAATGCCGCAGCTTGCTTTGTCTTCAATCAGCCAAAATTCTCACATGTCTACCCCCTTCTCCGCTCCCTCCATTGGCTCCCGGTCACTGCCCGCACAGAATACAAAACTCTGATGATGGCATTCAAAGCAACCAAAGGTATGGCACCGCCATATCTTGCAAGTCTGATCGAACCCTACCCCCCCGCTATTCACTTCAATGGAAGTTGCTCAGTGGCGTTTTGAAGCACCTGGAAGAATGACGAAGTCTTACGGGTAGTAACCTTCGAGCGTTGATGATTGGTTCTCGTGCTTTTCTTGTGGTACCTCTGCGTCACGTCCTATGTCACGATTCATTCATAAATTTAACCTGGGCCCAGCCCACCTGCAGTACCCGGTTTTGACCAGCAGGGAGACGACGACAACAATAACATCAACAACAACTACTACTACTGTACTTCCGCTGCTGTTGCTTCTGCTGCTACTGCTGCAGCAAATATACAGTAAAATCCTCACTGGATTGGAAACAATGAATGGACCCATATGAAATTTGTAAATATTGGGGAGTTGCTCAACGGGTTCCAGTAAATTTCAATTTATAACGAATCATATGCAGTGGTGTCGAGTTACCTAAATAACTGCTCAGATTCCCCTGACCTCCTCCCCATGTGACCAACATGCCAAACATTGCTTTATTCCTTGGTTGCTATAGCATACTAGTGTAAATATAATTACTGCATGGATGCTTGTGCACAATATCTGTATGCTTTACAAGAAGTGTATTTTTGAATTTCTCTTGTATTTGTACCAATATAAAATGAATGTGCCTTCAAATAATATACAACAATATACAAATAGTAGCTCATACATTGTCCAACTTAGCTATCGTTAAAATGAGTCAACTTAACTCTCTGTAATTCATAAGGCCATAAATCCAGACATACTTATTTGCAGTGGCCGAGCATGAACTCATTTCCCTCATCTCTAAGAACATAGCATAAAACACATACAGTAAACGTATTCTACATACATGTGTAAAGTAGTTTGTTAACTCTGTTTCTCTGAGTACAACTGTTACAGATTCATTGTTACTATCATCATCATCATTGTAATTTTGCCCTTGACTGACTCAAGGCAAACTCAAGGCATTGTATACTTAATTGAAGTAGTTTACGGTACATTACAGCCATTCTTCCTGGTCTTTTACCTTTGTAGGGCGTCATTTCGCGGGTCTTCAGGTACATCTTTGTACTGCGGGGTGAGCGGACCTTTTGGATGTTGTAGCCTAGTTTGTTGCAGCGGTTCTTGCGACAGCTGAGACACAGGCCCTTGTTAAAGGCGTCCTTGGAATTGCAGCGGTAGGCCATGGTCTGTTTTTGCTGTGCGTTCACCACCAGCGAGTCAATGAACAGATGGATGGACCGCTCGTGGGAACACTTGACCAGTTGGTCCATATCTGTGGCAGACCAGACAGTGTAGGTTTGAAAACCAGGCAGAAATATACAATACACAGCAAAATTCAGAGTTAGAGTTTAGAGTTGAGGCATACACTACACAGCTGCTTCCATTAAACAGCAAGCCGGCTTGGAAGACTGTGTGACTGGACATTAGTGTTGCATATTATTTTATTTGTACCGAACAACGCATTATAAAAGGACGCAAATGCATGGGTTTTAACAGCATTTCTGTTAATTGTGAATTGTGTTTATTGTGAATTGTGTCTCTCCTGCAGTGTTTCTGTTGCTTGAGTGGAGGAAGATACCAAATGCTATAGAGCAGGAGGGGTGTCTGTTTTATGTTCCAAGAGCTCTTCTTGTGTTGTATATGTTCTCTTATCTTAATGATGTGGTGCCTGAAATGTATTCATGTATTTGGAATGGGTTTAGTAAAATTGTTTAAATCAACTCATGGGCCATAGTTTGCCTTATTTTGAGTTAAGTGGTTACCAATTAGATCTGTGTTCTTGGTATATGGTCTCGCCTAGTATAAAAGGGAGGCTGCAGGATGCTGAGGGGCAGAGGACAGGGCGAGCTGCTAAGGTTACCTTTATAAGGGTTTAGCCTAATGACCCATACGTGCCACCCAGAACCCTTAGATCATCCGACAAAGGTTTCCTCGATAGAAAATGGATAAACTCTAAATCAAGTTATGGTGCTCTATGGTCCTACTCTGTGGAATACAGCACTATACAGACAATACCTATGACTACTGTATATAGTATATAGCTATTACTCCCCAGCTGGGCTGGTATGCTCTGACTGGCGGCAAGCACGTTGACCTCCTGAAGGCTTTTATGGAGGCAAATTACATACTGACACCATGCAAACCTCTAGTGAACCTGTCCTGATAATTTACAACATTGTAACAGAAGACTTTTCACTTTGATGTGAGCAGAAATTTGCATTGTGTCAAAATGACATAGAGAGCAGATGATGATTGATAACACATGGCTTTATAAGTTCTCTGTAATTCTACAAAATAGAACATATATATCATATTGTACCTATCACAATCTCATAACATATAGCCTAGCCATTACAGTATGAGCCCTGATTTAGAGGTTCTGGGATGACAAGGTAATTAGGGAGTTCATGGACTGGAATCTGCTATCCATGCAGGTACAGTACACAGTCAAATGTGTTAAAAATGTATGAAATGAAATGAAATGATTACTATATTTACCCAGGGTATCTGGGCTAAGCTCAAGAACTTGTTTCCAGCCAGGCCCTGCTCATAGAACACATTTCATCGTAGTGGTTCAATGCCTTGTTCAAGGGCACTTCAGCGGTGGTAATTTTAACGTGTCGGACGGCTGATTCGAACTAGGAACCTTCCGGTATCAAGACCGCGCCGCTATCCGTTCGGCCACCGCTGCCACTAAATCTAGATAATGTAGCTATAATTTAACTCTTTAAGAGCTAAATTAAAACTCCAGATCATTTGACTGTGTTGTAGTGCGTTCATATACTACAGTATAACGTTATATAATAATGTCTGATAGTATACATTCAGGGTGGTGCAACAGATAGGATGTTTGAAAGAGGGACAGCGCACAACACAGTGTTGAATGTGTGTGTGCGTGTGTGTGTGTGTGTGTGTGTGTGTGTGTGTGTGTGTGTGTGTGTGTGTGTGTGTGTGTGTGTGTGTGTGTGTGTGTGTGTGTGTGTGCGTGCGTGCGTGCATGCGTGCGTGTGTGCGTGTGTGCATCTCCATGTGTGTGTGAATGCATATGTCTGTGTGTGCATGTGTGTTTCTGTGGGCTACATACTATGCAGGCCTTTGATGCCAGCTGCTGCAATTCCCAGCAGAGTGTTCTGGATGTCGCAGCCTGGCTGGAAGGTGCCTCCGTTGGGGTAGATGTCGATGTGGCCCACTGGTCGCTGGATGCCAATGCTGCGGCCTGGGGAGCCCCTGGTGTTGGTGTGCAGGACGTCCACAAATTGGGCATCGTCCGATGAAAGGATGTTCTGGTTGTCTTCATGCTCAAAGGTCGGACCGGCGGGATCTAAGCCTGTGTGACAAGACAAGACGTCAGTGTTTTTGTGTGATCAACTTGTTTGCATGCCTCAATAGCTTGAGTGACCTGAAAGAGAGACAGAAATAAGGCACCGTCCCTAGTCTGCATGGTACTGGCTCAACTTGAAAAAAGTAGAGCCTGCATGGAAAAGAACCACTTTTTTTGCAAAACATCTCAACGTTTCGATGCTCAAGGGATCTTCTTCAGGTCAACGTTTGTCATGTCTCGCAAATAAAGTATTTTTCCCCCATGGAGCTGGAGCTCTACTTTCCTCAACCTTAGTCTTTTTGGCCCGGAACCCATTGTCGATGTGTGTAGAGTTAAGTTTTCTTTGAACTGGCTAAAATGGACTCTTTTGGTACCAGGTAAGTACCTGGTAATTGTAATGGTACATGTGTTTAATATGCGTCCTATAGCTTATCATCATAGTTACGTGAGTGGTTAAAGAACAACTAAATTGTCTGGAAGCCACTCCTACCGTAGTAAACTATAAACTCTCTCTCTGGCTCTCTCTCCCACAAACACACACTGTTAAGTTACCGCGACTAAGACTAAATTTCCTGTCAATAATAAGCAGTGTAAAATGTAGTTAATTGGGAGGTAAAGGGAGACGCTTTATTGTGAAGGGCGTGTTTAAACTGGACTGCTTACTGGCGCACGTTAAGAGTACATATGTATTTGCTCCGGTCTGTCCGGTATTGCTGTGAACAGTTTTAGCACTGCAGACTCTGCAATCGCCTGGTAAAGTTGAGTTTTGATTCTTTGAAGAGTCAAAACAAGACGTAAAAGAACCACAGACACTTTCAAAAGAGAGGGCAAGAAAGATGGAGTAAAGGTGGAATTGGTAATGGAACCACAACAAACACAACAGCTCCATCCACACTGAGTGGAGGTGAGTGAAGTCGCATGCCGGTGAAAGACAGCAACAGTAATCATAAAGATGGACACATTCCCACGTTAACTTTACCACTTGAACTGAAAAATGAAGAGGCTACTTAATCAACTTTCCCGAATCCCGAAGCTGTCCCATTCATTGTCACAGCCGCAGACGGCAGGCACAACTATATGTGAATAGCAGCCTACACCCTACACTACTGTATTTGATTAGCTCCGTTTGGAATGGTTATGGAGTTATATTTCGATATGTAACGTATTTACCGTATGCAACCTGTGAGCCTACAGTATACGTGGTATTTACGGTCGCGTTCACCGTTGGGGGGGGGGGGGGGGGGGATATGTTTTAATAAGGGTGGCGGGGGGGCTGTCAATCTTGCATTAGGGCCCGTGGAACATTCCAGCTGCGCCTTTATATATAACATTAAATGCATTATCTGCTTGTACTGCTACAGTATGAATTCACCATGATCAGACAAGCATCCAGATCCAGGCCAGGGGCATTGGTGCCTCTCACCTGTGATTCTGCTGATTTTGTGGTCACTGAGGTCTCCGGCGATGCCTGCAATATGTGCTCCCAGACTGTATCCCAACAGATGGATTCTTTCCCAGGGTAACTGCAGCTCTTTCTAAAGGAAGAAGATGCAACATTTTGAAGTGAGTTCAATCCTGCAGCATGGATGGAACCAACTAGACTAGATTTTATCTGAATAGAATTTAGGCCATAATCCAGGACAAGCATTGATGTGTGTCTGGGAAACCAGCTCTAAAACAATGTGTTTTATAGCCAGCCCGTGCCAGTGTCGCTTGATTGACTTAGTTCAAACTAAAGGGCAGTGCTGCACTAAGCTTCACATGCAATGTGAATCAGTACTTAGCTTCATAATGAGAGACTGCAGTGAGCCAGGGACAAGGCTGTAAAAAGCCTTTATAGTGAGAATAAAATCATAACCAGAAGGAAAACATACCCACAGCAACGCTAGATACAAAAACATTACATCACTACTGACAAATCTGTCGCACTTTGGCAGACTACTTTAAATTCAGATGGAGTTTATGGGTTCCTTCTCTCTTCTGGCATTGTAGTGTAGGCCTACTACTGAATGTGATGGTCATTTGGCCATCTAGTGGGTTTTGGTTTAATGAAGCAAAGTCCAATTATCAATGGGGTCCGCTCATAATTCTGACAACCCATTATTGTGCCGTAACAATAGTCTGACAAACGTTCAGGTTACAGTAGGTTAGGGTTAGGGTCGGGATAGGGTTAGTTATAATGGGGGCCAGTCGGACCAACGAGACACATAGCACCAACAACAGTTGTGATCTTAAAAAACATGTCGACCAAACAATCTGGTTACTAGTATAGATCCAAAAGACTCACCTGTATCCAGTAGACAAACTGGGCGAGATCACGGCCAACTAGCTTGGTGTTGGCTGCAGATGTTGGGTAGTGCTGGCTGGCACGAGTCAGCCAGTCCACCACAATGACATTGGCACCCGGTTCCCTCTCATGAAGGGCAGACACCAGCAAGGGCACCCAGCTCTCAAACATTCCTGTGACCTATGGTACAAGCACACAGACACACGCATGCAAACACACACGCACACACACACAAGCACGCACACACGCACGCACGCACGCACGCACGCACCCACACACACACACCCACACACACACACACACACACACACACACACACACACACACACACATACGCACACACATACGCACACAGAGGTCAGCTTCTAGCATCATTCACCTTTGCCTTTGTTTCATGTCCAATAGACAGATAACAAAAATGTCAAGTTCAGGTTGCCTCTCAATCTCAGAAAGAAGCCAGACTGATTGCTAAGTCATCATATCTCTTCTGGTTGTAATTACTTGAGCAAGATTCTGGGCTATTCTTGCATCTTGCAGTGCTGAATACAGGCATACCGACAAATGACTAATTTGACTAATCTTTTTTCTGTGCACTCACAAGATAAAAACAATAATATTACATTATTTCTTGACAAGATGCACAATTTAAGTCTTAATTCATGTAACACATATTGATGCTCTTTCCTCCCAAAGTTTATAATTAAGTTAAGATATAAGACAATAAAGTTCAGTGGGCACCTTTAAACCCTTAGACTTTGACCATTCAAACGCCAGCATGCCTATTCTGGGGGGAACGGTCACAAAAATAGCAGATCTGCAATGTGCCGCAAACAGCCGCATTACGACACGTTGTTAGCTTTGAACACATGCCACAGACAGAAAAAAGGTGCTCCAGCACAAGTACAGTTGCAACTCAGGTCTGTTTGACTAGAGGGTTTAAGTGCTTAACTGACATACCGTCCAGCCATGAATCACAAAGAAGCTCTGTGTTTCTGGGTTGAATTGACACTCTTTGATGGTGTCGGGCTGACCAGGGACTATGTAGCACAGGTCATCGTCAGGAACATCAGCTGTGCGCAGGGAGAATTTGGACTCAATGCCTGCGTAGTCTGTGATCCACTCAGCGGTGGTAGACAGGGGAGCAGTGGTCGTAGTGCTGTTAGCTGTTAGCACACGCACGCACACGCACACACACACACACACACACACACACACACACACACACACACACACACACACACACACACACACACACACACACACACACACACACACACACACACACACAATTACTCCCTTTCCATAAATGCTTGTGCCGATAGAAATGAAGAGAGGTGAACATTTCAGATTTTTCAATTTTCAATTTGACCATAGAATATGTCAGTGCTGAAAGTGGGCTCCAGATAACCATCGGGGGTTCCTTATTAAAGGGGGTCAAAATGGAACTTTCACAGGTCTGTGACTCAGAGTTATGGGGATGTTTGATTTGTAAACCTAGATATACTGTTATGTCCAGTGATCATGCATTAATGTTAGAGTAGGACACTGTCGCCCTCTTTTGTCTCCACGTGCACACTTCTTCATATGAACTAGGCTTAATTAAACAATATTTCATAAAAACTAAACGAAAATTGCATACCAAGTTTTATAAACTAAACTACATTAGTCGTAATGTTTGTAAGAATTAAAACAAAAATATAGACTATATAGCTAATTCCCTATAGGTTTATATTATTAAATAATATGCTTGATAAATTATAGCATATTTACAAACAGCTGCTGTTGAGTGTTGATACGATACTCAGATTAATTAATTTAATCTGGAAAAACAATGCGCAGATTTCCACAGTGATTTTTCACAAAAGGCCTTTATGAACTCTCTTTTCTATGGCGCGCATGTGAATAATGGCTATAGGATAATAGGGTGCACTCATGAGACCCTAAAGTTGTTCCCAGGGGTTATTCCCGGTCAGAGTGGAGCCACATGCATGCATTAAACCCAACTCACCCACCCTGCCACACACCCACCCACAAATGTTTACGTTTTAAAGGCTGTTGTTGCAGACATGTTTATGGTCCAATTAATTACCCTATCACAGGAACATAAAACACACCATTAAAATCACCGATTTGGCTCTTACCAAAAATAGTAGTAGGTTCAGGGTCAGAAGAAAAAGTTACACAAATGTTTGCCAAAATTATCCCAACAGTGAAAAAAGATATATTTTCGATTCCCATATTTGACCTCCAATGAGGTTCCGAGTTAAAAGCTCCTTTGATGTTGTGGAATATCCAGTAGCCTAAGAGTAAGATTTCACACAGAAGTCCGTTAGAAAGTGGAATAGAGTTGCGGTCAGGGAGTAAAGTTTCTTATGGGGTCTGTCACTAGTTGCCGCTCCAAGTTATCTTTATGAGTGGCTCATTTGAATAACTATATACTATTGGCTGAAGATGAATGGGCGGGGTTTGAGCCACATCCTACTCAAATCATTCACAAGTTCACTATTCACTTCACTCACAACTTGCACGTGCGTCCGTAATATCTTACAGGATAGGGATAGGAATAGGATAGAATGCACGCTATGTATGCCTAGGTGTAGGCTATTCTACGGTATCTATTAATGTCTACATGCGTGCGCGCGGACACACAGACAGACACACGCACACACACACACACGCACGCACGCACGCACGCACGCTCTCTCTCTCTCTCTCTCTCTCTCTCTCTCTCTCTCTCTCTCTCTCTCTCTCTCTCTCTCTCTCTTTCTCTCCCAGTTCTTGGCTATAACAAGTTGAAAACAAATTATAGCTTTCAGAATTAGGTTTCTTGTATTATTGGATGTTTTTAAAATCCCATTTTCAATCCCTTGTCAGCAGGTGAGAAGGACGAATAAATACATTAACTAATTAATCCTTCAATTCAACAATTTATCCAAACTACAAATTATTTATCTTCACCATAGTCACTATATAAAAGAGTTGTTTAAAGATATTATACACGATTCTTTTGGCTATTATGTTGATCTATTTGGACTCTTCTTAACTTAAACCCTCTAGGCCTACTTAATAAACAGACTTGAGTTGCAGTGCACTTGTTGAACTCTTTTTTGCACACCAAACCTTGTATAGTCTGCTATATATTATTTGCCCCAGAATAGGGATACAGGAGTTCAAGTGGTAACTTATGGGGTCCTTTGTAGTTGGCACAGCTGTTGATGATAAACCTGTATTGATCCCTGACCCTCAGGGGAAATTCAGGTGTCATGTGGGATGTCTCAGAAAGACATAAGCTGCAGGATGGGTGTGTTAAAAAGCTCTTTGTCCCATTGGCCAGTCATCATCAGCGGGCAGTCTGTAGAATTGGGAAACAATGAAGCATGACTGACACAAATGACGCCACAGTGCCTCGGCGCACGCCTCCAGAGATTTTATCAAAATTACTGCAAGATGTTCACCAACCTCAAGCACATTTCCGTAACTATCATACTACTGGCACGTACCGTCAACAGAATAATCACGAACAAGGTGTATGAACATAAACATTATATTTCAAGGTGGCATGAACCGACACATGAACCCTAGTGTCCCTATTTTGGGGCAAACATTCAGCGAAAATAGATGATCTACATTACAAGCTCACTTATAGCTTGTAGACTGGCTAATTTCTGCAAATATATTTAGTATAGAAGGAATAAAGGAGGGGGTAAGGGGGTCTTCCTATATAGACCCGCTGCAGGAAACTGTGCAACTATAGACCTATCATATGTGTAGTATAGTATACATAAGTGGTTAAACCATTTTGTAGCTTTGCTTTATTTTAGTTCTGAATAAGTAATGAGAAATCGAAGTTACGTTGTTCGAGACAAAATTGCTTCTGGGGGGCGCCTGCTGGCCTATAGTGGTCCAGGCGAATACCACATATAGGCACATATGCACGTGACATAATGCAGCCTGACAGCGTGTCACAGGTTTGAATCCCGACGACCTTTGCTGTGTGTCACTGTCACTCTCTCCCTCAACCTCCGCTGTGTACTATAAATAAAGGCAGAAATGCCCCAAGTGGTTAAAAAAAAAGCATGACACATACCTAATGTTGCAATAATGTATCTGTGCTGTGCCTGTCAATAATTAAATACCAAAAAGATGACTCAATATATTTAACCTCAGCCTTCATACTGATATGTCATCTGATCCAAGAATCAGATCCGTCGGGGGACATTTAGGTGGATTGACACAGCGTAACAGTGGGACAGTCCAGTCAGAGACACACATTGATTGAATTAATAACATTAGGTACAAAGTCAAGCCCATGAATCACTGCAAAATCATATACCCTCAAAATACTGCATGTTTTTCTGTCTGTAAGAATATTATTCCACCAAATCCTATTAACTGAGTAAACAAATTGACACGAAGCAGATGTATCATCTGTATCAATACCCTTCCTTCCCACAGTGATGCGTGGCAGGGCATTATAATCACTCCTGTGTGTGTGTGTGTGTGTGTGTGTGTGTGTGTGTGTGTGTGTGTGTGTGTGTGTGTGTGTGTGTGTGTGTGTGTGTGTGTGTGTGTGTGTCACTCATTTTCAGCCTTTCTTCATATAATTTGTCCTCACAATATGTTACCATTTCTGTCTAAGTCTGTGTCAATAGATGAGAGCTGTGGATTGGAAAGGCTTCTATTATAGCATATGCTACCCTTAAAGGAAGAGAAAGGCTGCAGTTTCTATAGCTTGTAATCCCTATCGATGATATGTCATTGGTAGGCAGGGTCCTGAACTGAAAATTGGTGAAGTGCTCCTTTAAGTGTTGTGACAACTGTTTGGTAGAATAGGATAGTCCAGATGCAAAATCACTCACATTTAGGTGAAAAATGACCAAATCGGTCAATCAATGATGGTGCTGCATACGTACATAGTGAGAGATGTTGCACTCCCAGTGGTACTAAGGCCATGTATTGGGTTGCATGTTGTTTTGAGTTTATGTTGCATTTGTATTTTTGAAGAGTGTTGCATTATTACATTATATTACATTGCAAATAGATGTAACAGGCAGCAATTAAGAAACATTCAAGTTACTTTTAAATATGAATTATCCAAATATGTCATGATGAACTCTTTCTAGGGACATTTCCCCCATTAATTAACTGCTGTGTATTTTGCTGTTCCAAATATAGTATGCTGTTTCTTTTAATTAAAAAAGAGGTGGACCTATGTGTGTGTGTGTGTGTGTGTGTGTGTGTGTGTGTGTGCGTGCGTGCGTGCGTGCGTGCGTGCGTGCGTGCGTGCATGCATGTGTCTATATGGTGGTGGCTTGATTGTTTGGGAGGTGATGCTTATGGCCTAACCAATGGGCCCAACCCAATGGTTAGAACCGCCTATCCGCTCCGACATCGCAACCCCCAAACAGACAAACAGACTTGGTAGTTTAGTGTAAATACATCTCTTCCATCTCAAATAGTGCATTCATTACGCCCATCCTCCCCTGTCTTACCGCATCACAATCCCATTATGATTAAAGATAAGGCAGAAATGTAAACATGCCTCATGCGAGAAGGCACACATCCTTCTAAAAATGATTAAAGTTAGGCTGAGTGAGTTGAATTTTTATTAATCTTTATCAGAGAACTACCTTCTCTACTTGGAAGAACACTGAAGATGATTTCAACTTGATTCCACAGGGAGGAATGTCAGAGGAGGTCATAGACAAAGGGTGAGAGACAGATAAATAAGGCGATTTATGCTGCGATTGCACACAGGAAAAATTGCAGATCTACAAGCTCACAACGTGTCGTGCTGTGGCACATTGTGAGCTTGTAGATCTGCCGAAACTGTGATTCTGATCTTCAGTGTGAGGCCCTTAAAATGGACAGACAGACAGACAGACAGACAGACAGACAGGCAGGCAGGCAGGCAGGCAGGCAGGCAGGCAGGCAGGCAGGCAGGCAGGCAGGCAGGCAGGCAGGCAGGCAGGCAGGCAGGCAGGCAGGCAGACAGACAGACAGACAGACAGACAGACAGACAGACATCCCCTATCTCTGAGTAGTTTGCTGACCCTGATTCTTTCTCCTGAGGAAATTAAAAGATCACTGTGTACTCACAACAGCTGGACAACAAAAAAGACGATAGATTCCCTCAATTTCCCTGCCAGGAATGGAATTTGTTTTATTTCCTTATAATGTGTTTTCCAAAGACTCACAAACCCAGAGGCCAAGCAATCGTTCCACGTTCCATTGCACCTTGAAGAGATCAAATTGGCTATGGACTGTGCTGAATGCCAAACATAACTGCCATATATTACTGCTCAAGCCACTTCACGTTGGTTCTCCAAGTGGCTGGATCATTTAGCCCTGAGCGACATGACTGCAAACATTTACATCAGTTAGAAAATACAGCAACATCTATCTCTCTCTCTCTGACACCATGACTTCACGTGTTTACAAGTGTTTACAAAACACCAGGCTCTTCAATAGCACACTTACGTAAACCGCCTCTCTTCATGCAGGTGTAGTCGCACGGCAATCTCACACGCGTATGCGTGCGTAATACATCCACATCAACAAGCAGAAGCATCTGGTTTTTGTTTAAAGTTTTTATTCATGATGCATCTATGCATACTTATGCTGTTATGCTGGCACAATTGTATTGTTTTTGTGATATAATGAATAAAAACAATTGATAACAATAAAAAAGCTGATAGGCCTACTGTATGCACGGAATGCACGCATCGCATATACACAAAAACATACATAAGCACACTTTCATCTAAACCTCAGATTTGATGAGTCACTAGAAGGCTGATTCTAGGAACAACGGAAAATGTGTCTGGTTTCACAGCACATAAATATGGTGAGCCAACCTGCAGGGGCCCCTCAGAGCCATGTCCGAGTTAAGCCATGTGTACAGCATTTGTCTCCAGGCCACTGGCTTGGGCAGACACCCGTGTTGGAGTCAGAGAACATGATGTGAGAATACAGTGTCTGTTCTAATCACTGCCAAAGCAGCCATTACTATTGGTCTTTTAAAGCAGGACATCTGCTTGTGATGTGCGTGTGCCGCTCAGTGCGTCTCCAGGCACAAATCAGCAGGGGGGCATGCTTTTTTCCAAAGCGGGCACTTCATTTTTCAAACCCCCATATGTGTAACAAATAGTCGCCTATTAACAAAGTGATCCCAGTAGAGACGGCACTGGTGCCACTGTGCCCAAATGATAGCCAGGTGATTTGACATGCATCATAACCCCATTATGTATATTTTTGAGTGGTGCAACCACTCCCTTACGGAGCTATGTGTATGGGTAGCTGGCTGGCTGGCTGGGTGCCTGGCTGGGTATGAGCACGAAAACCGCATGGTTGTTTTTCACCACCTGTGCGCAACCTAACACACACACAAACACACACGCACATATTAACTGTATATATGATGATTTCGGGAGTGCCAGTACAGTACAGTACCGTAGTAGAGGGTACAGTAGAGGGACCGGCACACGGTAACTCTGTCATTTGTCAACCCCCCCCCCCCCCCCCCGGGAACCCCCACATGGAGTTGCACCACTCACTTCACACGGGTGTGATTTTTACTTTTTTTTCCTAAAATATTTTTTATCCCACGATTTTGTAACCCATTTTTCACCCCTGTGTCAATTATCTAATGTGATCCTGGGCTCTACACACCCTCCGCCAACCTAGTCCCCATATATGGGGGACATGGGGAGAGCAACGGACTTGAACTCATGCTTCCTTCATGCCTGAGTGTCCAAGTTGCTCCTTTACACCTTTTCCCTGGTTGGACGTAGCGCGTGGAAGGAACACGTTATTCCAACCAGTTCCTTTCCCCTCCATCAGACGCCCCGGCTGGCCAGTGGGAGGCAGTTTAGAGACCAGGATTACTGCATGTTTTTTGTGAGGGTACCTACCCTAGGGGACACGGGGAGAACATGCAAACTCCACACAGAAAGGCCCTTTCGCCAACCCCGCCTCGGGAATGGGCACTGATGTCGCGGAGGAGGAAACACGCCGCCAGCACCCACAGCGTCCCGAGCGGGAATCGAACCCAGGACCTTCTAGCTGTGAGGCGACAGCACTACCAACTGTGCCACCGTGCCCCCGATTTTTACTTTTTAACCCTCATGTGCAAACACGAGTTTGAATCTGATTACATGTGGTGGCACAGCTGTCCTGAACAACTCTACTTTTCTGCTGACTTGAATTCTTTCTTCTCCTTTTCTCTTCTGTCTTTTGCACGCTTCATGTTCAACTTTTTGCTCACTTCAGCTTTTTGTCCATGTTGTAGCAAATTTTCATTCACCTAGCTCGTGTCGCCACATCAATGTTTTGTTATTGTTACAGCTTCACAGTGGCTGTCAGACTGACAGAATCCACAGGTGGCTTAGCTCTTTCAATGTAATGTGCACTGCAAATACGTTTGTGCGTAGAGTATGTCTGTACAACATGTGTCTAGGCCTGTGTGTGCAGATCGTGCATGTGAATGTGCGTGCACCCATTCCTGTGTGTGTGTTTGTCTGTGTGTGTGTGTGTGTTTGTCTGTGTGCGTGCGTGCGTGCGTGCGTGCGTGCGTGCGTGCGTGCGTGCGTGTCTGTGTGCGTGCGTGCGTGCGTGCGTGCGTCGTGCGTGCGTACATTGCACATATACATGCACACTGTGTTTATATAATGTATACAAATGTACATGCAGATACGAAGTATAAATTGTATAAATTGTATAGCATACAAATTGTCCTGTGTAGACCAAACACCAAGCATCAATCTGTCTCCACATTAAACTGACTCCACAAGTGTAAATACTGCCTCTTAATGTCACCCTTGAAAAGACGAATGAAAAACTGGTGTCAGCCTCCCACTTCACTTTGACAAACACACACACGCGCACGCACACATACACACACAAAAGGCACACGCGCGCACATTCACTAATATACTACTTCAGTCTTTCTGCGGCTCTTTACAACTCTGCTCTCCTTAGTAAGAGCCAGTCATAAAACTGAACTCCCACTGAAAACCATTCTCCTCCGCCCTGCCTGAAACACACCCTCCTCCTAGAATGAATTCCTTAATGGGCTTTTTACTTATGGCAAACATCTTGCGCATGTTGTGGGAAATTAGGGCTTTCTTTGGCTTTAAAGACTCTAGCGAAATGTAAAGGCCATGTGGCTGGTTTAATCATGATTCATGACTCATGCTTTTCTTTTTTACTTTGTTCCTACCCATGGATTTTCTCCTCTACTTTGACATTACACTGAGTCCTTCCAGCTGGCTTCAAGGCTGTGTTGGTGGAAGCACCGTCCGAAGGCTGCCCTGTCTCCTGTTATGTCTCGCCTGTGCCCATGTATTCAGATAAGGGAGAACAAAATGAAACCTCTATATCAGTAAAATAATAGAGGCTGACCTTGCACTGGCGACGATACGCACGTTGCATAATTATGTGGATCTGCAAACACACATCCATACCCACACATATGCACACATGCACGGACGCACACACATGCACGCACGCACACATGCACGCACGCACGCACGCACGCACGCACGCACACACACACACACACACACACACACACACACACACACACACACACAGTTTTCCTTTTATGAAACCTACAGTTCTTTGGTTTTATTAAGAATGACAGTTCTTTCCTGCCCAGTGAGTGAATAATGTTGGCTGACGAGGCAGCAGAGGCCGTGGGGAGCAGCAAGCTTTGCAGGGGAGAGCGGTCTAGTCTCTAATTTGAAGCAGACACAGGGAGGTCCATTTGTCTTTGTACAGTTGCAGTACAGAGTGGAAAAAAACATTGCTGAGTAGCTTAAACTTCACATGTTGAGTGCAAATACTCTAGGAATACATGCAGGAAACATTTCTTGAAATTAAAGAATGCTGCAGCATTCTGTTTCACTTTTTATTATAAGTTTGCGGATAATGTGATGTCATTTAATTCCTTGCTCTGCTGCTGTTTTCATTGTGTCTATGAATGAAAGCATCATCTAAATGCTAAAATGTGAATGTTCACATACATTGTATGTATTATTCTTCAGCCATTCCATTATTAAACTGCTCATTGCAGAAAACATGTTGCTATCATCTACTTACCTTTGTGTTATGTTTTTAGCATTTGAGAAACATATGAGAAAATGCATACCAACACGTGCACAATATAGGAAAACATAGCAAATATACAAAATGTTCACATAAAATGTGGGGGTCTTTTCTATTTCCAAACAGCCATGAGACCATAACGAGAGGAGTTCTGCAGTCAGGTGTCAGTGCCTGACATATCACGAGGTGATTTCAGGGTGCAGGGGAGATGCTAGAACAAGTCAGACTTCTCATGTCTATATCTGGAATGAATTTATATTTAGAATGAAACCTTAGTCTATATCTTAAGAGACATCCTCATCCCAAACCCAGACCCTCCCCTTCCTCATATACCGACAGACATTTGCCCAGCTTTACTGTAGAACAACCTATATGTGGGCCTAGAGTACGTGCACACAGAGAGAGATCTGCAACAGACTCCCACAAACAGTATGTTCTCTGCATGTCTGACAAGCCTCCACATTAACACAAAACAAAGAGACACTTCATAACAAAGACAGACATTGAGAATCCTTTACATTTTTCACGTGCACACAAATACAGACACACAAAACAAGTTCTGCACACATGCACACTCGTGAATGAACGAACACTATACACTGATAAAGATGCAAAACTCGTAGACACATTCCGGTGTCTACTCTGATACACGCCATATGTGCAGGGAATCTGTGTGGTGAAATCCAAAGAAACAGCTATAGGCCGACTGATTTTGTTGCTTACATTTAATCTTTATCAGAGTCAAACCTCTGTGGGACCCACATAGTCCCTGCACATACTTATTCTGTCAGCACCGCTTTCCCTGTGTGTGTGGAATGGCTGAAGCACAGAAATCTCGTTCTCGACGCACTCCCACTCTCCCTGAATTTCATGTCATGAACATAACACAAATGTTGCTGCGAATAACACATGCACGACGATAAAGTTACTTTTATTTACATAACAGGCTAATGTAAATGTTAAATGATGTTGTGTGGCTAAACACCAGTATAGTCACACCCTAACCCTGGAAATGTTATGGCCCTGCTCTCCCCATCTATGCATGACCACATGTGTGCTTGTGCGTGTAGGTGGTAATGTACAGAGATTATGTGCGGAATGTTACAAACCCATAGCATTATACAGCCAGGAGAGCAGCTGCTCATGGGACAATGTAGGTCAGTCTTGGGCCGGTAATAAGGTCCTAAGTGCACAAAGGGCTCTGACCAGCACTTCCCAACACGGTTGACAAGCATGCTTTGATTTTGCAGTGTTTTCACAACTAATTAATACCAAACAAGTAAAATATATTCAATCTTTATTACAGACTCACGGTCCAGATCACATACAGAGGAACAAAGGACAGTAAATAATAAAACAAATTAAAAATAGAAAAAATACAATATACATAAACATACATACACAGTGCATATGCTCACAGCCTGTAGAGGCAGTTTCCCCAATGTCTCCAAATCATGGAAGAGAACCTATTAGAGCTCTGCACAGGGTTGGTTAACAACCTGATGACACAGTTGTCAGACTCCTCTAGTCGACACATGAATTTGTACATTAAGTTTCTTAGAAGGGCTTGACAGGTAGGCACCCCCAAGTTCACAAACAGCTGACTGGCACTGTGCCATCTTGGTACCCTCACTAGTAAACGTAATGCATCATTATATGTAACCTTTAGTTTATGCATGCTACTCACCTTGTAGTTACTCCACAGGTGAGCAGTATACAACGGTGTACAGCAAGCTCTAAACAGTGATACCTTGACATCTGAAGAGCAATTATGAAATATCCTCATTAAAATGTTTGCCTGCGCATACAGTTTGAACCTTTGTCTATTAATGTCTTTGTCATCTGTCAGGTCATCAGAGATATAGTGCCCGAGGTACTTAATCTCACTGCAGACAAGGAGAATGTTATCACTGAGAATAAAATTAGGACATTTCGACACAGACTGTGAGCCACAAGTCCATTCCCAGACAGCCTCTTTAACCACTCAGCTACGGCCGGCCTACAGTGCAGACATTAGAGTGAAGTCACCGTTGACCTTACAGTTATTAGTAGACCTCAATTTTCGGATCAGGATGCTACTCTTCTTGGCATTGTACTTAATATTAAAGTCAATACCATACTGGGAACAAATCCTCAAAAGCTGCTGTAAGCCTGCACTGTAGGGGGAAATGATAACCAAATCGTCCGCTTACATAAGATGGTTCACAACAGTATTACCGATAACACAGCCAGTTTTACAGAGGTTCAGGTTACTAGATAGATCATCCATGTACAGATTAAATAAAAAAGGAGATAAAATCCCCCCCTGTCTGACCCCATTCCCAACATGAAATGGTTCCGATGCAGTATTGCCCCACTTCACCTGCATCAGCTGATGTGCATACCAAAAGGCTAAAATCCTGATAATGTACTTGGGTACCCCTCTTTGGCACATTTTATCAAATAACTTAAAATGGTTAAGTCTATCAAATGCCCTGGATGCATCAATAAAACATAAAAACATAGTGGAGTTTTGACTCCTATATTTTGCTATAAGATACACATATCTGTTCCATGTTTTCTTTTAAAACCAAACTGGTTGTCAGCTGTGGTTATATACTTTTCCAGTCTGTTCAACAGGATCTTCTCCAGCACTTTGGACAGTATGCTAGCTAAAGCAATAGGTCTGTAGTTATCCATATTATTAATTTCCCCAGCTTTATCTTTTATGACAGGAATGAGCAGCACAGATAACATGGAATCTGGTAAAACACCATGGTACAGGAACCCAGTAAGACATTACCAGCAATAAGAGGGGAAAGTTTAAGACTGGCATATTTTAAATGTTCAGCTGAGATGTGATCCGGGCCGCATGATTTATTATTTTCTAGACTCAATATCGTATTGTATACATCCTCAGATCTAACTACCAGGTTCTCAGTGGAGTCAACCATATCAACTTCAAATGCTTCACTCTTAATACAGTTGAACAGGTCATGATAGTGTTGTCGCCATAATTCAGCAATATTGGCTGATCCACTCACTCCATCAATGGAGGACGGTAAGGGTGTTTTACTGTTGTCTAGACCTCTTGCCATAAATCAAAGCAGCTGTTGTTGCGCAGCTTTCTGGCCAGAGAGTCTGCCAGAACAAACAAAGAAACAAACAAACAAAAATATGCTTTTCTAACTTTTTGGACCTGTTGTTGGCAAGTCAAAATCTCAAAAGTTCACAAATCATTGCCTCGTGAGAGATGTGCTATTTTTCTACTTTTTAAATGTTTATAACCTATGATACGCAAAGCATAGTTTCTAAAGTCCTAAAAAGTAAAAAATAAAATAAAAAGTATAACTTCTTGTATACATTGCAATAATAATGTGTGGTTGTCACAAAATCGCAAGGCACACCTACATTGTCTCACGGCACACCAGTTTGGGAACCACTGGCCTAGATTAAGATGCCAGCCAGCATCTGAGTTTTGGTTAGACATGTAAACTGAACATCCTTCCTTCCCTTTATTCCTTTTCTAACAACAACGCCTCTTCAAAGCCCAGAATGCTGCAGATCTTCAGACCTTCTGCTCCCTGCTGCTCTCCATGTTTCTCTGAGATCCAGCTCCGGTTAAGAAGCATGTTATCTCAGCTTTGTTTCTTTACTCTATGCTGTCGCGGGAAGCCCCCGGTGGGTCATCTGCCCTGTGTGGTATGAGGTCTGATGCCTTCCTAACAAACGTGCACATGCACGCTCATATGCGCTCACATGCATGCGTGCGCCCGCGCGCGCACACGCACACACACACACACACACACACACACACACACACACACACACACACACACACACACACACACACACACACACACACACACACACACACACACACACACACACACACACACACACACACACCTACTTCCCCCAAAGTGCCCATGTCCGGGTGCACACATTTCCCTAGTGCCCAGTCTGCCCACTCCTCCATGGTGCCTGGTTTTCCCTAGTGCCCAGTATGTTTTGGTGCCCAGTGCTGCCCACCTTTCCTGTTAGCAGCCCTGGTGCATCAACTTTAGCTAAGTGAATCACCACATCCTGCCTGTAATCTAGTGCTTCATAACCACATTGCCACTTCCACAAGGCTGTTCTCACGGATGGTTGCACAAATCAGACACTTCATCTACAAAGCAATAAATGTATGATCCAGCTTTCAAGAACATCTTGAAAACAACAAGTTTTGTCAGCTGGAAAACCGGATGTGTTTGAGCAATTGAGAATCTAGGCCACACATTATTAAGGGGAACTAGGCCTACTGTATAATAGAATAGTGGCTTCTCCAGAGCCATGCATGGTGAAGTCATGCATAATTAATTGCAATGGTTCTTAATGAGCCGAGATGAACAAATAAAAGGTTAGCCAGGCAAACAAAGAAAGACCCAAACATCCTTGCACATGACAGTGAGGCTAAACATTCTGTGTATATACTTCCCACCCATGGCTGCCTGAAAAGTGAAGAAAGCTAAAATGTTCATAGGGCAGCACAATTAATCGGAAATAATGAAAACTATGATTCTATTCACAGAAGAACAATAGAAATCATATAGGTGATTATACCACTTGACCAAATATATGGCACCAATAAACAATGAGCAACAAAGAAAACTATATATTTTTTAAAACATTGTTCAGTCCTGCTATGAGGCAGGATTGTACAGTATTAGATTTTATAATGCTTGCCTGATTCAATTGTGGTCAGAGAGCCGGTGCCTCTCCGGTGCCTCTCCGGTGCATGCCAGGACACTGGCTGGAGGGGGACCTTGCAAGCCTGTGTTGATGCAAATCTGTGTTGATGCAAATCTGTGTACCGGGAGGAGGGGATGGTGGTGGTGGTGGCTTTCTGGTGCTGATGCACATCTGTGCACCGGTAACACAACCACTTGTTGCGGAATGTATAGAAGCAGCAGCAGCTCTGATACACACACAGTATTATGACTTATAATACGGCAACTATCTCATGAATGAGCACGCACACATGCACGTACTGTACGCACACACACACACACACACACACACACACACACACACACACACACACACACACACACACACACACACACACACACACACACACACACACACACACACACACACACACACACACACACACACACACACACACACACACACACACACACACACAGATGTGCATACCCTATCTCCCTTAGAGATATGGTGAGAAGTTCAGTCACACGAGAGAGACTCGGTGTAGAGCCTATGCTTCCTCGCTTTGAAAGGAGCCAGCTTAGGTGGTTCGGGCATCTAGTACGGATGCCTCCCGAGCGTCTCCCTAGGGAGGTCCTCGCTGCACGTACCACTGGGAGGAGACCCGGGGCATACCAAGGACCACGTCCCACTGGGAGGAGACCCGGGGCAGACCAAGGACCACGTCCCACTGGGAGGAGACCCGGGGCCGACCAAGGACCACGTCCCACTGGGAGGAGACCCGGGGCAGACCAAGGACCCCGTCCCACTGGGAGGAGACCCGGGGCAGACCAAGGACAACGTCCCACTGGGAGGAGACCCGGGGCCGACCAAGGACCACGTCCCACTGGGAGGAGACCCGGGGCAGACCAAGGACCAGATGGGGGGGATTACATCTCCACACTGGCCTGGGAACACCTCGGGATCCTCCAGGAGGAAGTTACTAATGTTGCTCTGGAGAGGGAAGGCTGGAAATCTATGCTGGAACTGTTTGCCCCTGCGAGCCAACTCCGGATAAGCGGTTGAAAGTGGATGGATGGACATTGGACAATATGCAGTACTGCAACAAACACAGGGTAACAACACACTGAAGAAACACATTCTGTGCTCCCTTGAGGTAAAATGTGTGGTGTGGATTCTTTCATGTCCGTGCATCTCTCAGATGTGAGACTTATAGGTGTGTCTCTGAAACCTGCATTTATCATAATATTATTGACTCCAGCTGCAGCCAAGTTGCTCCACATGCAGTCATGAAGAGAGATAGGGAGAGTAATCAAATGACAGATCATGCAAGCACTAGCATGAGAGCATGACTACGGAGACTATATCACTGGTACTTTTTTTTCTCATCAATCAATGCTATATTGAACACTCTTTACGTCTGTGTGTTTTTTAAAACAAATATTGAAGCAATGAAAAGCATTCAAAAGTGCCTCTGACAAAACCAGCAAAACTCCATTATCCCTCAAACTGTCGACCAAACCAACTAAATCCAGCCCCTCTCTCGCTCTCAAATAATTATAGTATGGCATGCAACTTAGGATGTTTGCCAATTTGCAATGTATTTGCATACGATAAATAGAAGAATCCTACAGGAGGTCTTGGAAACCTTTGTGTATGGGATTGTGTTGGTGTAGTTTGGATGTCTTGTAATTCCCTGGAGGCTGGGCCTCCTCTGCCCATGCAGCTGTTAGTCATGTTGACGTTAGACATGTCTACATCTGCTTTTCTATTTGTGGCTCTGGACCGGTCACTCTGGGTGAGAGGTGCCAGGATACAGAACATGGAGATTGGTGAACTGGCCCAGTGACCTTCAAATATTCATCACTACCACCCACCAACCACTGATCACACATTGGCAGTTATCTTGCAACTTACACAGGTATATTTGTTAAGTATTGTCCAATGTCTATAGTCTTTGATCCTGCACTCATAAGTTCAGTTGTTAGTTCAATTAACTTAACCCATTTAGGACGGAACCGCTTCATTTTGGGCTTTTAACCCTTCAAGCAAAAAAGTATAACTTATTTTGGGGTAGTTGTTGCTATAGTATATAGCAACATAAAATGTTTGTAATTTTTGAATAAATATTTGTTTTTCAGAAAACTTAGGTCAGGATATTTTAAGAATCGGCCTAGAGCCATAGACCAATTAGAGCATATATTTATGGTGTTGTGGTACCCTCTGCTGGACGAAAACAGAATGACCAATAGTTGTGAAGATGAAACCTGGCATCGTTATGGAATATGGATGACATTATGGAGTGTAATGCCCAGTTCTATAGTTGTTTACTCAAAAGTAAACAAATGTTATGTGTTTACGTTATAATGTGTTTCATGATTTTAGGGCTTTATTAATACAATACAAATCACACTCATGTGAGTGAGGGCATTCTCATCATACATCAGCCAATCAATTTTCAAATCATCACATTCCATGCTACAAACACAAACACATGCTCAAACACACCTAAGGCACACACAAAGCTGTGCATAGGATAATTTGTGTAACTTGCAGTATGTATTGTGGTTTTTCTGTCTTTTAACCTGAACTGCACAAAAGAAGTTTCTGAAAGTAAAAATAAAGTAGGCCTAGCTTACTTTGAAGTTGAAGTAGGCTCAAAGATAACTATTAGGCTATGTATACAGACACTAGCTATTAATTCCCGCAGTATAGCTCATGTTAAATTGTCTCTCTGGCTTCTGCAGACTTTCTAGAGCAGTGGTTCTCATCCTTCTCAGCCCCCCCCCCCCATATTTGACCAGTATATTATTTGACAATTTGACCACTGTTTCACGTGTTTTATAGCCTAACTAGTGTGTGTTATTATTGTATTTCTTTTGTATTAAAATAATTCTGTGATTCATATGCCTTGGAATGTAGCTTGGAGCATTCAATTTCACTGGCCTTCACGCCGTCCAATCAGCAAGAGTGGGAGGTGGGGCTAATAGTGGGAAGGGCGGGGCTAAGAGTGGGTGGCAGGTTCAATTTTGAATTTTGGAGTGGCAGCCTCCAGCTTCCAAACCTGCTCTCTGCTCTCAGAGCAACATTAGTAACTTCCTCCTGGGGGATCCCGAGGCGTTCCAAGGCCAGTGAGGGTAAAGGTTAGTGGGGGCTACTGTTGTGAAAATGTATTATTTATTTAACTTGAACAGTATTGTTACATCACAGGTTTAAATGTGTGAAATTATTGTTTGTACAAACTCCATCACATAGTTTTCAGGAAAGGAAGGGAGAATAGAGACAGAAGAGAGAACAAGGAAACAGGTCAGATATTCAAATATATTCCTGATATGAGTGCTATGAGGCGGTTAAAATAGCAGTATACATGCAGCAGATGAAGTAAATACAACCTAAAATACAAGAGGTGTGTGTGCGCGTGTGTGCGTGCGTGCATAGACTGGTGGACATTACTTTATGTAAACATCTTTCGATGAACTGTATGAGTTCATTGTGCCAGGATCCACATGAGCTTTACCTTATCAAGTACTGTACATGAAGTTCAGATAGTGATGACAAAGTTAGGCATATAGTACATATTACACATCGGAATGCCTATCGCTGGAGCCATGTCGCACTGCATGTCATCATATTGTTTTAAGACGTGACACCGATTCTACAAATGTCTTCAAAATCGTTTTTTCTGAAAATAACTGTGTGTTTCTCTAACGTTTTCATGTTTCATTCCCCAAATGTATTTGGTCGCAAACCCTCATCTGATTTTTTTTTGTTCCAGGGACCCACCAGAAGCAAAGATTTGAGTTAAACATGTTCGCTTAAAAATATATATAGATATTCATGATTCTTCAGAAATGGCAGATCTATACAAAGCCAGGTCATGTTGACATGTTGTACATGATCGCCGGGCCTGTTTAAACATAATTAATCACATGATGTTATTCTATAAAGCTTTTTAACCATGCATCAAATGTTATTTTTCCAGAATTGTTGCTTCCATGTGAAAGAAGTATCACTGACTGTAGTGCATTGACAGCATCCGAATGGGGTGCAGTTTGTGTGATGGCAGACTGGCTGTGGAATCAGATTACATTCACTGAACTACTGCTTATGTGGGCACATCCTAATGGTCAAAATATAGTAAAAAAAACTATAACAAGCATAATCGGAATAACTGCTCACAAAAGTGAACTTACCTAGGCGGTGCGAAGGCCAGCCCCATGAGGGCCATGACCCATTTTGAATATACTTCTTTGGAATTCAGACATAATTCCTATTCTTCTATGATGGTAATTATTGCATCTACTAGGAAAACGTGCATTTCCCGTCAGTCCGTCCGTCCGTCCGTCCATCCGTCCGCCACCCACCCCATGCGTCCATATATGGTCGTCATATGTGACATCACGTGACATCATCAGGGATGGAGATTCCTAATGTCATCAATATTAAGCCCATATATGGGAATGCTCATAAATGGAGATCCCTATCAATATTGGCCAGCAACTCTTCATCTGACCTCAAACCCTTAGATCTCCATATATGGAGCTGACCTGTTCTGATATTCCATATCCTTCCCCATACATCCTTCCTCTTCGATGTCTCCCTTTTGACTGATACCTGTCCATTCAAACTCTAGATGGGCCTGCCCCAAAGTTAACCACGCCCGGCAGCCGGCAAAAACTAGAGTTCTCAACAGGCCCGAAAATGAAGGCCTGTACACTCAAGACACTGCCTCCGCTGCCACCCTTAGATCTCCATATATGGAGCTGACCTGTTCTGACATTCCATATGTTGATCTGACCTCATCAAACACTGTACACACGCCATTTTAGCAGTTTTGGCAGTTATGTTTCGTTTAGGGCCGTGAGGATCCCTTCAGGAAATAAAGGTCAAGGTTCAAGGTCAAGGTTTCTTTATTTGTCACACCAATATATGTAGAGGGATGAAATATAGAGGGATGAAATGAAAGCTCACACTCATTCGTCAAAAGACGTTTGACCATTAGATCTCTCGATGACGGTCGATCATAAAAACTTTGTTGCAGCCTGGAGGCCTGTACAATTAATCTCAAACAGAACAGCAAATAACAACACAAATATGGGAATAAAATCATGTAACATCCATAGTGAGACACACATGTACACGTGCACACACACATAGTAGTAGAGTAAGTATACTATATTGTGCAAATTCTGGACAGTATATACAACTCTGAGACCAGACTAGGAAACAAGTGTACATAAAGTGAACACACGTTGAACACACACACACACACACACACACACACACACACACACACACACACACACACACACACACACACACACACACACACACACACACACACACACACACACACACGTTGAACTTTGGAGCCAGCTATAGGGAAGGCAGTGGGGGTCTTTATAAAGACCAGCAGGTTGACTCATCATCTACTGATCCAGGAAGATGTGTGCTGCTCTGTGCAGACTGACTGCTCTGGTTGTTGCTCTGGCTCTGTGCAGCAGGGCACAGAATATCCCAGAATGTGCTCCCACTATGCCGGCCTCTGAGATAGACAAGGTTAGTCTCAAATCTTTTGTATTATGTATAGTATTAATATTAATATTATTTGGAGTTCTTTATTTACCCAGGGTAGTAGCTGAGCACACAAAGTGCTCATTTTCAGCAACGCCCTGCACATGGAAACACACAGAGACAGATACTGTCACACTCCGTGCCATGCCTGGGTAGCCTCCCTGACGTTTCCCCTCTGTTAGTCCCTTTTCCCAACTTGCCGAGACTTGATTGTTGAACATTGGCACCCTAAATTGTGCCCAGGTGCGCTAATGATTCCCTGTGTACTTTATATGGACTACTGAGATTTTGTGTTTGCTTTGAGATAGTATTGTTAGGTGCCCTACTTTTCTCCTTGGGTTCCGTGTGGGATAGAGATAGATACATTTGTGAACTTTGCCATTCTGTTCTGCCTTGCGTGGCGTGTTTATTGTTTTCCTACAACGTTAAGTAAAAGTTCCGGTGCCGCATTCCTTGGGTCTCTCTCTGCTTTCTTGGATCCTCATATTCTCCCAGGCGGTTACAACAGCAGGGTCAAGATGACCCGTGATAGGGCCCCATATGTATTCAAATATTGCTAAACTGTCCTGCATGTGTAGTAATAATAAGACAAGGCGGGCCGGGTCTATCCTATACTGTTGGTGCATGGGATTCGTAATCACACGTCCTTGACATGAACACGTTTGAGAAGCACTGATGTAATGAATGTGATCCCTCAGATCTACGGCCAGTATGTGCTGGTTGCAGCGTTTGCGGACTTCGAGGAGGGTGTGGCGATGGTCGGTAACATCTCCACCTCTCACCTGGACCTGTCCCGTACTGCAGATAACAGCCAGGTCGTGCACTGCGTTGAAACAAACAAAGACCTGTAAGTACCACTGTTTTCCAAACAGTGGATCGGGAGTTGAAAACAAACTCAAAAGATCTTTTCTAAAATATTTTCATGAATAGCCTAAACTAAAGAAATAATCAAAGAAATTCCCTGAATTGGAAAGTAAATGGGCTAAAACAAATTTTAATATATAATTTTATAATAATTATTATTGTTTCATCTTCCAATTTCATGTTTATCCTGTATGATCTCTCCAGATTGCATTGGACAACACAGTATAGGGTTTCAGCTCATTATTTGACTAACAGACTGTGTGTGTGTCTGTGCGTTTGTCATGCAGGAATGGCGTATGTGTGAGTCGCATCAGTGAGGCCTCAGTGGTGGACAGAGACGGCAGTGGCACAGCGCTCACTGTGCACATCGACGAATTCGGTGAGTTCCACCGCAGGCCATATAAGATGGGACGATGAGATCAGTGGTGGAAAGTAATTACATGGAATCAAGTAATGTACTACATTACTTGATTAAAGTAAGTACAGATTTTCTTTTCTTTTTTCTTTTCTTTTTAACTTTACTGGAGTATATTTCCAATTCCAAATATGAGCTTTCCACCTGACAGAGACATGTACAGTCTATCAATACACATAAAATGCACAATGAATGTATTTAATGGATATACATCTATCTTTGCGTGTGTGTGTGCGTGCGTGTGTGTGTGTGTACAGTGAGGGAACAGGATGGTGTACAGACAAAGCATACTGCCACAGCTGACACAGTGTTCTACCAGAGCTGTCCCGACTGCCTGGTCAGACTCTACAGAGCAACCTTCTTTGGACAGGAGGCGAGCGCTCTCTTCTTCTACAGTCAGTACACACACACACACACACACACACACACACACACACACACACACACACACACACACACACACACACACACACACACACACACACACACACACACACACACACACACACACACCCCTTATGAATGGAAAGCAAACTGTATGGAAACACACTCTGTATAAGAAAATAAACAAACACACTGTATCGTCAGTCGTCACTTAGTCAGACACACTACAGTATATACTCAAACACATTCTGTGTAGACAAATACACTATATAATCTAACACAGAGACCAGTGGTTCTCAAAATGGGGTCCAGGGACCCCCAGGAGTCCTTGAGGGGTCTACTCTGAACATCCTCAGTATAGTCGCTGCTGAGCCTTTTCCTCACGTGCGTGGTGTGTGTGTCTCCCACTCGAGCTCCTCCTCCATGTGCACTCTGAGGAACTTGAACTTGCTGATCCTGACCATTGCAGCTCCATCGATGGCCACCTGCTCTCTCGTCTGCCTCCTGAGGTTCACGATGATGAATCAGCTCCTTGGTCTTGTTGGCGTTGACAATATAAATGTTGTATAGGGGTCCCTACTCCCTAGCACAAAATATTATCAGATGGAGGGTCAGTGAACATATTCATGTCATATTCATGTCAAGGGTCCTTGACATGAAACAGTTTGAGGACCATTGGTTTATACAGTTACTGTATAGACAGATGTTAAAATGTGTAATGTGTAAAGATAGATACACTGGGTGTGTTGGGATATGTGCACTGGGAGCGCACTCATGTATTAGCTTGTATTGCAGTGTGCTCAGTGTGCTATATCCGAACGATAGACAGACATTATACACACGTACTGTATAGACAAATACAATGGACATTCAGTCACTGCATAGTTATGACAGAATACAATGTGAGTGTTGCCTGGTACAATGACTGCTAGTTCTTAGCAACACTGTGTGTGTGTGTGTGTGTGTGTGTGTGTGTGTGTGCGCGCGCGCACGTGTGTGCACGCACGTTAGGAAGAGAAGGTAAACATCTGGAGTCTGACGCTGAGAGGTTGAAAGGTTCTCTAGCATACATGAAGAAACAAGCCGAATGTCTGAAGTTCATACTGGATCGTTGCTACGTGTATGACGGGAGCTCTGGTATGTATTTTTCTTTCTTCATAATCTCCTCATTTCTCCTCATTTAATTGCAACAATTACAAAGCGTACGTGTCACGATGCGCTGTGAGCTTATAGATCTGTCATTTTCACTATTATTAATCAATTAAAACTGGGAAAGCATCAGTGTCATTTTAGATTTTTGCATTGACTTTCCGAAAAATAGCAGATAGAAGCTCATAGTGTGTCACTTAAGTGCTGCGCTGTGAGCTTGTACATCTGCTATTTTTGAACATTTTCGAAAAATATTGAAAGAATTGGATTAGAAGGCATTTGTAGAAGCCGAGGTCTAAATGTTTTTTATTTATTGATTGTTTGTTTTTAAACATGTCAAAGGGGACATTGACTCGCAACCCATAACAAATTAAGAAACAACCTGTTAAATTTCACATTCAATTTAAATCTATGATATACTTGAGGGGTGCTTAGCTGAGGAGGAATGTGTAGAGAAAATCCTGATTGGCGACTACAATACAGACATGCAACGAAAGGAAGCACCTGTGTTTAAGTCATTCAGTAAGTTCTGTGATCTACATAGTGTCAGTCAGCTAATTACCCAACCCACTAGAGTGTGTGATTCTACTCAAACTGTCATTGATCTCATTCTGTCCTCGGACAAATCCAGAATCTCCAAGAAAGGGGTTATTGTATGTGGGCTTAGTGATCATTTTATGATATTCTGTACCCGCAAAATACAAAAACTAAAAAAAGACCGGCTGCCACAAAACAGTCATATCAAGGGACCTCAAAACCTACTCTAGTGAGGTCTTTAACCAAGTATTGGAGAGTCTGGATTGGTCCGATGAGCTTAAAAGCACACATGTCGAAGAAGCTTGGCTTGGCTTCAAAACCAAATTTACATCAGTACTGAACAACATGGCTCCTTTGAGAACCACCAGGGGCAAAACCCGCTCGGAACCATGGATGAATTCGGACATACTGGCTGCAATGAAAGCCAGAGACAAAAAATGCTCTGAAGTTCTAAAATGCAAGTCAAAGCTAGCCAAGCGCTTCGACAGTGTTCGCCAAGCTCGTTTGAACAACCTAAATACACAACGAATCAAACTACGAAACAGTGTAACTGCCATGACCAAATCAGCTAAAAGTAACTTCATTAATGATAAAGCTGAGGAAAACAAAAACAATCCTCATGAGCTCTGGAAGCTACTAAACAATCAACTAAGCTATGGTCAGAAACTAAAAACCAGATTTTCGAACATAAACATCAAATCTGACAACACTCTCATCACTGACAACCTTGATGTGGCCAACTACTTGAATATCTTCTTTACAAACATATCAACAACTCTGGTTAACAAACTGCCCTCCCACTCTGGGCTCTTTGGTGTAGAGCACATTACAACCTTCTACAAAAACCTAGGTGTTTGTAAAGACGATTTTAAACTAGTTATGGTAACAACTGATGAGGTAATTAAGAAACTGAGTGCCCTCCAACCCCACAAGGCCACAGGACATGACAACATTCCCTCCAAATTTCTCAGAGACTCAGCCATCTCTATAGCTCCAATCATCACCCACATAGTAAACCTCTCCATCAAACAGGGACAGGTCCCCCAAGATTTCAAACTGGCCAAAGTAACCCCCTTGCACAAGAAAGGGAGTAAATTAGACCCCGGCAACTACCGCCCTATTTCTATTCTTAGTTCCATCTCGAAAGTGATGGAAAAAATAGTCTATGAACAGGTTGAAAAGTATCTTGCCACTAATAAATTATTGTACGAGTTCCAATCTGGCTTCAGAACATCCCACTCCACTGACACATGCCTCCTCTATTTGAGCGACCACATCAAACAAGAGGTGGACGCTGGCAAATACTGCGGCATGGTCATGCTGGACCTCCAAAAGGCTTTTGACACCGTGAACCACTCCATACTGGTTAACAAGCTAAAAGCAATTGGTTTCGATAGCACATCAGTGAGCTGGATGCAATCCTACCTGGAGGGGAGAGAACAGATGGTGGAAGTGAACGGAACACTGTCCCCCCCCCTCCCAGTGAGCTGTGGCGTTCCACAAGGAAGCATACTAGGGCCTCTACTGTTCCTAATATATGTAAACGACATGACTTCAGCCTGTGACTGCAACTTGTTCCTGTTCGCAGATGACTCAGCACTGCTGGTCTCGGACAGGGACAAACTGCAGGTTGAAAATGCCCTCAGCTCTGAACTCGGTAGAATCTGCACCTGGCTCGCTGATAACAAACTATCTTTACACCTGGGAAAAACTGAATCCATTCTCTTTGGCTCTATTAGTAATCTCAGCAAGGCAAATGGCTTCTTGGTTAGAGTGGGTGACAGTGTTATCACACGTAAAGATGAAATTACCTACCTAGGTTCCATCCTGGAGGCTAATCTTTCCGGTGATAAAATGGCCACCAACGTAATCAAAAAAGTCAACCATAGAACAAGATTCCTCTACAGGATCTCCTCACTGGTCAACAAAAACACCTTGAAGACCTTAACAGGAGCCCTTGTACAGGGTTTCTTTGACTATGCATGCACCTCCTGGTACCACAGCACCTCAAAGGCCCTTAAAACCAGGCTCCAGACTTCCCAAAACAAACTGGTCAGGCTCCTACTTGATCTAGCCCCCCGAACCCACCTCACCCCTGCCCACTTCGACAGGCTGGAATGGCTTAGGGTCGACGACAGAGTACAGCATCTTGCAATGGGTCTGGTCCACAAGATTCGATACACCACCAAGATACCCATGTACCTGTCTAGATACTTCCTTAATGTTAACGAGGTCCACACCCACAACACCAGAGGGAGTGCAACGAACCATGTACAACCCAGATTCGGCACAAACAAGGGACTAAATTCTTTTCGCTCCTATGCCACTAAAATGTGGAACGCCCTACCAACTGTCATTAAGACATGCGAATCCCTTGACTCTTTCAAAACCGCTCTCAAAGGGCACCTACGGACGGCTGCAATTCGAAACTGGCCCCTGTAAAATCGGAATCCCTCAAACACGAACGCAATGACAACACAAGAGACGGTCGCGGCCACACAGCCAACTCAAGGTATGGCCACTGAGCCAACTTGGGGACCCAACGCAAGGACAACACAAGAGATGGTCACGGCCACACAGCCAACTCAAGGTACGGCCACGGAGCCGACTTGGGGACCCAACGCAGCTCCTCCAAGGAAAACAAACAATTTAACGGAGCTGAACGTGAATCCCCCCCCCCGCCCCCCCCTTTTTTTCCCCTCACTGTATATTTTTCTTTTCCCTTTTTACCTCCTTTTTGATGAATTCTTTTTTGATGAATTCCTGTTCTGTCTATAGAAGTGTCTATTTGTACGTCTCTAAATGTTTTGATGATTTGAACATGGTGGACCCTGTTGGAAACAAGTGTAATGCTTAATTGGGTCGTCCACTCACAGTTAACAGCCTTTGTATTGAGTTTGTGCTTGAAATGTACTGTAATTCTGCAAACTGTTAATAAATTCTTCAATCAATCAATCAATCCCTGCTCTTTGTATTTAAAGCCCTCAACGGCCTTGCCCCCTCCTATATTTCCGAACGAATAACAGCTCCCCCTGCCACCAGGACACTTACATCTTCCACTCTCAAACTCCTTGCAGTCCCCCCTTCAAATTTGAGAACCAAAGGTGATCGGGCTTTCTCTGTAGCTGCACCTACACTTTGGAACGATCTTCCATTCCACATCAAGGCTAGCCCCAAACCTCGAGATTTTTAAATCCAACTTGAAAACACACCTTTTTAGTCTGGCTTTTAACACAGTGTTGAAGTTATTGTTTATTGTTGTTCACTGTTTCTGTTGTTATTTGCTTGGCCTGTTTTATTATTGTATTACATGTTCTAATATTGCACTGTGGATAGACTCTGGCCTACCCATTTTCTGGAAAGCACTTTGGGTCAACTGCTGTTGTTTTTAAATGTGCTATATAAATAAAATTGACTTGACTTGACAAATTGGGTCTGCGACTCAAACAATGTGTCCCGAGTCCGACCCAGTGTTTTTTGGGAATCACAGCTGTACCGGACAACTTGCTTACTGTAAATCGCTCTGGATTAAGCTAAAAAAATGCCTAAATTGTCAATTGTAAGCTATCCTGTCTCCACTCTCTCTCTCCCCTCACTCAGAGCTTTGCCCAAAGAAGGTGTAGAAGGAGACACAGACGGATGCATGAAGAGGAGGTGCATGTTGTTGTGACTGACGTACCGTACTGGAGATGCTGTGGGTTCGAGTCCCATTGTGCCACACAAACACAATGTCAAAATAAAAAAATGGAAAAACAACACCTTGATGTTCCATCATTGATATACAGTAGTAATTAGTAGTAACTTAATTTACAGAGTTAGGAATGCACATACGCATTAACATCTTATTACAAAGCACTTCTTAAATCTATATGAGATGGTTTAAAGGAGTTCACCCCAAAAACATATATGCTTATTTTCTATCATTACACACCCCAAGAAGCCTTGAATTCATGGAGATTCTTTTTGTTTTTGTCGCATTCCTGAGCCATTCATTCGGTGACCAGGTGGCTGGTCAGTGGGAGACTCAATGTTCATCAATTATTGTTCAGAGAATAAGTAACAAATCTCACTGAATTCAAAGCTTCATGGGGTGTGTGATTGACAGAAAATATGTAATTTCTTAGGTGAACTACTCCTTTAATATTCTAAATTGTGGTAGTGGAGTAGTATTGTAGAGTATTGTATTGGAAGTATTACTAAATACAAATATAGCTGCAAGCAGCGATAAGGCGGGACCAAGAAAGAAGACAATACGCAATAAGAACAATATGCACAAATACGACCGACGAGCTGAGTTGACAGTACCCGGATTTGAACACACAACCTTGTGGTCCGAAGGTGAGAGCTCTACCGACTGAGCTATGCAGACACACTTGACTCATTCTAAACAGTAACATCATCCAGTATTTTTGGTAACAACTGTCCTGGTCTTTATCCATTACTACAGTGTGTTTTCACGTACAAACTTCTCTTTGTACGCTTTCAGTGCTATTTGGCATGACCCTCTACCATACTGTACAGTTGCAAAAGCATATGACACTGCATGTACTGTATGTATTAGGGACAAAAGAAGAATTTTCACAAACCAGACATTTTCATTGGCTCATCATTTTTTTTGACTTAAAATAAATGTACTACGATTATTTGTCCGTATAGGTCCAAAGTTCATGTGTAGACGTTTTTGTGCATTTTTATCAAAGATCCTGGGAGGAGATACATTTGAACTGTTTTTCATATAATTAAAAATGACGGGTGATCTAAAGGTCAGAGGTCAAAAGTCAGAACACGAAAGTTGTTCGGCATGAGGAGACACATATGTGTATCAAAGTGTCATTGCCAACGGTCAAACGGTTCATGAGATATGCACGTTCAAAGTTTGCATTTTCAATTGAGTGCACGGTTCAGCCAGAACAGCTATTTTTGGCGGAAGGAGGAGAAGAAGAAGGAGAAGAAAAATAAACACAAAAGCAATAAGTGACCAAAGTCACTTCGTGACTTCTTGGTCCCTTAATGATTATGTAACGAAAAACGTACCAACTACTTCACCTAATGCAGCACAGAGAAGTTCATACCTTCATAAATATATGTAGCTACAGTCCAGATAACAGTGAAGTGACAATTTAAGGTCTTTTAAAACTCTTTGGGTGCCAGGGGGTGGACACCAGTTTTGGTCCTGGGTGCCACTTTTCCCATTATAAATAAAAGAAAGAAAATGTAATTCTATTGTGCATGTAATGTGCATGTCATAACCTGATCACCAGATTAGAGGAATTTTCTTTTTTCTTTTTTGCTCGTCTTAACGTCCCTGGCACTCAGGACATAGTGAAAACGGGCTCGTCTGAACGTCCCTGGCACGAACTTTTTAAAACCTCAAAAAAGAGATTACTGTATCATACGTAATCAACAAACTATACTATAAAAACTGGTCAAAAATTGGCCAAATTACCAAATAATATAAGAAAGAGGTAAACATTGTGAAAATAGCCGATATACAAGCTCACAATGCCTCGCAAATAAATTTAGCTAATGCCTCAACTCCTACAATTCCAAGTGCTTGTCAGGGTGGGGGGTCCCCAGTTCAAATATGATCCTGGGGAGTCGTGGCCTCCCACTGTATGGAAACACACACACTGGTCTCTGTGTTAGCACACTGCAACTTCTCTTGATAGGAATATTCTGTTTAATGTGGCTGTCGCACATTCATACAAACACCAGCTCACCTCTTCAACACTACCCTACATACCATACACGCATACACATGAAATAAATGATGGTTAAATGAATACAAGGCAAAGTTAAAGCACAGACAATACATGAATCCACCCCAACACATAGCAAATAATAACAGTTCTACAATTAAACAATGTATCAGGAGATGATAGGTTATGATTGTCTCCACCAGGCTGGACGGTATAATGGCTGGATACTATGTTTTCGCTCCTGTCCGTCCATCAGTCATTCTGTGAGCAGCTAATCTCCAGCACTGTTGGACCGATAGGCGTGTATTTGCCATGAAACTTTGCACGCACTCTCACTATAGGCCCTATAACAGGCCGCTTCACGCTTTGGCCTGATTTTTCATGCAATAGTTGGAGAACATGGTGGTTCATGGACAATACAGAAAATGTCCTTAAAACTGAGAGGGATAACTTGCAGATTCAAGTAATTATCTTGTTAACTTTGTGAATACAGGTATGTAATAAACTAATTATAGCCCAACATTTGACGTTGACCTCTCACCAAACCTCACACAGACTCACTGGCCCTCGTCTACTGACTTTGTGATGATACGCCTGCTCGCATTTTGGATATCTCGGACCTCTGCCAATATTATGATGTGTAGTGTAGCAATAATTCCTTACTCCTGATCACTTCAATACCTGATAAAGTTTAGCTATTTACCCCACATCACCAATAATATGTCGATATCCGTTAGTCCAACATATTCCCAAATCATTTCGAGTTGCATTTTGACCAATGCATTTGTACAGTAAATATTTTCCCCCACCTGTACGACTCCTCATGTTTCTTCAGGGGAACATTTTGATCTGAACTTGATTGAAAAACTATCTATTGTTTCTTTTCACCTGTATGACCCCTCATGTGTGTCTTGAGATGATAATTCCGACTGAAGCTCCTTTGACAAAATGTACAAGTAAAGGGCTTTTCCCCTGTATGAATCATCATGTGTTTTTTCAGATCTCCCGAGTGACTAAAACCTTTGTTACAAAATATACAAGCAAAGGGCTTTTCTCCCGTATGACTCCTTGCGTGTCTTTTCAGATCGCCCATGTGACAAAAGCTTTTATGACAAACTGTACAAGTAAAGGGCTTTTCACCAGTATGAATCCTCATATGGGATTTCAGATTACCTTTGTGTCCAAATCCTTTGCCACAAACTGTACAACTAAAGGGCCTTTCACCTGTCCACAGATTGTTGCTCAAAGACAATTGTTGTCCTTCCACATTTTGCGTCTCGTGAGATTTCAGAGTGTTTAAAGCTGACTGATCATCCCTGGTGTCCTCACACTCATCACTGTATTCAGTGTCAGATTCAAAACAGCGTGAAGAGACAAACAGGTCATCACTAGTTGGTTGAGATGTTCCACAGTCCTCTACACCAGCTTGTGTTTTCATGTGTTCAGTTGAGGTGCTGGCTAGAGGCTCTGTATCTCTGTTTTCTTCACCATCTTCATGTTTCACTGATATTAATGCTAACATTGACCCAGCAGCCTCCTCTGGTCTTTGAAGTAGCTCCTGCTGTTCATCTTTAATCTGTGGTGGAGGTTCTGGTTCCTCCTGGACCAGACTGCAGTTCCTCTCCTGCTCTTCAGATGAAACCTCTACACACAAGATAAAATAAGAGAACTATTAAATGTTTTCCTGTCTATAGTGTTTCAACTTTAGAGTTTTATATAACTTAAAAAATGGAGTTTAGTTGCACTTTAACCTTTCAACATCAATTCTGTTCCAAATGTGATGGAACAGATTCCTGGTTCCTTAATGTTGGATCGTGTTCCTCCGATTCCGGATCCCAACCCTAGTCCTTGTCCTTACCTGTGACATGACACACTGCTGCTCCGCCCTCCATCCCCACTGCTCCTGTCCCAGTGCTGTCCATGGCCTCTGCAGGGTAGAAGGAGCTCTCCCCCTGGTAAGGTTTGGACCTAAAGGGGAAGTCTTCGTCTTTACTTTTGGAGCCTGTCGCCCAGCCCGGTCCCTTCTTCTTGGACTTGTTGTCAACCTTCACTCCCAGCAAGGAATGAACCTCTGTACAGAAAATGATTTGAAACCATTTTTGAAACACGGGTCAATAACAGTGTAGCTCATGAGCTCTGTCACATAACCCAATATTTATTCTATTGCATTTCTTTATTTTACAGGGACAATGCACAATAAGAGATAGTTAATTGTTTTCCAGTCCCTGTGTGGGCATCATCTGATAGAGGTGCACATAAATAGGAGCATAAATGGACGCTGATTATCTTTACCCATTAAAACCGGGAAAGCATCTGTGTCATCAAGATTTTAGCGTTGGTTATATACGAGCTTTGCGCTGTGAGATTGTACATCTCTTACTATTGTACGATTGTACAACTACTTACTAGCCAACTGAAAATATTCTTCAAAAGTAGTAAAACCAGCAGATCAACTACAAGCTCAAAAGTGTCACTTCACGGCACATTGTGAGCTTGTAGATCTGTTAATGTTTTGAAATAAACTACTCCTCATTTAGCTGAGAACCAACTGGGATCCAGAAATCAAGAAAAGGGGGTACTGAAGCCAAAATACTTTGAGAACCACTGACCTAGGCCTCTCTATTGGTCATAGTTGAATGGGTAGAGAGGCTACCTGGGATAATAATAATAATATAAACAATATAATTTACACTTCACAAAAACAGAGACAGATATGAAGTATGAACTAAAGAACCAGATAGACAAATGCAATGTGGAAGATAGAGACTGAACAGAGAACTAGAAAAACAAGTAGAGACATTTGCGCTGGTCCCTTTTTAAAAAAACATATCATAAAGCATTTACATTTTAAGCCTGATACTTTGTCATACATAGCGATCTAACAAGCTCACAGTGTGTTGCGACTTGCGAGGTTGTGCCTTGTAGTATGACAAAATATAACAGTCAATTAGCCAGCGGAGAGTGAAGGGGGGAGGGGGCGGGGTGGTTCCCAAACTGGGGGTTCTCACATTATTTTGGTGGTCCTCAGGTCCAGATAGTTAACTTCCCACTTGACAGCAAACAACAGCATACAAGTAAGTGTATACAGGGTAATTGCACATTTCTAAAGTTACCATTTAAGGACTTTTAAGACCTTAATAAAATAAACTAATAATAAGACCATGTCCTACATCAAAAGTAAGTAACCAAATAACTATACTATAAATCAATAAAGGCAGAACCCCCACCCCTCCTAAAAAATAAATATCTCTTTAAAATATGGTAAAACTATTACCTAAGAAAGAGGCATTTCGAGGCATTGGCTATTTTCACAATATTTATCTGTAGAACCGAGTCAAACCACAACTCCTACGAGTGCTTGTCAGGGTGGGGGGTCCCCAGTTCAAATGATTATTTTGGGGGGGTCCCCAGTTCAAATGATTATTTCGGGGGGTCCCCAGTTCAAATGATTATTTCGGGGGGTCCCCAGTTCAAATGATTATTTCGGGGGGTCCCCAGTTCAAATGATTATTTTGGGGGGGTCCCCAGTTCAAATGATTATTTCGGGGGGTCCCCAGTTCAAATGATTATTTTAAGCTGTCTAGCAGCGTGCGGCTGCCCCGTCCGTTCTGTTGTTGTGGTCGGCACTTTGGAATATTTTTCAACACTACAACAAGCGATTACACCGTTTTAAAGTGGATTTTCATGACAAGCAACTCAGCGGTCGGTGTACTGGCTGTTCAAAGGTAACTTTAAACATATAGGCAGTCTAGCCTGAAAGACGGCCGTAAATTGTCGGCATTCAATCTGTTAAAAAATAGTGTGAAAACTATTGATTTAGAAGGCATTTGGGAAAATAGTTCATAATATAGCATACTTTTTTGCAACCGTAGGTAGCAGTTTACTATGAAAACCTGCATTTCCTGTCAGTGTCACGCCTCGTGTCATGCCTCCATATATGGTCACGCCTCGTGACATCACGCCACCATATATGGCCGTCTCCATATAGGAAGACCACGACACTGACCTCATCAAACCCATACATGGAGAAGACTGGATCATTACCTAGATCTGAATATATGGAGCCGGTCAGCAAATCTACATCTTACCCTAGAGTCTAGGGTAACATGCAGTAATCCTTGTCTCTAAAAACATGCAGTAATCCTGGTCTCTAAACTACCTCTCCCTGGCCAGCCGGGGCGCCTGATGGAGGGGAAAGGAACTGTTCGGAAAAACGTGTTCCTTCCATGCGCTACGTCCAGCCGGGGAAACTCCCCCCTGTCAGGTGAAAAGAAGCAGCTTGGACTCCTCATGCATAGAAGGAAGTATGATGTCAGTCCGCTGTCCCCCCATGTTGGCAGAGGAAGTGTAGCAGTAGCACCCAGGATTACATTAGATAATTGACACTGGGTGAAAAAATGGGTTGCAAGATCGTGGGATAAAAATTATATATATATTTTTTTTAAAAGGGTGTTGAGATGTGTTACACATCAACACCTTGAGACTTTGTACAGTAGTAGATTGGTGAGCTTGTAGATCTGCTTTATTATATTGGATAATTTATTTTGATTTGGAATCTGTTTGAAACATTTTAACAATGTGGTGTTGGGCTCTATGTAGCCTTACCCCTTAACTTTCTTTTGAGTGGTGCAGCCACTCCATTGCACAGCAATGCGTGTCCCTAGCTGGCTGTGTCTGGGTCCGAGCACGGAGATAGCGTTTCACCACCAAGTGTCACTGTTGCGCAGCCTAACACACACACACACACACACACACACACACACACTCTGTCTGATTTTTTTTGCCATTTTTTTAATAGTCCACATAGCCAATCTACAAGCTCGTATTTAGATCTAGATTTAGATCAGCTATTTTCATTTTAAAATGTGTTTCAAAATAGTAGAAATCACACCTGTGTGAAGTGAGGGGCGCTCTTATCATCATACATCATCTCATTCTGGCCAATCACAATTTGCGTCCAAACACTGCTCAGCACCCACAACTTCAAGGCACTCAACATCAGCAACCAGGCTCACCACTACCTCTCTGACTAGAGGTGCTCCGATCAGGTTTTTTGGGACCGATCCTGATCACCGATTTTCTTACGATCGGCCGATACTGATCTTGTGCATAAGGGGAAATTTTGAATATTTCCAAAAGCATTATATGTCAAAACCCACGTCAGAACTGTTCCTGTGTGTGTCGGGACTCGGGAGGACGGGGAGAATGTTTAGGCCTGTCACAAAGATGCAAAACAATATTTTAATCTGCTCTGAGGAAGGCTGTCGCCAAAACACGGTAGCAATACAACACGAGAAATTGCATCTGAGACAGTCTTGCATCTTTTATTTTGGAATGCCGCTTTTTCCACTTTGTTGGTTGGTTTATGAGTTAAGTTATTTAAAGCTGAGCACCCACTGCCTCAACCAAGGGCAGTATCCAGAGGAAGCGCACCTGCTTTTCTTTCTTTACATGCAAAACGATATTATACTATATTACTTATTTACTTTTATACCACTTCAATTGTATAAAAGATCGGTTTCTCCAGATCGGGTAAATTGCTGATCACCGATCGAGTCATTTTGTTCATTCAACTTCGTGGAATGAACTCCAAAACTCTTTAAAACTGACCTCCCTGCCATCCTTCAGTCAGTTACTTCAAAGGAATGCTCCAGAACATTTTTGTTCCTGCTTCCATTGATTTACTTTACTGATGGTTGTTCTGTATAAAGTTCCTTTGTAATTTATCCTGATTTATAATGTTGTGTTTGATGTATTGTTTTTTGACTGTATTTTGTGTATTGTAACCTCGGCTACGTTGAAAATGAGGGCTTGACCTCAACTGTATTTCCGAGTATAAATAAAGGTGATGATGATCATGATGATGATTTGGAGTGAAAATAGTCTGATTACAGATTGGGAGAGGATTGAGACCGTCACAACCACGCCCCCCTCTTGGTCTGGTGATGCAAAACCCTTGGTGGCCCGGTCCCCGAGACAAAGAAGCACTGAACCTGGGGTGACAGGGCCTGGTAGTCCCCAAGACAAAGCACCGAACCTGGGGTGGGTTACAGTGCCTTCTCAGGTTGCTGTTGGCCAGCCTCCTCCCTCTGCAACCCCCCCTCCCTCACCCTCAAAACCCACCACTCCAGACCTGCAGCATGCATTCCCCCACTTCAATTCAAGGGTGCAACAAGGTAGCAGTGAAAACGTGGAATGGAGTTCCATTCATTCCGGCAATCTCTCAATAAACAAGCGGAATGGATTTGACAGCAGAGCACACCGACAGCATAGTGGGTCTGTGGGGAAGACAGAATGCACTCCCTTTCGTTTGACAGACACTGAAAACACGTTAAAGTGCGTGAGCGTGAGGTCTACGTTAAGCATGTTTAAATGGTGTAAACAGTTTTTAAGTCAACCACTGACCAGTGTAGTGATATTCTACCAACCTGCTCTGTGTACATCGATTTGATCCTCGTAGTCTGTTAAAATCCTTTCAACGACCACAAATATCTCTTCAGCGGCTGCAGAGAGCCGCTCGTTGACAAAGGACTTCAGTGATTGTAGTAAAGCCATGCTTAGAACCGGGTTCAGAAATGGAACTAATACAAAGCTAACGTTAGCTCTCGCCGTTCGCGGGCTGCTAACCAAAGTGCTAACAACAATATAATTAATTAACTTCCGGGTCGCGCATTGGCTTGTCAAAGTGCAGTATTATTAGAGTGATATCTGGTGTTGATGTGATTCTTTGCTACCGCCTGCTGGAGAAAGAGGGTACAGCACCATTTTTGCCTTTTTGTTTTGTTTTGTTGCTTGTATATCTGCTATTTTTGAATAGCCAACATATGAATGGATAAAGTGGTTAAAATGATTGTGATGCTATACTACTTTTGCTGGAGTACCACTGATCTATCATCTACTGATCTCCATTGAGAACCACTGATCTACAGTCCACATTTGTACATAAACAACGAAGTACTTACTTAGGACATGACGTGTGATATCTTACAAAATGTGAGTGCTTTTTCCACCACGGAAGGCAGCAGGCATACAGGTGCATATATGGTACCCTATGTGCATACCACGGGCTATAGGCGCTGTCCATGGTGCTGAAGTCTCTCCTCACAGACCTCGGCTCCTAAAACTAACCAAGGTTCAGGAAGTATAATGATAATCATAATCATCATCATAATTCATCAGTAAGTGTCACCAAACTAGTAAACCCACATTCAAACATTTTTTTAAATATATATAAAACTAAACTATAATTTGAAACAATATAAGAAACAACCAAACAATAATAACTATTGAAATATGCAAAAACGATCAACCCCATGGTTCTGTAGCCTACTGTTTGGCTTTTGCTTTCACTCCACCATGGCGGCAGACAGCGCTGCCTCAACGCAACTCATAACCGCCATCTGGTGGTGATGTAAAAAATTGTCGTCCCTTGGGTTTCCAAGCTCTTTGAACAGGATCCGTTCTTTTGCTATTTTTTGTTTTTACTATTTTGACCCGGACGTTAATTCATTTAGCGTTGTTGTTGTTGAGCACGGAGCACAGGCAGCTAACGGCAGCTTTGAATGTGTTCCAGGACCATTTCTGAACCCCATTCACTCTTCTAATCATGTCATTGTCTTTACTACAAACACTGAAGTCCTTCGTCAACGAGCGACTCTCTGCAGCCGCTGAAGAGATATTTGAGGTGGTTGAAAGAATTATAACAGAATACGAGGACCAGTATGAAGATCTGGTTGTAAAACAACACGTCAGACTACAAGAAGCAGGTTGGAACGCGTGCAATTATTTCGGGAGCATACCTATGTTCCCCAGGTTCTATGTTTACAAAACGTGTACAAAACACTGAAGTCCTAACCCTAAACCCTAAGGTAAGTGGGGAACATAGAACCCATAGAACCTGGGGAACATAGGGATGACCCCATTATTTATCCACCCTAAACCAACTAACCAACTACTAATCCCCCCCCACACACACACACACTCACACTCACAAAAGGAGAGCTCAGCTTACAAGGACACCTGGCTCGCTGATAACAAACTATCTTTACACCTGGGAAAAACTGAATCCATTCTTTTTGGATCAAATAGTAATCTTAGCAAGGCAGATGGCTTAGAGTGGGTGACAATATTATCACACGAAAAGATGAAATTACCTATCCTGGAGGCTAATCTTTCCGGTGATAAAATGGCCACCAACGTAATAAAAAAAGTCACCCAAAGAACAAGATTCCTTTACAGGATCTCGTCAACAAAAACACCTTGAAGACCCTCGTACAAGGTTTCTTCGACTATGCATGCACCTCTTGGTACCACAGCACCTCAAAGGCCCTTAAAACAAGGCTCCAGACTTCCCAAAACAAACTGGTCAGGCTCCCACTTGGCCTCACCCCCCGAACCCACCTCACCCCTGCCCACTTTGGCAGGCTGGAATGGCTTAAGGTCGACGACAGAGTACAGCATCTTGCAATGGGTCTGGTCCACAAGATTCGATACACCACCAAGATACCCACATGTACCTGTCTAAATTCATCCTTAATGTTAACGAAGTCCACACCCACAACACCAGAAGGAGTGCAACAAACCATGTGCAACCCAGATTCGGCACAAACAAGGGACTAAATTATTTTCGCTCCTATGCCACCAAAATGTGGAACGCCCTACCAACAGTCATTAAGACTGCAAATCCCTTGACTCCTTCAAAACCGCTCTCAAAGGGCACCTACGGACGGCTGCATTTCGAAACTGGCCCCCGTAAAATCTGAATCCCCACCCCACCCCTTTTCCCCCTCACTGTATATGTTTCTTTTCCCTTTTTACCTCCTCTATGATGAATTCCTGTTCTGTTCTTTGGCTATATAGAAGTGTCTATTTGTACATCTCTAAATGTTTTGATGAATTGAACAAGGTGGACCCTCTTTTAAACAAGTGTAATGCTTTATTGGGTCGTCCACTCACAGTTTACAGTCTTTGTATTGAGTTGTGCTTGAAATGTACTGTAATTCTGCAAACTGTTAATAAATATTTCAATCAATCAAAAAAAACATAGCCTATTAAAGGAGCAGTCACTTTATATTATTTAAGATTGGGTCTGTAATGCGTTATAACAACTTTTATAATGCATTATAATGCACTTATAACTAAGGCATTATAACAATAACAAATGTTTATAATTATGCATAACAACTTATAACAATGTTTATTAAGTATTATAGTTTATAATAATATAATTTCTAAGTGCATTATAACTCAGTGGAACACTATAACTACCAGGTAACCCTTTAGGCCTACTTAAAAGTCGAGTCGATAATATATAAATGCATTAGGCCTATATTATAATGCATTATAGACCCAACCTTTAAGTTAAGTTTTACAGTTTTCTTAACACCATATGGTCCTGATTGTAATCAGAATTGTATGTATTTATAGTTTAAGTTGTGTATTCTCCTCTTGTCGCAACACCATTGGAAATAAGCCTTCTGGCTTTTATATGTCATCCTTTTGACCAAAAATGTGTGTGCAATCATTTGTTTTGTGCTTATCATTGCTTTCAGGCAGAAACATTCAAACGTTTTATGTGTTTGTTTGTTTTTTCGTAAATTAACGTCCTACTCCTACCGCAAGCTCATGCCGTCTTTTGAGCTCGAGGATTTGCTCCTTTTGCTATTTTTGAATTTGAATCCTGATAGTTGTGATAGTATGATCAAGTAGGACGTTAATTTACGAAAAACAAACAAACACATAAAACGTTTGAATGTTTCTACCTGAAAGCAATGATAAGCACAAAACAAAGGATTGCACATTTTTGGTCAAAAGGATGACATATAAAAGCCAGAACATAATGAGGTCTCCACCCGACAGAGACGATATGCTTGTTGGCAATAAAACAAATCTATGTCTATTGGGTCTGTCTCAGAGGAGGGCCGTGAACAGTTCAGAAAGCCAGCTCTAATAATGCAAGACCTATGTCTTCTGTTTCTATGCTCATGCCTTAATAACAAATTAAGGGGCGCTATCATTATACATCACAGAGACGAAGAGTTCTTATAATTGTCACGGGGGCCCGGCTCACCCCCCACTCAAAAATAAAATAAATGATTAAAATCTTGTTTGAAATGACCAAACCTGCATGCCTACCGATGATGATATCTTATAATGAGCATTAGTGAGGACCAATTATTATTTGAAGATAGGTGGGTGAAGTGGTCCTTGAAGTGTCTGATCCATTCGAAAAATGCCAAAAAATATGGAAAGAAAAATGGGCTTCTCAGTTATTTGATTAACAGTTTGACTGCGGATCACTATTGATAAAGAGATCTTTCCCTGCGGATCAAGACATTCCCGTCTTTTGTTTTAATTTGCCGTTTTTAATACATTTTAAGACTTTAAAACTGATGGGTTTCCATCGGACAGAGTGGGATAGGTGACGCGTTTGGATGAAGTCACCGGAAATTGCGGAAGGCTTGCTAAGGCTTTTGGGAAATTGAGGCCCAATGCATTCCTATTGCAATGGCGGCGCGGGAGCGTTCCTCCTTCGCTCTTTGCTGTTGATCGGCACTTTGGATTATTTTTTAACATGACGACAAACGATCACACCATTTTAAGGCAGATTTTCATGAAACGGAACGATGAACGCGGCCAAGTGGTTAGTGAAAAATTAGGCAGTCAGGTGGGGATCACGATTAATCAATCCCGCAGTCAAACTGTTGATCGATAGAACAGTGATCGATAGAATAAAATTAAATTATCAATTGTAGCAGCCTTCCTTGGCAACAGCAGAAAGCTGGCAAGCCATCATGGGATCTGGACATAGACCAGACTAAAGCCAGACCGATGCCATGTGTAAAACAAGCGTGCGTGCGCGCGTGTGTGCGTGACGCATTTCGTGCGTGTGTGTGCCTGCGTGACAAACACACTCCTCCCTCCTCTCTGACAGGCTGACATTGAGGGAACACCAACAAGCACAGAACAATTTTGACACTTTATGGCCCAATCAATCAACTCAGTGCACAACTCCTTTGACGTTCAATGGGATCAATTAAGAGCTCTGGCTGAGCTCCCCCCTCCCCTCACAGAAAACCTGTCCCTGCAAGGGATGAATGTCAACATAAACAGTATAAATGTCAACATAAACAGTGGAACAAAACCAAAATACAGCCAGAGAGGGGGATATATATAAATCACACCCGTGTGAACTGAGTGGTGCAATTATATATATATATATATATATATAAGGCTAAATGTTACCTAGTATCCCTTCAACACCAGTCACATTGTGTGAATTATCTGAACCTCTAGTCTAAAGCTTGAAAACTAGAAGGAATATATTTAATTGATCTCTTATTTCATCTTTTGTCTAGAGCTCCTGCACCCCTCTGCATGTAAAGAGGAGGTTTCCCCTGAAGAGAAGGAGAGGAATCCTAGTCTGGTCCAGGAGGAACCAGATCCTCCACAGATTAAAGATGAACAGCACGAGCTACTACTACAAAGACCAGAGGAGGCTGCTGGGACATTACTAGCAGTGAAACATGAAGATGATGATGATGAAAACAGAGAGACAGAGCCTCTGATCAACACCTCCACTGAACACATGAAAACACAACCCGATGTAGAGACATTTGGACAATGCCAAACAACTACTGATGACCAGTTCCTCTCCTCGCTGTGTTTTGAAGCTGACACTGAAGACTGTGATGAATGGGAGGATACCAGGGAAGCTCAGTCAGGTTTCAACACACTGAAATCACACAAGACACAAAATGTAGAAGGACAAAGATTGTCTTTCAGCAACAAGCCGTCCCAGGACCTGAAAACAAAACAAACTCCATCCATGAGGATTCACTCAGGGAATATAGGCTTTACAGCCAGTTACATGGCTGATCAGAAAAAACACATCAGGACATGTAAAGCGAGAAAGCCCTGTACTTGTGCAGTTTGTGGCAAAGTATTTGGTCAAATGGGTGATCTGAAACGTCACATGAGGATTCATACAGGGGAAAAACCCTTTACTTGTCCAGTATGTGAAAAAAGCTTCAATCGAGATGTTACTCTGAAGAGGCACATGAGGACTCATACTGCAGAAAAACCCTTTATGTGTATAGTTTGTGAACAAAGATTCAGTCTGAATCACCATCTGAAGAGGCACATGCGGACTCATACAGGGGAAAAGCCCTTTATGTGTACATTTTGTGTCAAAGGTTTTGGTCAAATGGGTGATCTGACAAGACACATGAGGATTCATACAGGGGATAAACCCTTTACTTGTCCAAATTGTGAACAGAGCTTCAATCGAAATGTCACTCTGCAGAGGCACATGAGAATTCATACAGGTGAACAAACTAAGAAAACTTGAGTTTGTGCCAAATGTTTTGTGCAAAATTCCACTAATTCCATTATTTGTGTGTGTGTGTGTGTGTGTGTGTGTGTGTGTGTGTGTGTGTGTGTGTGTGTGTGTGTGTGTGTGTGTGTGTGCGTGTGCGTGCGTGTGTATATATATATATATAATATGAAATCTCCAAATTCTGTGAATTTCCATGTTATTAACATGAATTACTATTATTTGAAATTCCTTTTCATTTGCATGTCTGCAGAGTTGGAAGACCCCGGAGAGAACCCCCTAAACCCCCCACCCGACGTCTCCACCTGGGTAGGAGGGTTGCCACGGTTTCCGGTGTTACACGGTGTGCGGGCATACACCGATTACGTTACTTGCCCACCGATAACATAGTTTTGATTGATTACATTTTATTTTTATTTTCATTAATAAACCCATTTAATTTAATTCATTATGGTGTGGCAACAACGTTTCTGTGACATACTAAACGTGTTCAATCAATACAATTAATACGGATGATAAAATCATAAACTGTAAATGTCTGCTCCGCTACAGAGCCTGTCTGCACTTCTGTTTGTATACATCCATATTCTAAAGCAGCAGAGTCTCAGACATGGTACATTTGTCATTTACTTGAATTGACGGTATTTCAGTACATTTATTTAGTATACTTTGATTATTATTACTTTTTAATGTCCACTACATTTCAAAGACAAAAATTTACCACAAAAAATAGTAAATATACAGTAGCCAACAATCAACATGCTCACAATTTGACATGCGATCTTGTAGAAAACGTTAATTAACTTAATTAAAGCAGACTAGTAGATGGCGGTATAAAGAAAAGAGTAGACAACACACACAGTGAAGTGTAGTAGGCTATGCCAATGCACATCCGATATTACCGGGAAAAAAACGGTGTTGTCATTCTATTCATGAATTGGTGGGAAAATCACCTCACCGTGGCAACCCTACCCTACCCTGAGGATGACCGCTTGGGGGCGGAGACAAGAAACAACTACAGTCCTCCCCTCCTAAGAACCAAGACCGAAACCACCACCATTGAACTGCAGGGGATAATGGTAAGACAGACATAAAATATGAAAAAACGCTCACAATAATCGTATTGTAGAGATTTTTTCCTCTGTCATACACTAGGATGAATTACTTTTTGTTGAGCTGCAAATTGAGTACCATTTAAAGAAGATCACAACGCGCGTTGTGAGCTTGTAGATTGTCTATTTTTGGAGAACGTTCTCCCCCAGAATAGGGCATTTTAAGTTTTAACCATATTATGATTATCATAATAATATTGTTAATCACATTTATATCATTTACTTTTGCACACATTACTTTTGCCACAATAATCATAACATGTAATTTTCATATCGTCCCATCTCTATTTCTAATTATTAGTACTAGACAGGTGCAATACTGGCTCAGATGCATTTTCGAGAGAGCGCTAGCGCGTTTCGGTGACCGCCTTCTTCAGAGCAGATTAAAAAAGTCCAATAATTATTACATAATAACAGTTCAATGTATGTGGGGATTTAGTGTTTTTTATTTCTTTCTTCTGTTTTATTTGTCTCTTGAGCAGAGGCCCAGTGGAGTCAGCTGGCTGATGAAGAGGAGAATCTCTCACTTGACTCTGCTCCTCAGCTGGGAGGAGCAGGGGAAGGAGGCAGACTGCTGGAGGACAGAGGAACCAATTCAATTCAATTCAATTCAATTCAATTCAATTCAATTCAATTCAATTCAATTCAATTCAATTCAATTCAATTCAATTCAATTCAATTCAATTCAATTCAATCCATTTTTGTGTGCAGTGGGTGCATAGTCTGTCTTCTCTCTGGAGACAGGTCTGCCTATGACGGCCTTTCTCGATCACAGGACTGTGCTCACTGAGTCTGTACCTAGTTAAGACTTTTCTTTGTTTTGGGTAGGTCTCTGAACCATCAGGAGTGGATGAGAAGCTTTCATACTGCAGACTGAGAGACCAAACATTCACTGACAACACATTCAGTAAAACTACATTTCTATTCAACTGTCAAGTGAAGTTTGCCTGTACCTGACACAGGCAGGCCTGATCACTTGGTGCTTATGCTTGTCCTCTTCCTGAATGATGGAGAAACCAAGCAGATGAATGTCGATCTTTGAGCTCTCACATCCAGTGAAGAGGGTAGGCAGCTTCAAGTACCTCAGTGTGCACATCACCGAGGACCTGACCTGGAGAATGCACATAGAGAGAGTATATAGGCAAGCATCAACTTCCATCAAGTACCCAGATGACTTAATTTAAGGACTATTAAGACCTTTTTAACAACAGCCCCTGAATGATAAAAAAATGCCATGAATGTGTAGTAGCCTTGCCGAGCCATGGGGCCCATAGGGCAGGAGCATATCTCCTGTTTCTGTACAGTGAGGCAGCTTGATGTACAAGTACACCCCCTGGCGCTAGTATGTCGCAGGGACATACCCCCAATCCAACCCTTGATGCTGAGTGTAAAGCAGGGAGGCACTGGGTCTTCGGTATGATTGAACCCCGACCTCCCAGTCTCAGGGCGGACACTCTAACCACAAGGCCACTGAGCTGGTCAACAGCCCCTGAAAGATAAAAAATTGCCAATGTGTAAGTATCTCTTATTGTAGTTTGCACATACTACTTGCACTACTGTATAGTGTATATGTGTATTACTGGTATGTACCAGTATGTGTATACCTTTTATTATATGTTCTAAATATCTGGACCCAAAATTATTCTCCCCTACTCTCCAATGGTGTTGAAAGGTTTTTACTTAACCCACTATATGCCATATTGTTATTGTTATTGTTAGCACAGTCTGCAGACCATGCCATGCCAACATTTCACTACAATTTACAATTTTTGTGTACTGTACGAGTGATTGATTGACAAATAAATCCTTTGAATCTTGAATCTCTAAAACACTTCTCTCATGAATACTTCAGTGTCAATTATCTAATGTAATCCTGGGTGCTACACTTCCTCTGCCAACCTGGGGGGGGACATGGGGAGCACATGCAAACTCCACACAGAAAGGCCCTTTCGCCAACCCCGCCTCTGGTATGGGCACTGATGATGACGTGGAGGAGGGAACACGCCCACAGCGGGAATCGAACCCAGGGCCTTCTAGCTGTGAGGTGAGTGGTGACAGCACTACCGACTGCCACCGTGCCCCCCTCATGAATACTTCTCAATGACATCAAATGTGAATATTTTCTTTTTTTTTAGGCCTATACAGTATATGAGATACAAAGATTTGATTCCTATTGGCCAGCATCTATGGCCCGAGAAAGAGTGAGAATGTCATTCTTCACTGTACATTACACCTAATTAATCAGAGGGAAATGAGTTACCATTGGTCCAGTCCATCCTTGCATGCTTAGAAAGACTGAGGGTAAAACACTGGCAATCGTGCAGCCACTTATGTGCTCTAACACCAGTGACACCTCGATCAGGCAGGCAACTTGATCAACCATAACGGACACATTTATATGTGCAGCTTTAAATGTATTCATGTATAATACTCATAGATATACTTGTAGATTTGTATCTACATTTGTATATTTTATAGTCGTATGTTTTATTCAAGTAATGTACCCTTTTTTCCTTTACTAAGTAATCTGTAGTGTGGATAGTAGTACTTCCCATCCCTTTGGAAGATGGTTTGAGTGTGTGTTATTTGTTTTGACCACAAATGGTAAAAATGTAATGTAACGAAATACCATGTTGTAGACAGATGCTATAGAATCCTACGGTTTATCACTATCTCATTTATATATTTTTTTATTTTATTGAATTATATAATCTTGCTTTCTTTCTTTCTTTCTATGATGAATTCCTGTTCTGTTCTTTGACTATATAGAAGTGTCTATTTGTACGTCTCTAAATGTTTTGATGAATTGAACATGGTGGACCCTCCTGTAAACAAGTGTAATGCTTAATTGGGTCGTCCACTCACAGTTAACAGTCTTTGTATTGAGTTTGTGCTTGAAATGTACTGTAATTCTGCAAACTGTTAATAAATATTTCAATCAATCAATCAATTTAATTTCTTTTTCGTATCATATCCAATATTATTGTTGTTGTTGAGTTGATGTTAGTATGTCACACAAGCATTCCACTGCTGTATGCACCTGTATTAAGTAACAAAGTATGCTGATTTTTTTAATACATTTTTATTGATGAAAATGCAATGAGGTACAAAATAATGCTTGAGAGCTTGTTGCCACTGAGTTTCTTTTGTAGAATGTTTGATCTTTAAACAGCGATTTTGTAGGATCTACAAACAGGCTATTGTTTTGAAATGAAATGAAATGATTACTATATTTACCCAGGGTATCTGGGCTATGCTCAATAACTTGTTTCCAGCCAGGCCCTTCTCATAGAACACATTTCATCGTAGTGGTTCAATGCACTTCAGCGGTGGTAATTTTAACGTGTCGGACCGCTGATTCGAACTGGCGACCTTCCGGTATCAAGACCGCTCCACAATCCGTTCGGCCACCGCTGCCACAATTTTAGCATGCACTTGCATGCATTGTGGATACGGTGTTTGGATACGGTGTTTTTTGTACAAATTAAATCCTTCGTCACAATAGCAACATCTAATTCTAAAGTATTTTCTCCCTACGTGAACCTCTTCCTTGTGCTTGTCCATCTCCATATCTAACACAGATTCACCACAAATGCTACATGGAATGTAGCATCTCATCCCACTCTTTCTCTTTTTCACTGTTTGAACCTCCATGGACGCAGGAATTGGTTCTGGAGACTCTGGGTCCGGGAAGTGTGACGGCTTGTTGCTCGAAGACGATTTTTGTCCTTCCACGTTTTTCCTTTTGCGTGATTTGCGTGCTGATGCTCCATAGAACCATAGAGTTGAGGTTGTTGTGGCCAGCGGCTGTGTCTCTGTGTTTTCATCCAGGTTGATCAGGGGAGGTTCGGGTTGCTCCTGGACCAGACTGGGCCTCTTTACCTCTTTACACGCAGGGAGGTGTAGGGAGTCTACGAAAGAGACAAAATAACACAAAACCATTACATGTTTGAACTCCATCCATTGTTTTTCTGTGCCACTTTTGCTAAATTCACTAATTACTGAAACTTATCTAAAAACATAATAGCAGTGGTGGAAAGTAGGCTACTGTAGGCTACTTAAGAGCTATTTGTAGCCTACTTTACTTGAGTATATCCAATTTCCAATACTTTTACTTCTACTCCACTAGCCTACATCTCAGAGCCAAAATGTATACTTTTACTCCACTGCAATTATTTGAGTTACTAATACTTTGGAGATTTTATTACATTAACCACTTCAACACATTTCGGCCATTAAGCCGATCTACAAACTCGCGATGCGACGCACACAAAAACTTCCATCATTGATGGATGGACTGTAATCTCACCATTTGACCTTTTCATTTTTACAATATGAATGTATGTAAATGTGCTTAGAATGATTCATGTTCAAACTCAGTTTTTACAGTGTGATGAAGTGTTACCAACCTGATCGGTGTAATCTGATCTCTGGTTTTAAAACCATATCCAGCAGTCTGCGTTGGCGGTCAATTTCCTGCTTGGAACAGAAATCTTGGTCCTCATACTCTGTTATGATTTTTCCAACGATCCCAACTATGTCTTCAGCAGCAGCAGCAGAGAGTCTCTTGTTGAGCAGAGACGTCTTCAGTGTTTGTAGCAAAGCCATGTCAAAGCTATAGTTCTCGACTCTATGACTGGTGGAGAATATCTCAACACTATGTAATCTGGAAACCACACAGCTGTTGCTTGACCGTATCCTCAGGCTCTTTAGTCAATCAGTAAAAACAGGATCCTGCAGACTTCACCTATGAAGTACGAAGATACGTTTAGCTCTTCACCAGCTCAAGCAGTCAAGCACAATGTAGCAGTGGCAGTGTGTGTGAGACCAAACAAAACACAGTCCTCTTAAATAGGCACAGACGTGTGTTTGTGGGGGGGGGGGGGGGGGGGTCGGTCACACCAACAACAGACCGAAACTGCAAGACTATAGTGGTGTAGAAAAAAATACCTTTGTTATTCAGTCAGCACATATATAGAGGTGATGACTCATTGAAGGTGTGATTTGCATTGTTTTGTCTGTAAGTGGCGTGGAACGATAGTGGCTAATTTGCAATTGTGTATATAGGTTTACCACTGAGTTGATATTCAGTCAGTTACAAGAACTGGTATAACGATATGGGTCATCATTGTAGTTATTTTGCACGTCAATAGGCCTACCAGACATTAAAATTAAAGCAATGGCCCCATTGATGCCCCCCTCCCCCAGTTGTATGGCAAACTACTTACTTGAGTCAGTATTCATCCAGTAATATAAACCTAAATTGTAATCTTAACTGTGTACTTGAATGAGCCCATATGCACTGTTGATTCATCATTTGCATAGACCAGTACACCCGTTGCCATATAATCTGTCGGTGAAAAACTTAAAACTGTAAATTTTGACACTGACAATGATCAAGTATAGGCCCTACTTGTGCAGGGCAATCATTTACGAAAAACACAAGTTTGAATATGGAGATATAATAAGACAGCAACGATAAGATTGCCACACTTCACTCCCATCTCCATGGCAGCGTCATCATCAGTGTAGAGTTTCTATATCAATGTGTTGCACACATTACTTTTGCCACAATAATCATAACATGTAATTTTCATATCGTCCCATCTCTATTTCTAATTATTAGTACTAGACAGGTGCAATACTGGCTCAGATGCATTTTCGAGAGAGCGCTAACGCGTTTCGGTGACCGCCTTCTTCAGAGCAGATTTAAAAAGTCCAATAATTATTACATAACAGTTCAATGTATGTGGGGATTTAGTGTTTTTTATTTCTTTCTTCTGTTTTATTTGTCTCTTGAGCAGAGGCCCAGTGGAGTCAACTGGCTGATGAAGTGGAGAATATCTCACTTGACTCTGCTCCTCAGCTGGGAGGAGCAGGGGAAGGAGGCAGACTGCTGGAGGACAGAGGAACCAATTCGATTCGATTCGATTCGATTCGATTCGATTCGATTCAATTCAATTCAATTCAAATCAATTCAATTCAATTCAATTCAATTCAATTCAATTCAATTCAATTCAATTCAATTCAATTCAATTCAATTCAATTCAATTCAATTCAAGCCTTGCCGAGCCATGGGGCCCATAGGGCAGGAGCATATCTCCTGTTTCTGTACAGTGAGGCAGCTTGATGTACAAGTACACCCCCTGGACATGACGCTAGTATGTCGCAGGGACTTACCCACAATCCAACCCTTGATGCTGAGTGTAAAGCAGGTAGGCACTGGGTCCCATTTTTAGAGTCTTTGGTATGATTGAACCCGACCTCCCAGTATCAGGGCGGACACTCTAACCACAAGGCCACTGAGCTGGTCAACAGCCCCTGAAAGATACAAAATTGCCATGAATGTGTAAGTATCTCTTATTGTAGTTTGCACAAACTACTTGCACTACTGTATATGTGTATTACTGGTATGTACCAGTATGTGTATACCTTTTATTATATGTTCTAAATATCTGGACCCAAAATTATTCTCCCCTACTCTCCAATGGTGTTGAAAGGTTTTTACTTAACCCACTATATGCCATATCATTATTGTTATTGTTAGCACAGTCTGCAGACCATGCCATGCCAACATTTCACTACTTTACAATTTACAATTTTTACCTGTACGAGTGATTGATTGACAAATAAATCCTTTGAATCTTGAATCTCTAAAACACTTCTCTCATGAATACTTCAGTGTCAATTATCTAATGTAATACTGGGCGCTACACTTCCTCTGCCAACCTGGGGGGGGACATGGGGAGCACATGCACTCCACACAGAAAGGCCCTTTCGCCAACCCCGCCTCTGGTATGGGCACTGATGATGACGTGGAGGAGGGAACACGCCCACAGCGGGAATCGAACCCAGGACGAACCCAGGACCTTCTAGCTGTGAGGTGAGTGGTGACAGCACTACCGACTGTGCCACCGTGCCCCCCTCATGAATACTTCTCAATGACATCAAATGTGAATATTTTCTTTTTTTAGGCCTATACAGTATATGAGATACAAAGATTTGATTCCTATTGGCCAGCATCTATGGCCAGAGAAAGAGTGAGAATGTCATTCTTCACTGTACATTACACCTAATTAATCAGAGGGAAATGAGTTACCATTGGTCCAGTCCATCCTTGCATGCTTAGAAAGACTGAGGGTAAAACACTGGCAATCGTGCAGCCACTTATGTGCTCTAACACCAGTGACACCTCGATCAGGCAGGCAACTTGATCAACCATAACGGACGCATTTATATGTGCAGCTTTAAATGTATTCATGTATAATACTCATAGATATACTTGTAGATTTGTATCTACATTTGTATATTTTATAGTCGTATGTTTTATTCAAGTAATGTACCCTTTTTTCCTTTACTAAGTAATCTGTAGTGTGGATAGTAGTACTTCCCATCCCTTTGGAAGATGGTTTGAGTGTGTGTTATTTGTTTTGACCACAAATGGTAAAAATGTAATGTAACGAAATACCATGTTGTAGACAGATGCTATAGAATCCTACGGTTTATCACTATCTCATTTATATATATTTTTATTTTATTGAATTATATAATCTTGCTTTCTTTCTATGATGAATTCCTGTTCTGTTCTTTGACTATATAGAAGTGTCTATTTGTACGTCCCTAAATGTTTTGATGAATTGAACATGGTGGACCCTCCTGTAAACAAGTGTAATGCTTAATTGGGTCGTCCACTCACAGTTAACAGTCTTTGTATTGAGTTTGTGCTTGAAATGTACTGTAATTCTGCAAACTGTTAATATTTCAATCAATCAATCAATTTAATTTATTTTTCGTATCATATCCAATATTATTGTTGTTGTTGAGTTGATGTTAGTATGTCACACAAGCATTCCACTGCTTAATTAAAGCAGACTAGTAGATGGCGGTATAAAGAAAAGAGTAGACAACACACACAGTGAAGTGTAGTAGGCTATGCCAATGCACATCCGATATTACCGGGGGAAAAACGGTGTTGTCATTCTATTCATGAATTGGTGGGAAAATCACCTCACCGTGGCAACCCTACCCTACCCTGAGGATGACCGCTTGGGGGCGGAGACAAGAAACAACTACAGTCCTCCCCTCCTAAGAACCAAGACCGAAACCACCACCATTGAACTGCAGGGGATAATGGTAAGACAGACATAAAATATGAAAAAACGCTCACAATAATCGTATTGTAGAGATTTTAGTTAATCATGAATTTTTCCTCTGTCATACACTAGGATGAATTACTTTTTGTTGAGTTGCAAATTGAGTACCATTTAAAGAAGATCACAACGCGCGTTGTGAGCTTGTAGATTGTCTATTTTTGGAGAACGTTCTCCCCAGAATAGGGCATTTTAAGTTTTAACCATATTGTGATTATCATAATAATATTGTTAATCACATTTATATCATTTACTTTTGCACACATTACTTTTGCCACAATAATCATAACATGTAATTTTCATATCGTCCCATCTCTATTTCTAATTATTAGTACTAGACAGGTGCAATACTGGCTCAGATGCATTTTCGAGAGAGCGCTAGCGCGTTTCGGTGACCGCCTTCTTCAGAGCAGATTAAAAAGTCCAATAATTATTACATAATAACAGTTCAATGTATGTGGGGATTTAGTGTTTTTTATTTCTTTCTTCTGTTTTATTTGTCTCTTGAGCAGAGGCCCAGTGGAGTCAGCTGGCTGATGAAGAGGAGAATCTCTCACTTGACTCTGCTCCTCAGCTGGGAGGAGCAGTGGAAGGAGGCAGACTGCTGGAGGACAGAGGAACCAATTCAATTCAATTAAATTCAATTCAATTCAATTCAATTCAATTCAATTCAATTCAATTCAATTCAATTCAATTCAATTCAATTCAATTCAATTCAAAATTCAATTCAATTCAATTCATTTTTGTGTGCAGTGGGTGCATAGTCTGTCTTCTCTCTGGAGACAGGTCTGCCTATGACGGCCTTTCTCGATCACAGGACTGTGCTCACTGAGTCTGTACCTAGTTAAGACTTTTCTTTGTTTTGGGTAGGTCTCTGAACCATCAGGAGTGGATGAGAAGCTTTCATACTGCAGACTGACAGACCAAACATTCACTGACAACACATTCAGTAAAACTACATTTCTATTCAACTGTCAAGTGAAGTTTGCCTGTACCTGACACAGGCAGGCCTGATCACTTGGTGCTTATGCTTGTCCTCTTCCTGAATGATGGAGAAACCAAGCAGATGAATGTCGATCTTTGAGCTCTCACATCCAGTGAAGAGGGTAGGCAGCTTCAAGTACCTCAGTGTGCACATCACCGAGGACCTGACCTGGAGAATGCACATAGAGAGAGTATATAGGCAAGCATCAACTTCCATCAAGTACCCAGATGACTTAATTTAAGGACTATTAAGACCTTTTTAACAACAGCCCCTGAATGATAAAAAATGCCATGAATGTGTAGTAGCCTTGCCGAGCCATGGGGCCCATAGGGCAGGAGCATATCTCCTGTTTCTGTACAGTGAGGCAGCTTGATGTACAAGTACACCCCCTGGCGCTAGTATGTCGCAGGGACATACCCCCAATCCAACCCTTGATGCTGAGTGTAAAGCAGGGAGGCACTGGGTCTTCGGTATGATTGAACCCCGACCTCCCAGTCTCAGGGCGGACACTCTAACCACAAGGCCACTGAGCTGGTCAACAGCCCCTGAAAGATAAAAAATTGCCAATGTGTGAGTATCTCTTATTGTAGTTTGCACATACTACTTGCACTACTGTATATTACTGGTATGTACCAGTATGTGTATACCTTTTATTATATGTTCTAAATATCTGGACCCAAAATTATTCTCCCCTACTCTCCAATGGTGTTGAAAGGTTTTTACTTAACCCACTATATGCCATATTGTTATTGTTAGCACAGTCTGCAGACCATGCCATGCCAACATTTCACTACAATTTACAATTTTTGTGTACTGTACGAGTGATTGATTGACAAATAAATCCTTTGAATCTTGAATCTCTAAAACACTTCTCTCATGAATACTTCAGTGTCAATTATCTAATGTAATCCTGGGCGCTACACTTCCTCTGCCAACCTGGGGGGGGGACATGGGGAGCACATGCAAACTCCACACAGAAAGGCCCTTTCGCCAACCCCGCCTCTGGTATGGGCACTGATGATGACGTGGAGGAGGGAACACGCCCACAGCGGGAATCGAACCCAGGACCTTCTAGCTGTGAGGTGAGTGGTGACAGCACTACCGACTGCCACCGTGCCCCCCTCATGAATACTTCTCAATGACATCAAATGTGAATATTTTCTTTTTTTTTAGGCCTATACAGTATATGAGATACAAAGATTTGATTCCTATTGGCCAGCATCTATGGCCCGAGAAAGAGTGAGAATGTCATTCTTCACTGTACATTACACCTAATTAATCAGAGGGAAATGAGTTACCATTGGTCCAGTCCATCCTTGCATGCTTAGAAAGACTGAGGGTAAAACACTGGCAATCGTGCAGCCACTTATGTGCTCTAACACCAGTGACACGTCGATCAGGCAGGCAACTTGATCAACCATAACGGACACATTTATATGTGCAGCTTTAAATGTATTCATGTATAATACTCATAGATATACTTGTAGATTTGTATCTACATTTGTATATTTTATAGTCGTATGTTTTATTCAAGTAATGTACCCTTTTTTCCTTTACTAAGTAATCTGTAGTGTGGATAGTAGTACTTCCCATCCCTTTGGAAGATGGTTTGAGTGTGTGTTATTTGTTTTGACCACAAATGGTAAAAATGTAATGTAACGAAATACCATGTTGTAGACAGATGCTATAGAATCCTACGGTTTATCACTATCTCATTTATATATATTTTTATTTTATTGAATTATATAATCTTGCTTTCTTTCTTTCTTTCTATGATGAATTCCTGTTCTGTTCTTTGACTATATAGAAGTGTCTATTTGTACGTCTCTAAATGTTTTGATGAATTGAACATGGTGGACCCTCCTGTAAACAAGTGTAATGCTTAATTGGGTCGTCCACTCACAGTTAACAGTCTTTGTATTGAGTCTGTGCTTGAAATGTACTGTAATTCTGCAAACTGTTAATAAATATTTCAATCAATCAATCAATTTAATTTCTTTTTCGTATCATATCCAATATTATTGTTGTTGTTGAGTTGATGTTAGTATGTCACACAAGCATTCCACTGCTGTATGCACCTGTATTAAGTAACAAAGTATGCTGATTTTTTTAATACATTTTTATTGATGAAAATGCAATGAGGTACAAAATAATGCTTGCCACTGAGTTTCTTTTGTAGAATGTTTGATCTTTAAACAGCGATTTTGTAGGATCTACAAACAGGCTATTGTTTTGAAATGAAATGAAATGATTACTATATTTACCCAGGGTATCTGGGCTAAGCTCAATAACTTGTTTCCAGCCAGGCCCTGCTCATAGAACACATTTCATCGTAGTGGTTCAATGCACTTCAGCGGTGGTAATTTTAACGTGTCGGACCGCTGATTCGAACTGGCGACCTTCCGGTATCAAGACCGCTCCACAATCGGTTCGGCCACCGCTGCCACAATTTTAGCATGCACTTGCATGCATTGTGGATACGGTGTTTGGATACGGTGTTTTTTGTACAAATTAAATCCTTCGTCACAATAGCAACATCTAATTCTAAAGTATTTTCTCCCTACGTGAACCTCTTCCTTGTGCTTGTCCATCTCCATATCTAACACAGATTCACCACAAATGCTACATGGAATGTAGCATCTCATCCCACTCTTTCTCTTTTTCACTGTTTGAACCTCCATGGACGCAGGAATTGGTTCTGGAGACTCTGGGTCCGGGAAGTGTGACGGCTTGTTGCTCGAAGACGATTTTTGTCCTTCCACGTTTTTCCTTTTGCGTGATTTGCGTGCTGATGCTCCATAGAACCATAGAGTTGAGGTTGTTGTGGCCAGCGGCTGTGTCTCTGTGTTTTCATCCAGGTTGATCAGGGGAGGTTCGGGTTGCTCCTGGACCAGACTGGGCCTCTTTACCTCTTTACACGCAGGGAGGTGTAGGGAGTCTACGAAAGAGACAAAATAACACAAAACCATTACATGTTTGAACTCCATCCATTGTTTTTCTGTGCCACTTTTGCTAAATTCACTAATTACTGAAACTTATCTAAAAACATAATAGCAGTGGTGGAAAGTAGGCTACTGTATAGGCTACTTAAGAGCTATTTGTAGCCTACTTTACTTGAGTATATCCAATTTCCAATACTTTTACTTCTACTCCACTAGCCTACATCTCAGAGCCAAAATGTATACTTTTACTCCACTGCAATTATTTGAGTTACTAATACTTTGGAGATTTTATTACATTAACCACTTCAACACATTTCGGCCATTTAGCCGATCTACAAGCTCGCGCACAAAAACTTCCATCATTGATGGATGGACTGTAATCTCACCATTTGACCTTTTCATTTTTACAATATGAATGTATGTAAATGTGCTTAGAATGATTCATGTTCAAACTCAGTTTTTACAGTGTGATGAAGTGTTACCAACCTGATCGGTGTAATCTGATCTCTGGTTTTAAAACCATATCCAGCAGTCTGCGTTGGCGGTCAATTTCCTGCTTGGAACAGAAATCTTGGTCCTCATACTCGATTTTTCCAACGATCCCAACTATGTCTTCAGCAGCAGCAGCAGAGAGTCTCTTGTTGAGCAGAGACTTCAGTGTTTGTAGTAAAGCCATGTCAAAGCTATAGTTCTCGACTCTATGACTGGTGGAGAATATCTCAACACTATGTAATCTGGAAACCACACAGATGTTGCTTGACCGTGTGTGGCAGTGTGTGTGGCACCAAACAAAACACAGTGCTCTTAAATAGGCACAGACGTGTGTTTGTGGGGGGGGGGGGGGGGGGGGGGGGGGGGGGGGGGGGGGGCGGTCGGTCACACCAACACAGACCGAAACTGCAAGACCTTTGTTATTCAGTCATTCAGTCAGCACATATATAGAGGTGATGACTCATTGAAGGTGTGATTTGCATTGTTTTGTCTGTAAGTGGCGTGGAACGATAGTGGCTAATTTGCAATTGTGTATATAGGTTTACCACTGAGTTGATATTCAGTCAGTTACAAGAACTGGTATAACGATATGGGTCATCATTGTAATTCTTTTGCACGTCAGTAGGCCTACCAGACATTAAACTTAAAGCAATGGCCCCATTGATGCCCCCCTCCCCCAGTTGTATGGCAAACTACTTACTTGAGTCAGTATTCATCCAGTAATATAAACCTAAATTGTAATCTTAACTGTGTACTTGAATGAGCCCATATGCACTGTTGATTCATCATTTGCATAGACCAGTACACCCGTTGCCATATAATCTGTCGGTGAAAAACCTAAAACTGTAAATTTTGACACTGACAATGATCAAGTATAGGCCCTACTTGTGCAGGGCATTCATTTACGAAAAACACAAGTTTGAATATGGAGATATAATAAGACAGCAACGATAAGATTGCCACACTTCACTCCCATCTCCATGGCAGCGTCATCATCAGTGTAGAGTTTCTATATCAATGTGTTGCACACATTACTTTTGCCACAATAATCATAACATGTAATTTTCATATCGTCCCATCTCTATTTCTAATTATTAGTACTAGACAGGTGCAATACTGGCTCAGATGCATTTTCGAGAGAGCGCTAACGCGTTTCGGTGACCGCCTTCTTCAGAGCAGATTTAAAAAGTCCAATAATTATTACATAATAACAGTTCAATGTATGTGGGGATTTAGTGTTTTTTATTTCTTTCTTCTGTTTTATTTGTCTCTTGAGCAGAGGCCCAGTGGAGTCAACTGGCTGATGAAGTGGAGAATATCTCACTTGACTCTGCTCCTCAGCTGGGAGGAGCAGGGGAAGGAGGCAGACTGCTGGAGGACAGAGGAACCAATTCGATTCGATTCGATTCGATTCGATTCGATTCGATTCGATTCGATTCAATTCAATTCAATTCAATTCAATTCAATTCAATTCAATTCAATTCAATTCAATTCAATTCAATTCAATTCAATTCAATTCAAGCCTTGCCGAGCCATGGGGCCCATAGGGCAGGAGCATATCTCCTGTTTCTGTACAGTGAGGCAGCTTGATGTACAAGTACACCCCCTGGACATGACGCTAGTATGTCGCAGGGACTTACCCCCAATCCAACCCTTGATGCTGAGTGTAAAGCAGGTAGGCACTGGGTCCCATTTTTTAACATATCCTGTTATTAGGGAATGGTCACATTATTCCTAGGAACTGCCCAGAGTTGGAGGTGAGCAGGGTAGCATTGAGGATTCTAGATGAACTGGTTCTTCCCTTCCAGGAACTTCAGATAGACGACAATGAATATGCATGTTTGAAAGCCATAGTTTTCTTTGACCCAGCTGCCAAAGGACTGAGTGACCCTGGTAAAATCAAACGGATGAGGTATCAGGTCCAGGTCAGTCTAGAGGACTACATCAATGACAGGCAGTATAACTCACGGGGCCGCTTCGGAGAGCTGCTCCTTCTCCTGCCAACACTACAGAGCATCACCTGGCAGATGATCGAGCAGATCCAGTTCGTCAAGCTCTTTGGCATGGCAAAGATTGACAACCTGCTCCAGGAGATGCTGCTTGGGGGCTCTGCTAATGAGGCCCCTCACGCACCCCACTCCCTGCATCCTCACCTAGTTCAAGAACATCTCAGTAGCAACGTCCAGGGGGTCATTGCCACGGTGCCCAAGCAGCCCACCTCCATCCCTCAGCCCACCATTACAAAGCAAGAAGCCATCTAACATCCCAAACTGACCCTTTAATATGCTTCATTTATAGTCAGACTACTCCATTGTATGACGTCGCACGTCAAAAACAGCAAATCTACAATCTCACAACGCGTTGCAATGCAACACTGTGAGCTTGAGATTTTTGCAATATAGTGTTGTATGACGAAGTATAAATCATTAGTAGTGGTCAGCATTCAAATTTCTATTGTCTCGACTACTGTTTTAAAGCTGTTGTTTTACAGAACTTCCTTATATTCCACAATGAATGTGTCAACTTGACTGAAATAATAAACTAGATAAGTTATCTAAATTGTAGATTTCAGTTATGTTCCTTGCAGAATGCTCTTTTTGCAATGTGTACACAAATTCAGCAATTGAGGATTTCCGACGTATTGAAAGGCCCACCCTGTAAAATTCTGAGTGTTCATTGAACTCTGAAATGGACAAATTAATACTGAAGATTTTACTATGCAGTTGGTAACAGCGAGTGGCTCAGGGATAACTGAAGCTTGGTGTAAGTTCATTATCACACAAAATACAAAATTGAACTCTACAATCATTTTATACAGAGTGTTATTGTCTAAAGATTGCTGAAGATTGCTTATTATAGGATAATATAATTCAGTGAATTTCTTCAGCATGGCGGCCGTGGACTCAATATTGTTAAATGTATGTGTGTATGTGTATTGAAGAATGAAGGCTTACTATTAGAAATGGTGAGTTAATCATTCCAATATTCTATGAATGTTACAACAGGTCTTATAAGGAATATGGGGGAAATCATGTATTTAGTGCACAGTATTTCATTTTATGTTCACATCTGAAACATCTTTAATATATAAAGGTTTTCAGTCAGTTAAGGATTACCTTCTCTTTAGAAAGTTCTTAAATAATGTAATTTAACAAAGCTGTACAAACCAAGTGTCCCCTTCATATGCTGTGTGACAGGATTAAGATATCTATAGTTATCTAAAAATTATTTCACTATTATAAAGGTTGGACTTGTTACCGCTGCCAGAATACTGTTGCGTCATTGGAAGGTCCCCAGAACACCTGGGCTTAAAGAATGGAATGAAGAATTGATCAAAATAACATCATATGAATATATATGTTGGGCAGGGTAGATGCAGAAAGCAAAATGAAAGAGACATGGGATGAGTTCTGGATGTATATGAATTATGAACCTTAAATTATTTCCTTGTTGTTATTTTTCTTCTTTTTTATTTTTATTTTAACTGTTATGTTTCTTGGACTGGCTATCTGTAAGGTATGTTGTAATGTTTGTAATGCTGCTTTGTACTGAACCTAGATTTTGTACGATTTTGAAAAACAAATACAATTTTGAATTATAAAAAAAAAGATATCTATAGTTTATTTTATGTACTTTGATGTTAAAATGTACACCTGACAGCTAATATATAGGCTAATGCTGTCTACTCTATGCTGCCACTTTGACGGCCGGTATAGTCCCTTTACTGTTTGAAAAAAGTACAGTACAGAGACATTCCTCAATGTTGGTGACATTTTTAATATTGGTATTTTATACATCTCTGAGTACAGAGGGTTATGGAATAAATGATTCCTGAAAAAATCAGTATATGGACCCAGAGGTCAAAATTTCTACCAGTAGGCTGCCTGTCATGTTGTACAATTGTACTCAACATGTATCAAAAATGCTGGTAGAATCATCTGATCATTATTCCGCTAAATAATGTAAATAATGTTTACTAACAATGCTATACATCTGGATATATGAATGTGAATGATGGTGAATTTAAGATGTAAATGTTTACTTACTATGAGATGATATACATCTAGATATATGAACCATGTTGATGAATAAGATGTCAATTTAAACGTTGATGTTTTATAGCTGGACAAGAAAGACCATCAGTCTACAGGAGGACACTCTGGAGGCTTTACTAAAGACAAGGTTAAAGTCCACGGAGGGGCACCCCAGGCGCAACCAGCACCGGGAAGAATGGCCACACCCGGCCAACAGGCTGTGGATCGAAACCTGCCGGCCAGGTGCAGCAAACCAGTGCCAGCCACACCCCAGCGACCACCTCGCCCAGAGCACCCCCCCGCGGACCCGCCTGTCCTTTCTCTCCTGCCAGAACCAACAGGAAGCTCTCTCTGCCTTGTGTATTCTTGGGGGATAGCAGGCACTGAGAGGTCTCTAGGACTATGGTTTGCCTCCTTCCTAGTGTCCTCCTACGTTTCACCAGACTGTTCGTCTGTGCGGTGCATGTGCATGTGTCCGTCCTTGTCCACACTTGGCCTTACTCTGGTGTATTTGAGTCAAAGGAGCCTTCTCTGTGTCTGTGTCACTGTCATAGTTGTTGTCGTTGAACGTTGTACTCAGTATTTTAAGTACTAGTGTTACCATGGGCCTCATGTCTCGGCAAGGCTCTTATACTACTATAGCCTACTACTATGGCTGTTTGAATGCAATCTAATAAGTGGATACATATGTGTCTTGTGTAAATCCTGCACAACATCGGTTGGCTTGGAACAGAAAGCTTGGTTTGATTGATTGATTGCAAATTGTATTAACAGTTTGTACAATGGGTAGGCCTATACAATTCAACGAAAGTACATGTCAATACAAAATCTGCTAAGAGGGTAAAACCAGAAAAAAAGCACTAAGACTTGTTTACATAGGGTCCTCCATTTTCAATTAATCAGAACATTAAAGACAGGCCTACAGATTTACACTTATATGTAAAAAAAAAAAAAAAAAAAAAAAAAAAAGGAAATCATCATATCCACGGTTAGAAAATAAGGGACAATATGTACAGTATAGAAAAATATGTCGCCCGTAAGTGCCCCTCGAGCGGTTTTGAAGGATTCTAATTTGAGCTACCATGTGTCCTTGTATGTGTGATGACATATGCCTGACTCACACCTTTCGATCTAGCATACAACATTGATGCATGCTAGATGTAAAGAAAGGGTTTGTTTACATCTTGCCCCAATGCATTTGGGTCAAGATGCACGTTCACAACAGATTGATGTATAGCTGATGCATGAGACTTATTGACTGATGCAAGCTCGCAATTCATTTCCAATGGGAGTCACATGGTTTGACACAACATTTGTGTTGTATGAGGGGGTGGGGGGCCGTCGAAACACAGCCGAAAGCCGTACAACACAAATGTTGTGTCAAACCATGTGACTTCCATTGGAAATGCATTGGGGCAAGATGTATAAACAAACCCTTTCTTTACATCTAGCATGCATCAATGTTGTATGCTAGATGCATGAGACTTGTTTACTGATGCAAGCTTGCAATGCATTTCCAATGGAAGTCACATTGACACAACATTTGTGTTGTACGGCTTTCGGCTGTGTTTCGACTGCCCCCCACCCCAATACCCCAAGTCTCATGCATCAGCTATACATCAATATGTTGCGAAGGTGTGAGTCAGCTAGGCCAAGGTGTGAGGTGTTTCGACTGCCCCCCTCCCCCTCATACAACAAAAATGTTGTGTCAAACCATGTGACTCCCATTGGAAATTAATTTGCGAGTAAACAAGTAAACAAGTCTCATGCACCAGCCATACATCAATCTGTTGTGAAGGTGTGAGTCAGGCCTTCGGCTTCACTCACACCTTTGCATCTAGCATACTATATGCAAACACTACAACACTACAAAAATGTTGTGTCAAACCAAGTGACTCCCATTGGAAATTAATTGCGAGCTTGCAATGCCTTGCATCAGTAAACAAGTCTCATGCATGCATCAGCTATACATCAATCTGTTGTGCACGTGTGAGTCAGGCCTTAGTTTACATCTCACACACACACACACACACACACACACACACACACACGCGCGCGCGCGCCCCCTCGGCGTGCGTATTGTGCGTGCGTGAGAAATGGGAGGTGTGGCGTGGTGCGTGGTAAAAGGTCAAATTGCGTGACTGTCACTCTCAAAGTGTGAGACTTGGTAGCACTGGATTCTATCTACAGGTATGTTGTTGTAGAACCCGGAATGAATAAGCAGTGAAAACGTTCCCAGTCGGACCATTGATGGAGAGTGAAGGTAAGATGGCGGCGGCCATGGTACAGATGTCCTGTCGGTATCGTGGGATGTTAGCGGTCAGAAGCGCAGGCATCACTCCCCTCATCCCTGGTCTGGTTCCGACCCACTTCAGAACCTTCTGCGTCAAGCTGCGTCCAGATACGCTGGAGGACAATCCTTATTACAACAAATACCAAGACAAGATCCGCAGGCTGCGCAGGTAAGCTAACATGCTAAACATGCCTAAACCACACAGCACACACAGCAATGCGCGCTTCAGATGTTCTAAACTCCATTTTATTGTGATTCAAAACAGTGTTTTATTAAATATATGATTATATCGTTGTGTTGTGTTTTAGATTTAGATGACCATTTATTTAGTATTTAGTCCCTGTAACACTCCAACGGCCCAGTAGATGTCGATGTTTCTTAATTTGTGTCCTGACAGGACATCTTAGATATTTATTGAATAAACATGGAAATATGGTGCTATTTTCTACTGAGATAGAGAATTGTTTCACTTAATATGAATCATTTTTAGTGGCAAACCCCAGGAGTTCAAGGCACTACTGGAGAAACGTCATGAAGTGAAGAATGAACCGATTGGACACTCTAAACAAGCAGAGTTTGTCAGAATGATGGAGCAGGAGGTAGGCTAGGCTGCCTGTCATGTTGTACAATTGTACTCAACATGTATAAAAAATGCTGGTAGAATCATCTGATCATTATTCCGCTAAATAATGTAAATGTTTACTAACAATGCTATACATCTGGAATCTGGATATATGAATGTGAATATGAATATGAAGATGTCAATTTAAACGTTGATGTTTTATAGCTGGACAAGAAAGACCATCAGTCGACAGGAGGCTTTACTAAAGACAAGGTAAAAACTAATCATGATCAATCATGATTTTATTCTATTCTTGATTAAACCAATTAGTTTGATTGAATCCATTGTTGCAACCATCACAGAGTGTGATGTCAGAGCATGTAATGTGTAATGCCATTAATTGTTTCCTGTTCAGACGCTGGGATCCATCCTGAATCTGGAAATGATTCACAACAACACTGGAGATGAGATCTCTGAGGTCAGTGTGAATAGATTATATATCCATGTACATATTACTGCATACTGTATCTGTATTATATCATTCACAACAAGACTGGAGATTTTGGAGGTCAGTCTGGTCAGATTATGTATTTAAATGGTAAATGGTGCATTTATATAGCGCCTTTATTCAAAGGCGCTTTACATAGATTGTGCATTACATTCACCCATTCATAACTCTGGGGGAGCCCGAGTCGAACTGGCGACCTTGCGGTTACCATCCGGAGACTCTACCCCTGAGCCGCCGCCGCCCCATTTATTTAGGGCGCTTTACATCAAAAACAAAAATAAATGAATTGATCATTCAAATAATCATTCTCTTAAAATGCACATGGCCCAGCTATCTGACCACTGAAGACGGCAGCTGAATGCTTGTCCTGTTCAGTGGTCATGGGTGTGCAAGTTTCTGCTATTTTCAGAAATCATTGATTTCATAGTATGATACATCTTGAATCTTAATAGTGTGACTCAGTCCTAAAGATCACATTTAATAACCGTGTGTACAGTCAGTCCTAAAGATCACATTTAAATTGGGATTAGCCTACCATACAGTGTGAACTGTGAACACAGCCTAATATCTGTACGGAAGTGTGTTCCTAGATTTAATCACTTACTGTAAGCCCTATTTTACAAGCCCACAATGTGGCCATGTGATGTGAGTGGAGAGAGACACATGGCTCTCTTTGTGTAGCAAGTGAAATAACAGTTGTGTGCAGAATTCTGTACTATATCTAATATAACATAAATATTCTCTTATGGGGTCCCTATCTGTTCAAAGTTTAAACTGGGGTTTGTGGTAGTCGAATACATTTACATTTGGGGCCTGGACATGCAAATGTTTGAGAATCGCTGTTATATATTATAACTGTCAAACTGAAATGAAATGAAAAACAACCCATTTGTGAATCTAATCTGGAAATATAATAAAAATAAACTATGGAAAGATAACATTTTAATGTCCTTGCTCTGGACTGATATAACCCCTTAGATATAAGCCTGCCTTGTCTTGATTTAGAACTAGATAAGGGGATTTTATTCAAATGTATTTAATATATGATGTATAATGTCATTTGATATTATAAGTATAAGCTCTTTGATATGTGACATACAGTATTAACAATGATGTGTAAATACGAATAATATTGAATCTATTTTGTCTCTTAGCTGTGGATGAAGTATTATTCAACTAAGGACACAATCAGTGCAGTCATACCGGTGAGCTTTTACACATGGATTGTTTCAGTGCTAATGATAACATCAGTATGTAGTTCATATTCATCATACTATGGTATGTATGTGATAGCACATCAGTGTGGCTCACTGTATGCCATAATCATCCAGATTAAAACAAAATATTTCACTTTATGCACAATGGGCATCATTTATCAATGAAGTGTATATTCTGCCTTCAATTTTTGCTTAGGAATGAACGTGTCGTACACCATGCTCCATGTGAGATTTATCAAGTGATCCTATACAGCCAATGCCAGCGTAAATTTGGTCGGAGCTGTGATAAATGTCACGGCTGAAACGACCGTCATTTAAATAACGCCCTTAAATATTGATCAAAACGCCTTGATTTTACGACATGAACAACTGAAATATGTGGAAAGCCAATAAGAATACGTTTCCCCCATTCGCCTCCCACTGCCTGTCATGCCGGCACATGCACATAAGCACGCACCTACTTGCAAGTTAGTGTGCATTTTGGGACACTGGACACTCCCAGTGTTTGCCAGTAGGATTATTCTGTGAGGCTACAACCTTTGTCACATAGTAGCAGGCTACATGAATCACACATCACACTGATCACAGTTGCATCGCCATGAATGGAATACCTTTGTAGTCTATATTAATTTAACCCATTCTTAAGAAGTGTGCAGTGCACGTTAAAGCAGTCATGTAGGGGTCTGCGATACCCCGTGAGTCTTGACTGCTGTGACTGAGTGCCGCCACGTTAATGAGAGAGCCTGGTAAGGCAGTTATAATCAACGTTTATGGAGTGATTGACGAATTAATGCATAATCATATGGATGAAGGCTGGTGTGTTCTTGGTGGATGGTTATATCTCCAATCTCCCAATCTCCAATCTTCCAGTCAGCATGAAGATATCACCTGCACTAGGCACAGTTTTGGAGTGTGTGGTTTCTATCCTTAATGCAGGTTGTTGTACATAACTCCATGGGCGTACTATTATATATACGTTTGGAGACCTCACTGTCCATGAAAGCCCGAATTGTATCTGAATGACTGTTAAAGCACTTATTCAAATTGGTGAATGTTATATGCTAGTCATTGTCACTTGGAAATAAACTAGGCGTGCATGTCCATTTATGCCAAAATCAAAATGTAATATTTCCACAGGGATTATTTATAGGTGTGTTACCTCTGATCATTCAGCCATTTGAGACGTATGCGCTCAAATGGCTGAATGATTAAGCATAATTATAATGGTTACATTGTAAACATGTTGTTTTTAATTGCGTGATTTTTATTTCTTGTAGTACAGTTGGAAATATCCTACCAATTTTTCACATGTATTATTTATTAGTTTTAGAGCTATACATTTTAGGAGTGAATACATATTTGTTTAGATGCCTGGCAGCTGGTCAGACAATGCTCCTCCGCTTGTCTTATGATATAATTGCCAAGTTGATAAATGAAGCCCATAGAATCTAGAATATATGAAAATTTCACTTTTCGAATTATATTGCGGAAGAAAATCCACAATATTCTGAATATACTTCCTTGTATGACATAATAATAGATCTACAAGACTCTTGCACCATTTACCAAACCTTAAATTGTGTTTCTTTCCATCCATACAGACCCAGACGTTTGAAGTCATGTTCAACAGAGCCACATCCTGTCCAGTGGTAAGACCCCCCCCCGCTCCAACGCGCGCATACACGTATTGCCTATACCTGTGAGAACATAAAAAATTGCCATTATTTTTATTAGTTTCCTTATGACCATATATGTCTTCCTGTGTAGTTCCTGTACGCGTTGCCTCAGCAGGAAGGATACGAGTTCTTCCTGGGTCAGTGGGCGGGGCATGAACTTCACTTCACCTCCCTCATCAGCGTCCAGGTACGCTCACATCGGTTTTTCATACACTCACGGGCCGTTCTAATTTGGCTAGTGTCAACGTCCAAGTACGCCCACCGTTTTCATTGGCTAGAGTGCACTGAGAGGCATTCAAAGGTGTAAGTGATTTTCTTTGGTACTAGTTTGGATGGACAGGTATCGGTCAAAAAGGAGACATCGAAGAGGAAGGACGGGTGGGGAAGGATCAACATATGGAATGTAGGAACAGGTCAGCTCCATATATGGAGATCTGAGGTTTGGAGTCACATTACATTACATTACATTACAGTCATTTAGCAGACGCTTTTATCCAAAGCGACTTACAATAAGTGTATTCAACATAGGTAGGGAACAAAAACTACTAATCACCAGAAGTCTTTAGTGCATTTTCTGCAAAAACAAGCAACCAAGAGTATACCTAGCGCTACGGTAAAAGTGCAATATATCAGCTACCTATTTCCTTAAACAGATGAGACAAAATGGCTAAATCAAATGAGCATGAGCTAAAACAATTAAGTGTATCGACTAAACAAGATCCAATAAACAATACAACAATAGAAAACAAGCGTTCGTACAACTAGTTAACAACAAGTAGGTCAGGCAGAGAGGAAGGGTAGTGTTTCCTGAAGAGGTGGGTTTTCAACCTGCGGCGAAATATGGGCAGTGACTCTGCTGTCCTAACATCAGTGGGGAGTTCATTCCACCACTGTGGGGCCAGAACAGAAAAGAGTCGTGACCGTGTGGATCGGCCAGAAGGACCCTTGAGTGACGAGGCAATCAGTCGCCCCGAGGTGGCAGACCGAAGTGGTCGGGCAGGGGTGTAGGCATCGACCATAGCCCGGAGGTAGGAAGGAGCTGTTCCTTTCACTGCCCTATAGGCTAACACCAGGGTTTTGAACTGGATGCGGGCCGCTACGGGGAGCCAGTGTAGAGAACGGAGAAGGATGGTTGTGTGGGAGAACTTGGGGCGGTTGAACACCAGACGAGCCGCAGCTTTCTGAACAAGCTCCAGAGGTCTGATGGCAGATGCCGGAGCACCAGCAAGGAGGGAGTTGCAGTAGTCCAGGCGGGAGATGACGAGAGCCTGGATGAGCACCTGGGCTGCCTTCTCCGTGAGGAAGGGGCGAATCCTCCTGATGTTGTAGAGGAGGAATCTGCAGGACCTTGTCACTGATGCGATGTTTGCCGAGAACGTCAGTTGATCGTCCAGGGTCACACCCACGGACTGACGGACTGGTTTTCATAGTAATCGCAAAAAATCGGTCGGATTCAGGGGATTCAGTTATGTCAAAGACCCTAGGCGAGCATGCTCCCAGCCAGTTGATTCTCTACCACTATCCTGAGCTCAGATTCTTTTATTGTTGTTATAATGTTGTTATTAATGTTATGTTATTAATGATGTCATGTTAGACCCTAGGAGAGCACGCTCCCAGCCAGTTGATTCTCTACCACTATCCTGAGCTCAGCAAAGACAAGGGAATCATCCTCATGACTGCAGAGATGGACCAAAAGTTCATAGTAAGTAATGCATGGCCAGGCTGTATAGAGCATTGGTTCCCAACCTTTTTATACTGAAGTACCACCATAATAACTGATGTTAAAATACAGGAGCGTAGACCTGCCCTTTTTGTTCCATTCCTAAGCCAATAACGCTTTCTCTCAGTCAGTTGATTCTTCATTTCCATAGGAGTGAAATGGCGATCTAAAATCCCCCTATGGGGATTACAATGCAAATAAAAAGTACACGAACCCGTGGATTTGTGCCCTCTACTGCAGTGGTTCCCAAACTGTGGTAGGGGTTGCGCGACAATGCCGCGACATGAGAAGGCTAATGGTGGTGCCATGGTTTTATTTTAAATATATTAACATATTATGCCAATATATGGCAAGTATATGCAGAATATAGCCTATGCTGCATATATATGCCATATTCAGGTTCATATATGTGGATAAATAGGAAATGTATGTCTCTAAATAGCTTATGCACTGAGAAAACTGTTGCGCCTTTCTTCGTCCTTTTTCTTTCAAACTTGACTACGGTAGCGGTGGTCTCAAAAACATAAGGGAAACTTTGACAGGAAAAGACTCGCTAACCGTATAGAAAATAGAAGTAAAACTCCTTAAACTGAGACTTTTAACATGCTCAAAGTGCAATTAAAAAGCAAACGTTTCGGTCCTAGGACCTTCGTCAGTGCTATATGACTATATGTTCCGAAACGTTTGCTTTTTAATTGCACTTTGAGCACGAGCACTTTGAGCATGTTAAAATAAAGAAAAAATATTTTTCTAAGTCTCAGTTTAAGGAGTTTTACTTCTATTTTCTATACGGTGAGCGAGTCTTTTCCTGTCAAAGTTTCCTCTAAATAGCTTATGCAATTTATATTTCCATGTGGGAATTGCGTCAGCTAGTTCGGGAGGTAACAGGGGGTGCATGGCCCAAAAGGTTTGGGAACCGCTGCTCTACTGATATTGACGTCAGACTTCGGTACTCCCCATACATAGTTCATAGTAATGTAGGCTATATGCTCCTACCAAACAGCCCAAGTTTGTTCAATTTCTAACTAAGATTATACAGTATGGATATATTTTATCTACACAGATTAACAACAAAAAAGACAAAAAAAGTGACTAGTATTTCTGGGTTAACAGTGTATTATCTGGCTGGGGAGAAAAAAACATTCTATAATGTTCAAATCAGTTAAATGTACCATTCTGACCACTTCCCCTTTTTCCAGAGCGTCCACCAGGCCCAGTGCCTGGCCAATCAGGTGCAGCTGTTCTACGGCACGCAGAGGCAGGAGACGTTCCAATTGGTGGAGGCGTTCAACCACAGTCAAACGGACTTCAAACATATGTCTGTCATCGCTGAACTGGAGCAGAGTGGACTGGGGTCTGCTGCCTCTTAGGTAAATGGTGGATTTATATAGTGCCTTTTATCCAAGGCGCTTTACATAGATTGTGCATTACATTCACCCATTCACACACACATTCATACACCGATTGCAGCGGAAGCCATGCAAGGTACCAACCAGCACATCGGGAGCAATTTGGGGTTCAGTGTCTTGCCCAAGGACACTTCGACATGTAGACAGGAGGAGCCGGGATTCTAACCGCCGACCCATGGATCATTGGATGACCTGCTCTACCGCTTGAGCCACAGTCGCCCACAGGGATCATACTAGAGGGAGACGGAGAGACCTGCTGCATGATACTAGAGAGGGACAGGCTGAAAGTATAGTTAACTTATTTGTATATACAAACATGTAAGCGTTTCCCATGGTTTGGGAGTCGCTTGCAGCCTTGCACACAACATACTGTGTATATATAGTGAGAGATCACAGTAAACATCCTAAGTCGCCTTCCTCTCGACTGGGAAGAAAACTGCAGCCAAAAGTTTGACACGTGAGTGCTGTGACTTATTTTCCTTTGTGTCTAATGAGCTGTCGGGTTGTGTTGTGGTATCTGTGTGATGGAGAGAAGAATGGAGTGCTGGCATTTTCTTCTCTCTCTGTTATCATCGAGCCTTGCACCTATCATTTATTCTCTAACCTGGAGTGTTGCGGGTTGTCTGCTTCGGCAGTCTTTTTCACTTTTTCATGGAGGAACGCATGTATTTACAATCCAACAAGATGGGGAGTCCTACTGGTGCCCTTTAAGTTTCAGCCCATAATTACCCATCGGTTCAATATGACAGATTGACAGTGAAGGGTGAAAAGACAGAATTTTTAGTTGATGCTACATCCATTGTTCATGGAGCCCAAAGACACAATGAGGATTCTAAAGAATGTGTAGTTCTTATCCCTACCTGGTCTATGGAGAATGTGTAGTTCTTATCCTTGTCTTCTGAGCAGTCAGTAGGAAATCAATGCTTCATTGGCAGCCAGAATCACGTGAATCTATTCTACGTCCGAGCATAGACATGGTAACGCCCAGCCTGCCTCTGATTGGCCTACCGACACTGCCCGTCTTGCCTAGCCTGGCTAATAAGCCAGACTCAAATCACACTGTCGTGTGGTATTTGAGTCTGGAGATGCTGTGTATGGATCTTGTTTCCCGGGGGGCGGGTTCAAACATTTTCTCTTTGACGCAATTGGTCAGAGCTACTGTCAGTCAAAGGTCTCAAGCGTTAAACATCACTGTACCAAAGCCCGCCCATATTGCATACCGTGTCCCGATTGGCCACACCAGTTCTCTGGTGTAGGAAATGGGCGTACAATTGAGCCTCTCCAGACCGTAATCCGCCTGCAGGCAAATTGTTTTTTGCCAACGGCTGATTCGGTCTGGCTTATTAGCCAGACCGACCATGGGGGCCATGGGGGCCAGACGTCTTGCCCCCATGGTCTCACCACTGTCCTCCGAGAATGACAGCTTGGCACGCGCGACAGGCTGCAGCCTTGTTGTAACTAACTTTGTGGTGCTCTGCGCCTTTAACACTATCCTACGTCACATGCCTGTGCGCAACGAGAATGAATGAACTGAACGGGCGCACGCTTCGAGGAGTTTGCTGTTGACAGCTGTCAACTCGGCTCTCCGGTGGTCGTGTGTCGCCTACCTCTGGCTTGTGAGAGACAAACGGTCTGTAGTTTGTAGCCCGCTGTGGGTTAGTCAACACCACACCATCCAAGAAGTGAGTGGTAGTAATTTCCCCGACTGAGCGTGGCTGCTCGTCCGACGCCCGGTTTCAGCTGGCGACGCTGTCAACGCCGTGTGGATCATCCCGGAGGGTTCGATGAGGAAACACCAACCGGCATCAACTGTCAGTAAGGGATTCCACAGCGCTCTGACCGTGACTGTCTGACGTTCTGACTGACTGGTTCTTTTATTTGTTTGGGGGAACATTCATTAAACTGTCTGATATTGGTGTTGCGTGCCTGAACATTATTTGTGCGTCATACTGCAAGTGCACATTATTGGTTCACACGCGGGAACTGAACATTGTCTGCAAGAAAACATTTGAACATTTATTATTTGATTTTGGGTTTGGTTTCACGGTTGAACATAATACACTGCTCACTGGTAAATGAAGTCCTCTGTCTGTGCGCGTTTCCTTTATGATTCTGTATGGTATTATTGTGTGTCTACTGTTTGTTCCAGGGTTTGATATATTTATTTGTCTATCCCTTGTACAGTGGTTGGGGCTGTTATTATTTTACCTTTTTGTCAGACTGGGTCTCTGACTGGCACCCCGACGCGAGCTCGCCCCAACAAACCGCTACAACTTCTACTTTTTGTAGAAGAGGCAAACTAATATTGTTTATGCCGTTTGCTTTGATTGAATAATTGATTGAGCACGTATGTTGTACTATGATTTGGGTGTGTTCTAAATAAAGTTAGTGTTGATTATCGTGTATTAATCTAATTATAGTAAACTAATACTATTATACTAGTATGTCTATGCTCGGACTTAGAAAAGATTCACGTGCCAGAATCAGTGCCTTGTTCAGAACACTGAACATGAGCATGTTCAGTGTTCACCAGAGGGCGCACTCGGAAGAAAGCTTTTGAGAGCTAGCTTATCCCTTTTGTGATCTCGGAGTCTAACTAACTCAACAGTGGGTTGGGACCCATTTGCAGTGTTGCCAACTCTCCAGTAACGGAAGTAGCGACTGGCTCTTCGGAAAGTCTCTAGGAGTCGCTAGGGGTGGTATCTGCCCCTAGCGACTTCCTATGGCACAGCAGGCGTGCATTAATCTCGTGTAATATTGCTTAATTAAAACAAAATAAGTACATGCTCTAGGATGTAGTGAATCAGTCTGGATTCCAGCCTAGCATTTTTGCAATCGTCAGATGATCCTGCAGTCCTAGCCGTGGTTCACATGATGCTTGTACTTCACGAGTGTCCTGGCACAACTTCAGCCTGTTTTTTGCGACTTCTACATTTACAAAGCAAACATGTACATAAACATTCAGATTTCAAATATAAAGTCAAAGTGCTCATCCAAGGTGCCACGAATGTTAGAATTGTCCTGGGTCGGCTATTGGCACCCATGCATTTCATGTTCAATAAAAAGCTTTTTTTTTATCCAAGCGCCAGTTTCTTTTTTTTAAGTGGTGCAACCACTCCTTTACGGAGCTGTGTGTGGCTGGCTGGCTGGGTGTCTGGCTGGCTGGGTGTCTGGGTGGGTATGAGCACGGAAACGGCATGGTTTTTCACCACCTGTGTGCAACCTAACACACACGCACGTATTAACTGTATATATATATGATGCTTTCGGGTGTGCCCTGGTCGCGTTCCTGGGGGTCTGGAACTTCTAAACTTTTCAGTTTAGTTTAGTTATCAGGTGTTTGTGATAATCTAGTGGGTTGAGCTATCCCCTCCTTGTGCAAATATGTTCCACCCTATAATCAACCCTATTCTGTAGTGTATACAAACAAACCAAAATACAACTGTGACATTAAAACAACATGACAGCAGCATCAGCTACTCGGCTAGTGGTGAAGAAGAACAATGTGTCACAATGATGTTACTCATTACTTTCCACAGGTGGAAAGTAACTAAGCACATACTAGCCTACTTAATAAGTAGTAATTTTGAGGGGTTTAGTTTACTCGAGTATTTTTCTATATTGCAATATTGGTACTTTTACTTAAGTACAAAGTGTGAGTACTTTTTCCATCAATGCAAAATAATGAAACTGACTTGTTTTGTCCAAAGCAAAGTGTAGCAGGTCTGATGTCAAAGGTTGTAAAGAAATGTTGGGGGGGAGCATTTGCAAAGTGAGATGACATGATACAAAGCTGGTGCAGAGGTCACATTTAAGAAAACATCACAGGCCTTGTAAGAAAAACAAACCATTAGGAAATGGCACAATGGACTTCTCCATATGAAAAGCTAAATAGACTTGACAACCTATCTGGTGCAATTCTGAAGCCAGGCAATTACACAATAGCAACTATATTGAAATAATATCACATGCATGCCCGATGCAAATTCCGTCAATGCAATAGAATGTTCAGACTTCATTGTCATGTTTTCCAAACTATTTATAACTTGACACTCAATCACCACGTTTGGTGAGTGGTGACAAACAGCATGGTGATGCTTACAAAAATAATACAAAGTTTGACAATTATAACACTGATCCTCGCCATAAGAAAGTCTGATCGGTGACCAGTACAGTAGTAGGCTACTAATGAGGTATTGTGATAGGCCTACTTGACATTAAAAGTGAGCATTATAAAAAATAAAAAAATGGGTATGACATTGAAACCGGCTTGCACTCAATATTGGGGCACAAATGGCCAACTATATAGGTTTAGAAATGCGTCAAAAGATCTACCAAATAATCCAAGCCATGATAGAAGGTATAACGTTTCAATTCTCGTAGATGCCTGACCTGGAACTACACTGATTGTGTACCTCAAAGCTGAAATAGACAAGAGCTAGGACCCAGAGTTTCTGTTTCTAGATTTGAATGATTGACCTTCCCAACCAAAGAGCAAGCAGAACATTATTACTGGTATGTTGAGAATGGTTGAAATGCCTCAGTGAAAACGGTTGATTATGCATATTTCAAGCAGGCAGCAGCACTTAATAGTTTCATTTGCAAGTGATGCTGTCAGTGTCATGTTGGGGCGGAAATCTGGAGTAGCTAAAAAAATGGTAAATTAATTGTGCACTTATTTAGCGCCTTTATCCAAGGCGCTTCACATAGATTGTGCATTACCACGCTCACGATGACGTTCAGTAGGCTATTCTGTCGTCTGATAGGATCATCTTACATCTCTCTCTCTCGCTCTCTCTCTCTCTCTCTCTCTGGGCAGAGCGAGCGTCTTTCTTGTTTATCGGGAGAGAGGCGAGGGGGGGAAAAAACATCTTCATTCACATAAAGGAACACCGAGACACAGGCTATTTATAGGAGAGGTTACAGTAACACCTGTAACCGATCGAATGCTGTGACTCGTGGTCGCCGATTGTTGACTTATACATTTTATGGAAATTAAATGCATTCTCTATTCTAAGAGACACGCAGTCATAAGATATTGGCGATTATGGAAAATAGCATTTTATTTGCATCACATTTGATTGATGCACATTCAGATGATTGAATGTTTTTAAATGACAACTTTAGTTTTTTTTCAACCAAGGTTTATGTGTTAGGTTGTTATTAGATAAAGTAAAAGATGAGTGTTGTACATTACATGTATTTAATTCTTTATAGCCTACATGTCTTAATTGAAGAATTGAAAATTCTTCTGGTTTCATCCTCGAGCTAGTTTGTGTATTGACCTGTAGCCTACTTTCTCTGAAATGTTCCCATTTTACAAACTGTTCACATTTTCAATCAATCAAACTGCATGCCACTTAATTGGTCAGTTTACAAACATAAAAACATCACCATGCCATCTATATTCTAAATTGTTAATCACGTTTTTAAATGTCCAGTAGGCCTATAGTTTACTTATTGTGTACTTACACCTTACTATGTTAGAAATGTGTGAAATCAGTTAATTATTAGTTATGTATGTAGGACCTACATAACTGTCAAAGCAATTTAGCCGAATTGCAAAACGGCGACCCCCAAAGTCGCAGGATTCGACGGGTCACAAGTCGCAGTGTAACACAGGATCGACGCTCCACCTTTCCCCGTGCAGCAGGAGGATGACAGCTGTACAGTAACACATCATTACACAACATATTGTACCGCTCCATTCATATCCGTGCCGCATCGCGCACACAACGTGGACGGATTTGAATGAACAAGCCGGCTGGAATATTGACAACTTCACCCACGAAGACAATCTAATAATTAAACCCTACATGAGTTGATCTCTCCTCCTGCTCATCATCATCATCATCGCCACCAGGTGCATTCATTCAACAACATCTCTGCCGTGAAGACTGAGGTGAAATAAGACCAGAGAAACCAACCCAGTTCAGAGGTAATTAAAGCTCCGTTGATTGTGCTCTCGCCATGTAATTAAAATAATGCTTAATTGGCACTGCTGTTACAGTAATGATAATGCGATTAAAGCAGACACCTGGGATGCGAACACATTTTTCGGTTCACCTAAAAGAAAAAAAGACAGGCCTGCAGTGCACACGGCTGCGTCTTGAATGATGAGCTTTATTTCCAATCATCTCATCTCATCTGTAGCTAAATCTAGTCGATTAGGCCTATTGATTATGTTTATCAGTGATATTGACGTGCAGGGTATAGGCCTACCTTTTAAATCATGCAAACGTCTTTTTGGTTGGATATTGACACCAATTTGTTCTGCTTTAACATTATGGCCAGGACACCCAAAAATAGACAAACTGCATCATGGCTTTTTAAACCCATACCGTATTTAGTTTACGGATTTCCAACGCCATAAACCAATATGTGACTGATGGGTGGACTGTACGCCAGCCAGTATAGTATAGATAGAGCTATTCGTGCTAGAATTAATAATACTTGTAATTACAGATCAATGTATGCTAGAATCCATTATGATGTTTTAATGTGTGGACAGTATAGTGGCAGCCATATAGGCTACTTTATGCATGCTAGAATAAACCTACCATAGAATGATGACTGCTCTAGTCTGAGTCATCTATAGGCGTACAGTAGACCTACAGTATTAGGCTGCAGGCTAAGCTAAACATGGCTGTGTTGGTTTATTTTGACACAAATGGAAAACTATTATGTTGATATATGATCACTAAGTACAAAAGCAAATTCCACCAGTTGTTACTGAATCCCACCCCCACTGCATTCAAAGGTACTGTAATGGATGTTTGCCCCTTAAAATAAGTGTTTTTGTCATAATAAAGATAATCGTTACAATAGATGTGTTTGTTGTTCAGTGACAGGGTTGCTGTCTCAAAATGCACTCAAAATGCATGTTCAGGTCTTGGTACCAATTTCATCTGATCAGGAGATAGATCTCATACAGGACGTAATTAAATCAATCAATGAGCCAACATAATTGGAATACTATCGAATTGAAACTGATGAATTGCTACTAATTTGTAACTGAAACTGAAAATGCATTTTCTGTTTAATATTAAGAGCTGGAGAGACAGGGACACCCCTTTTATTGAACAAACTCCATAGCAGTGATTACGATCAGATATAGAGCTATACGTTTTTAACAAACATTTTTGTTTTAACCAAAATATATTTTTTGGGACCCGTAAAGGTCCAATTGGTTCCATTTGTACACTACACTAGTATTCTGAGCTAAATACATTGAAGATTTGTGTTTAAAACTTCATTCATATGTGCATCAATATAGAAACAAACTGGCCTCAAATTGAATTTGTATTCCCAAAGAACATATAACCGGCCAACAAAATCATCGTTGCATCGTGTATTGGGGTCATATATTGGCCCAATATGCCTATTAATTTGGGGTGAGGGGGTCGTAGACATGAAAATGTTCGAGGACTGCTGCTTTATCCAATGATGGCCAGGTTTACTGTTTTATTTGATTCCAGCCTAAAGTAAAATCAGCCACGTGAACATGTTTTTCATCTCATCATCAATATATCCATCCAAGATTAGATACACTTTGAGAGTTTGAGTTTTAAAGACGGCGAAATTTTGTCTGCTGGAAACCTCATTATGTCCAAAACTGTTACTTTATAGCAAAAAATAGCAGATCTACAAGCTCAAACACGATATCACTGTAGTATGATGAAGTTACAATGGGTTTGTATAGGAAGGGGTGTGTCTGATAAAAAAAATAAAAAAAAATATTTAACTGAATCAAGCAACTTGAAACTATCCTGGGTGAAACACAAAAGCCAGAGTTAAAATGACCCAAAACTGAAAATGAAAATCCCTTTAACCACTTAAAACTGCATTTTCGAGCTTGCAGATCTGTTTGCTACTTTTGTGTGATGTTGTAGTATGTAGTAGGGCATTGATTTACAAAATATGGAGATTAGTGCCCACCAACAGCAACGATATTCTTCCTGTTTTCATTTCCCTATTGGCTCCCTGTCTGTTTTAGGATTGATCTGAAGTTTTGACAGTTGAGTTGACTCATAAACTTGAACACATGAAAGCCATTTCGGGGAGGTATTTAGTGTGGAGTTGTAGCCAGGCAGCCCGTGGGCCAGAACTGGCCCGTCAGCGATTAAAATCTGGCCCGACAAATTATTTTGTAAATAATTTACAATATCTCAGTGACAGTCCCACATACAGGTTTTTTCACTGTCAACTTTCCTCTTCAGTCTTTTTGATCTGATTGAAACATCTCTCACATAAAAAAACATGAAAGCGCTCTTGTTTGACTGTCTCCAGATATATATATTCTTTTTTTATTAACAAAATATCCTACAGGTGCCACATTCAAGGATGGGGTCCCTACATGGTGCATTTTATTTAATATATTTTATTTTGTAGTTCACACAACACGTTATTATATTTTATATATGAATGCTTCATTCTGAATGGTCAATCACTGAAATCAGCGGTGTGTTATTTCTGATAATGACTGCTCCGCTCTATAACAGACCACTCTAATCAAATGGCAGCTGCACTGCTTGAATTTTATTCTATATCCAACATGACAGCCATGTAAACAAACGCACAATGTAATTTACAACTAATCGATTATTTTCATCAACACTAAATTGTTTTCCGAGGTATGGCTATTCTGACAATCCACCCATGTTTGGTGCGGCTAGGAGAAACGGTGCACATCACAATTCCGGATGTTAGGTTTGTGACACCCACCGCACCTTCCTTCTAGGCAGGTGGACAGCGTCCCCAGCGGGAATCGAACCCAGGACCTTCTAGCTGTGAGGCGACAGCACTACCGACTGTGCCACCGTGCCCCCTCTAGGCAATTTTAATATAGGATAAAAATGCGGGGAATACAGAACATTAAATCGTATGAATTTCCAAATGTAAATAATGTGTAAAATATCGGTCTACATAAGATGGCGAAAGTGGAGCAGCGTTACGGACAGAGGGATGGCTCGGACCAGAACTTCGACTACATGTTCAAGTTGCTGATCATCGGCAACAGCAGCGTGGGCAAGACCTCCTTCCTGTTCCGCTACGCAGACGACTCCTTCAGCAACTCCTTCGTCAGCACGGTGGGCATCGACTTCAAAGTGAAGACCGTCTACCGCAACGAGAAGAGGGTCAAGCTGCAGATATGGGTCAGTATACTATGGATGCCTACAGGCATGTGCACACATAGACATCAAAGGGGGCTTGAGCCCCTGCCCTTTTACCCTTCTGCAAAGTGCCCGCTCCAGACCATGAATGCAGCATTTACTATGGTGAAAATAAGTGCAAATGCCATACCCGAAGGCAGCATTCAGAAGAATTGCCTTTTTCTGAACTCTCCTGAACTTGAACGCAGCATTTTACATTGAAATAATTTGTCCATGTTGTACACCGCATCTTCAGTAGCTAAAGAGTGCGGGGTCATGCCCCGAAAATAGCTTGTAGATACGCTATTTTCACATTTTTCACAAAATTCCCGTTTTAGGGATAGACGTTTGCTGCGCCACGCGTTGTGACCTTGTAGATCCACTATTATCCAAATGTCAGCCCCTTCCTCTCTAACATTTTCTGCACGTCACTGGATACCTGTATTCATTTTGTTTTGATCTATGGCAGTGACCCCAGACTAGTACACGTTGTATAAAACCTATGATCTATGGCAGTGACCCCAGACTAGTACACGTTGTATAAAACCTATGATCTATGGCAGTGACCCCAGACTAGTACACGTTGTATAAAACTATGATCTATGGCAGTGACCCCAGACTAGTACACGTTGTATAAAACCTATGATCTATGGCAGTGACCCCAGACTAGTACACGTTGTATAAAACCTATGATCAATGGCAGTGACCCCAGACTAGTACACGTTGTATAAAACCTATGATCTATGGCAGTGACCCCAGACTAGTACACGTTGTATAAAACTATGATCTATGGCAGTGACCCCAGACTAGTACACGTTGTATAAAACTATGATCTATGGCAGTGACCCCAGACTAGTACACGTTGTATAAAACTATGATCTATGGCAGTGACCCCAGACTAGTACACGTTGTATAAAACCTATGATCTATGGCAGTGACCCCAGACTAGTACACGTTGTATAAAACCTATGATCAATGGCAGTGACCCCAGACTAGTACACGTTGTATAAAACCTATGATCTATGGCAGTGACCCCAGACTAGTACACGTTGTATAAAACTATGATCTATGGCAGTGACCCCAGACTAGTACACGTTGTATAAAACTATGATCTATGGCAGTGACCCCAGACTAGTACACGTTGTATAAAACTATGATCTATGGCAGTGACCCCAGACTAGTACACGTTGTATAAAACTATGATCTATGGCAGTGACCCCAGACTAGTACACGTTGTATAAAACTATGATCTATGGCAGTGACCCCAGACTAGTACACGTTGTATAAAACCTATGATCTATGGCAGTGACCCCAGACTAGTACACGTTGTATAAAACCTATGATCTATGGCAGTGACCACAGACTAGTACACGTTGTATAAAACCTATGATCTATGGCAGTGACCCCAGACTAGTACACGTTGTATAAAACTATGATCTATGGCAGTGACCCCAGACTAGTACACGTTGTATAAAACCTATGATCTATGGCAGTGACCCCCAGACTAGTACACGTTGTATAAAACCTATGATCTATGGCAGTGACCCCAGACTAGTACACGTTGTATAAAACTATGATCTATGGCAGTGACCCCAGACTAGTACACGTTGTATAAAACCTATGATCTATGGCAGTGACCCCAGACTAGTACACGTTGTATAAAACTATGATCTATGGCAGTGACCCCAGACTAGTACACGTTGTATAAAACTATGATCTATGGCAGTGACCCCAGACTAGTACACGTTGTATAAAACCTATGATCTATGGCAGTGACCCCAGACTAGTACACGTTGTATAAAACCTATGATCTATGGCAGTGACCCCAGACTAGTACACGTTGTATAAAACCTATGATCTATGGCAGTGACCCCAGACTAGTACACGTTGTATAAAACCTATGATCTATGGCAGTGACCCCAGACTAGTACACGTTGTATAAAACTATGATCTATGGCAGTGACCCCAGACTAGTACACGTTGTATAAAACCTATGATCTATGGCAGTGACCCCAGACTAGTACACGTTGTATAAAACCTATGATCTATGGCAGTGACCCCAGACTAGTACACGTTGTATAAAACCTATGATCTATGGCAGTGACCCCAGACTAGTACACGTTGTATAAAACTATGATCTATGGCAGTGACCCCAGACTAGTACACGTTGTATAAAACCTATGATCTATGGCAGTGACCCCAGACTAGTACACGTTGTATAAAACCTATGATCTATGGCAGTGACCCCAGACTAGTACACGTTGTATAAAACCTATGATCTATGGCAGTGACCCCAGACTAGTACACGTTGTATAAAACCTATGATCTATGGCAGTGACCCCAGACTAGTACACGTTGTATAAAACCTATGATCTATGGCAGTGACCCCAGACTAGTACACGTTGTATAAAACCTATGATCTATGGCAGTGACCCCAGACTAGTACACGTTGTATAAAACCTATGATCTATGGCAGTGACCCCCAGACTAGTACACGTTGTATAAAACCTATGATCTATGGCAGTGACCCCAGACTAGTACACGTTGTATAAAACCTATGATCTATGGCAGTGACCCCAGACTAGTACACGTTGTATAAAACCTATGATCTATGGCAGTGACCCCAGACTAGTACACGTTGTATAAAACCTATGATCTATGGCAGTGACCCCAGACTAGTACACGTTGTATAAAACCTATGATCTATGGCAGTGACCCCCAGACTAGTACACGTTGTATAAAACCTATGATCTATGGCAGTGACCCCAGACTAGTACACGTTGTATAAAACCTATGATCTATGGCAGTGACCCCAGACTAGTACACGTTGTATAAAACCTATGATCTATGGCAGTGACCCCAGACTAGTACACGTTGTATAAAACCTATGATCAATGGCAGTGACCCCAGACTAGTACACGTTGTATAAAACCTATGATCTATGGCAGTGACCCCAGACTAGTACACGTTGTATAAAACTATGATCTATGGCAGTGACCCCAGACTAGTACACGTTGTATAAAACTATGATCTATGGCAGTGACCCCAGACTAGTACACGTTGTATAAAACCTATGATCTATGGCAGTGACCCCAGACTAGTACACGTTGTATAAAACCTATGATCTATGGCAGTGACCCCAGACTAGTACACGTTGTATAAAACCTATGATCTATGGCAGTGACCCCAGACTAGTACACGTTGTATAAAACCTATGATCTATGGCAGTGACCCCCAGACTAGTACACGTTGTATAAAACCGTGTTGAAGATTTTGTCATAGATTTCATAGCTTCATAGACTTGTTTGACATCAATATCATCATTGTTGTGTAAATCTGTTTTGTTACACTTTATCTTTTCTATTCATATGTTGGATTCATGTTAATGTGTATTAAACCCTTAATATTATTCTTTTTTTTACCTCTACATCAAACCTCTTCGCCGGAAAATCTACAAACTCACAATGCGTGGCAAGCGAGCTGGTAGATTGGCTAATTTCCGTGAATGTTCCCCCCCCAGCTAGGTTTCAAGTGCTTAATGTAAAAGAAAAAAGTTCCTATCACACAAACGTGGCCCCCTGGCCTGTAGTAACTCTGAGGATCCCCTAGGAGTCCCAGCAGACTTTCTTTTTAATATTCAAACATATTGACCACTGGCTTAAACAACATTAGCATTTTTAAATAAATTATTTTACAGAGAGGGGGCCAGTTTACAGATCTAAACACGGGAGTGGTATGACTTTCTTGGTATTAGTAAGGACTCAAGCTGGATCAACTGTAGTTGTCTGAAAGATTTTCTATGGATCTTACTCTTACAGTAGTCGAGTCTACTGAATATAAATGGGCACATTTTTTTCCTTCAAAATGCTGAGACATAAATCCTTTAATCCGTGATAAATTCTTAAGGTGATGATAGCCGGCCTTTGTAATTGTGTTTTTTCACATTTCTGATTGAACCTGAGCGCTGACTTGTAATCATTCTTTATTGGCTGCAAAAGCAATTACTGGAGTTTTGTCTTTATTTAATTGAAGAAAAGTAAATGTAAATATGTGTTTTCTGCAAAATACGTTACATATTTACGTATTTTAGAAATACTTAACCTTTTACTCAAAGGGGACAAAGCCTGTCGCAAGTTGATGATGTCATTTGTCCATGTGGTCCAGCAATAAATACTTAACCTAAACATAACTAAAAACCAACGTGATACTTCCTAAGTTTTATATGAGCATCAAAACAATATGTTAAATACATTTTATTAGAACATGCATTCCATCATCAACTTGCGAGGTGTTGAATAAAAGATGAACTACTTCTAAAATAAAGAAAATATTTTTATGGTGTTTTTAATTAAAGATTTTGTTAGAGGGCAATTATAATATAAGGCTTATTAGCCAGGGATCCTTTGAAGATTCAAACCAGTTTAGTGCTGTTCCAGAAAGTCCCACCCAGGTTCCAGTAGTAATTGAGATCCAGCTAGTAAGACTGACATGTTGCCACTGTCTGTGTCTAAGTGGACGAACAATGGGTCTGGCCAAACTCCTGACTGAAGCGTTGTTCAGTGTCAGTTGTTCAGTTATTGAAAAATCACACTCATGTGAAGTAAGTGGCTCCTTTTTATCACGATGAACTTGTATAATGATGAAATCACCCACTTATGTAATTTGCCATCGACTTGATCGTCTGTCTGTCTGTCTGTCTGTCTGTCTGTCTGTCTGTCTGTCTGTCTGTCTGTCTGTCTGTCTGTCTGTCTGTCTGTCTGTCTGTCTGTCTGTCTGTCTGTCTGTCTGTCTGTCTGTCCTGTCCTGTCCTGTCCTGTCCTGTCCTGTCCTGTCCTGTCCTGTCCTGTCCTGTCCTGTCTGTCTGTCTGTCTGTCTGTCTGTCTGTCTGTCTCTGTTTGATACGCTTGTACTCTTCCAGGCAGTTTTGTTTCTGGGTCAGCCAAAAACATCTGTTTGGTCGACTGTAGAAGAACACCAGGTGGCAGGACACCTGGTGTCCTGCCACTTTGAGTACCTAGGAAATCGCTATATAAATCACACTATTATTACAAGTATTATTATGAAGAGGGGCGCATGGTGGCACAGTTGGTGCTGTCGCCTCACAGCTAGAAGGTCCTGTGTTTGATTCCTGCTGGGGACGCTGTGGGCACTGGGGGCATGTTCTCTCCTCTGCATCATCAGTGACCATACCCTAGGTGGGGTTGGCGAAAGGGCTTTTCTGTGTGGGGTTTGCATGTTCTCCCCATGTCTTCTAGGGTAGGTACCCTCACAAAACACATGCAGTAATCCTGGTCTCTAAACGACCTCCTCCTGGCCAGCCGGGGCGCCTAATGGAGGGGAAAGGAACTGGTCGGAAAAAGGTGTTCCTTCCACGCGCAACGTCTGGCTGGGGAAACTCTCCCCTGTCAGGTGAAAAGAAGCAGCTTGGACTCCTCATGTATAGAAGGAAGCATGAGGTCAGTCCGCTGCCCCCCCCCCCCCCCCCCCCCCCCCAGGTTGGCAGAGGAAGTGTAGCGCCCAGGATTACATTAGATAATTGACACTGGGTGAAAAAAATGGGTTGCAAAATCGTGGGATAAAATAAATATAAAAAAATAAAAAATAAGTATTATTATGAAGGGACTAACCATCTGTATTGTGGACATATTGTGTCACGTTATGAGCTTTCAGCGAATGCTTTCCCCACAATAACTGAAAACAAAATACACTGGTATAGAGCCCTGAGGCACTCTGCTCAGCATGAACCAGTTGATACGATTGTAGTTGTGATTGTTATCCTACAATTTGTTGTCTGCAGAAGCACTGATGTATGTTCAAGACCAGTGTTGATGTTTTCGACTAAAACTATGACAAATATCTTTTGGTAGAAATTTTGCAAAAATGTAATAAAAACTAGGCTATGTTATATGATTATACATTTATTGACAACTTCTCAACAACTTAAAAACTAGATGAAAATGTTAGAGAGGGGACTAGTTGAGAAGAGATCCAGTAGAACCAACAACCAAGGCGAGTCATTTTATACTTGGTTGCGAGCGGGTGTTGCAAAAGTATTGGCATCAAGATATACGTAAAGGACTTGAATTGAAGTGACGCTTGCTTGCAGGTTTATTAAATGGAACACAATCGGATCAGAATAAAAAGCTGATTTTAAAAAGCTCTCTCGGAGCTTTGCTGACGGAAGTCATTTGCATGACTTGCATGAGAATCTCAGGAATGGACACAGCTTCAAGTTTACTATGACAGTAGTGCTCTTCTCACAATGGCCTCTTGCCCTGACACAAGTCCTTCAGTTATGTGGAAGCTAGTGGTATAAAGTACTAAGTACATATACTCAAGTACTGTACTGTAGAATTTTGAGGTATTTTACTATAAAAAGAAATAGGATCAAGTAGGGCATTAATAATAATAATAATAATAATAATAACTAAAAGTTAATATGTCAAACTAGCCCCTCCTATATAGAGCTTCTGTCCCCTCAATATTGACAATGAAAGGACTCAAGGAGAAATTGGGTCAAATGTCCGCCAAATATGATGTAAATCTTGTCCCCACACGTCTCATATTTTCCATTGACAATGAAAGGAGAAATTAGGTCAAATGTCCACCAAATATGACGTAAATTTGTACGATGACAAGAGCGCCCCTCACTTCACACAGGTGTGATTTTTCTTTTCTAGCTCATGTGCAGTCAGTGTACTTGGACCGTGGACATGAGCTGGTGATGAAATGTACGTCAGATGGTGAGCCCAGATGATGGACAATAAAGGGAAGGCAGAAATGTAGGAGGCCTATAGATGGGGGTAAATAGTAAATAAGATGAGCCTAGTAAATAGATGGGGGACTCCGAGAGGTAACTAAGCATATCGTTGCTGTCGGGCAGAAACCTCTTATCTCCATATTTTAACTTGACACGTTTTGAGCCTGACGATCCGGGGATTAAATGGTCAAGTGGAGTTTGCCTTTTATAAAATGGTGGACGTAGTAGAGGCCTTGCCTCTACATTGATGTGTTCAGTTCAAGAGGAGGTGAGGGAGAACCTCAAGTTTGTTGTTGTCTTTGTTTAGGCCCAGTGTTGTTGTTATTTTCTTGAGTGAATACTTTTGAGTGGATTAATTAAGGTTATTTTAAAGCTCTCACTCCCTCTGTCTGTCTGTCCACTCTGTGTGTCTCTGTCTGTCTCGCTCTATAAATGGTGTATTTATATATAAATGTGTCTGTGCACTCTCTCTCCTCTCTTGATGAAAGTGAAAGATGGAGAACAGACAGGCAGCTTGCAGCTGGCAACGATGGTTGCCATGGCAGCTGCTCTTTGCTCTTTACACACATGCACGGATACACACACATGCACACAAACATACACGCACGCACGCACACACACACACACACACACACGCATGCACGCACACAGTGTGCTGTCAGCCTCAGTAATAGATGTGTCTTTGAAAGCCTAATCAAGCAGCAGCTTGTAATGTACAGCTCACATTTCATCTTAAACGCCAGGGACCCCCGTCTGTTGTGCCAGGGACTGTTATAGAGATTTTCAAGCGAAAGCCACGCCACCTCATGTCCTGAGACTGATTGTGTGAACACTATTTAATTATTTAATTTAGCTGTGACGTGTTTGAAGAGTCACTACCCTAATTTGTGCTGGCGTCGTGTTTATATTTTCGCCTGGCCAACTTGTAATTCCTGCATACGTGTGTGTGTGTGTGTGTGTGTGTGTGTGTGTGTGTGTGTGTGTGTGTGTGTGTGTGTGTGTGTGTGTGTGTGTGTGTGTGTGTGTGTGTGTGTGTGTGTGTGTGTGTGTGTGTGTGTGTGTGTGTGTGTGTGTGTGTGTGTGTGTGTGTGTGTGTGTGTGTGTGTGTGTGTGTGTGTGTGTGTTAATAACATGTGTTTGTTACAGGACACAGCGGGACAGGAGCGCTACAGAACCATCACTACAGCGTACTACAGAGGAGCCATGGGCTTCATCCTCATGTATGACATCACCAACGAAGAGTCCTTCAACGCCGTGCAGGACTGGTATGGGATTGGTCCTCACACTGTCACATGACCTGTCACATTGGTTCTGTAGTTATATAGGCCGTTGAGTAAAGCTTGTTTTTGACCAAAAACGCAATCTGGGAAAATAATCTTTGTACGGACAGAGACGGGGCGGACAGAGACGGACCGGTTCATTTCCGGTTGTATCGGTCGCCTAGCAACCTAGAACCATTCATATGTTGGGGAAGAGATTCAGCACTTTAATGAAGTTTGTTACTTCAATGCTAGTCTCGCATTGTCAGACTGTTGCCTCTCGCAATTTTCAAATGCTTCCGTCATTAGTCTGGAGCACGGAAGCTCTGATCATGAGTAAATATAAAGCGGAAGTGAAGCCTCCTCCCCACTTCCGTTTCGTCTTTACAGTCGCACAAATGTATCCTATTATAAATAGAAAACATCTAAGCATAGATACCTTGCTGCTTAGCAGACATGGAAATAAAAAAATAAGCTCTAAAGACATTTTAAAATATATTTTTGGGAACGGAAATGACAAACAGATTACTCTGATTTCGGGAGGTGTAGTTCCAGACTCTATATAGCATTCGGAGATTGTGGAATAGTTATCTATGCGGTAACGCGAGACTACTTCAGAGCTAATGAGTGTATGTGCCTGGTTATGTTTCACCTGGTGTGTGCAGGGCCACCCAGATCAAGACGTACTCTTGGGACAACGCTCAGGTCATCATGGTGGGCAACAAGTGTGACATGGACATGGAGAGGGTGGTCCCTGCAGAGAAAGGAAAACACCTGTCCGAACAATTAGGTGAGTCCATTCCTGCATCGTTATTATGAAAGGGGTGGACTTAGACCATGACTCAGCTATACATACTTTACGTGAACCAGGACTGTAAATGGTCAATTTACTGTACGGATATAGCGCCTTTGGGCTGCTCCATGCCCAAATTTGTGCATGTACAACTTCCTGGTCTCAACTGTGCATGTTTCTTTCCTTCCATGGAGCTTCTCGCTTCTCGTCCTCTTTAGATAGTCCTTGATGTAGTAGTCCAGGATGTAAGTGAGCCCAGTGTCCATGACATCAGAGAAGTTTTAGTGGAATAGTTTGACAGTCCCAGGAGTGTGACAGTTATGTTAAGCGGCAGTGTAAGATGAGAACACAAGCACTGCTGAACCACAAAGCGCTCCCCTGAGGCACTGTGTGTGTGTGTGTGCGTGCGTGTGCGTGCGCTGCTCCAGGGCAGTGTCATTAAGGATGCACTATACAGGTTTTATGTGTGCTGATGTAAGAGGTTTGTCTGTATGCACACATGAGGGGTATTCAGGCTAGGCTTATAGCCTTAAACTGTCTTAATATCTGTACCTTTTACAACACTATCAAGGCACAACAAAATACATTTTTGTCAATAAAATCAGCTGTACAGTAGAGGTAGTCGACTAAAATCTTATGATATTTAGACAACTAAAACTAGACTAAAACTAAAACATTTCAGATGACTAAGTTTGCTCTCAAATGTAAGACTTTTTGTCACATTTCTTCTTCTCTCTCGTCCATGTGACCCCCCCAGGTTTCGAGTACTATGAGGCCAGCGCCAAGGAGAACATCAACGTGCGCCAGGTGTTTGAGCGCCTGGTGGACATCATCTGCGTGAAGATGTCTGAGCGTGTGGACGTGGAGGCCCCCGCCCAGCCTGGTGCCGCCAACACCACCCGACTCACCGACAAGCCCGCCCAGCTGCCGCAGAAGTGCTGCTGATTGGCCGCCGTAAAGCTGTCACATTGTCTTTCTACGATGATTCCACTTCCTGCCATTCCTCTTTTGTCGAGCTCTCCTCTTCTTCTTCTTCTTCTTCTTCTTCCTCTTCCTCTTCCTCTTCCTCTTCCTCTTCCTCTTCCTCTTCCTCTTCTCATTCTCTTTCCAAACCAGCCAAAAGAGAAACGGCATCTGTTCTGCTGTCATACCCTAAACCACATGATTTAGGGTACTAAATAGGGCCCGACCGATAGTGGACTTTTGAAGGCACGTGCCGTTATTATAAAGTAGTAAAATCAATTATCTTGATTTTAGGGGTTTGCACACTGGTGCGTTTTTTCGGCCAAATATCGGAGCGAATTTCGGAGGACGTAAATAAGAAAATCAACCTCACTTTGTGTCAATCACGTTTGCACACTGCTACCGAATATTTCGTCCGTATAAAGTTTTTTCAGACCGGGGTAAATTTTCAATCTTATGTCTTAAAAAACGATTCACATCTCCGCATATCAGACAACATATCGGCCGGTACCGATGTATCTGTGACGGGCCAATATCGGTCGGGCTGTAACGTGAACAAACAAATATAACTCTTATTATTCTTACTACTACTACTACTGCTACTAATACTACTTTACTATTACTATTATTACTACTACTGCTACTTGTAGTGTGTACATCTCTATTTGTCACCCAGTACTCTGAGCTTGACCGTGAAGTAAACTGAGGGAACGAGAGGAAGCTTAAAGCAGGCTACACTGGTAAGCACAGCACTGCCTCTGACTCTCCTGTGTGTGTGTGTGTGTGTGTGTGTGTGTGTGTGTGTGTGTGTGTGTGTGTGTGTGTGTGTGTGTGTGTGTGTGTGTGTGTGTGTGTGTGTGTGTGTGTGTGTGTGTGTGTGTGTGTGTGTGTGTGTGTGTGTGTGTGTGTGTGTGTGTGTGTGTGTGTGTTGCGTTGCACAGCACAATAAGATACACGTGCGCCATAGCTGTTCACAATCATACGTTTACAGGGGTGAAGGTCAACAGAAGGTCATCAGTGTCTAACACCATGAGGCCAGTAAGAACCCATAAGGGTCCATTTTAACTCTTTAACTCTGAGAGTGTCAAAGTGAGTATATCTGCTCCTGGCCTTACTTACACACTGTAAAATCCTGAGTGGATTTTAGTGTGCACAGTGCAGCTTTGTTGCACCACCAACGCACAACTCCCAGGCTCGCCTGGAGTCACAGTCAACTATTGTAAAGGGTACATTTATTCCCTTATTAGCCTTAAAGCACTCTGAATTACATTCTATATAAATGTAGGTATACAAATCCAGTTCATTATTATCAATATCAACCGATTTGAGCTTAGAACTTACTCGTCTCGTGTAGCCAGATGATTGCATGCACGCACGCACGCACGCACGCACGCACGCACGCACGTACGCACGCACGTACTAAAACCTGGGAGCTGACCAGTACATATTGACCATTCACTTCCACACACAGATTTATTTTCCTGACGGTCCTGGGAATCGAACCGGGTACCTTTTCGTAACAAGCGCACTCCTCTAACAAATTGGTTTGTTTTTGAATTAACACATTTTTGCCACCCAGTCATTGAACTTAGATGTCAGGAGGAGATCCCAGAATGTCTGGCTACGCGAGACTAAAGCCGGCTACTTTTATTTTTCCGGTTTCGGAAAGGCTTCTGATCCGAAGAAAAATTCTGTGTGTTGTCCCTGATGTAAATTGAGGGGTGAGAGGAAGCTTAAATACAAAAGGATTATACTGCCTCAAAACGCCTTTCTGAGTTCTGAATGGCAGACCCCACCCACTATAATAATCTGCCCTTATACTGTAGTTAAATGAATCTGCCTATAGTAACACTGCGGCTTGCTCGGTCCGCTCAAGCCACTGACTCATTGCAGTCCTGGAACTGATAGTACTTCCAGGAACTTCCCCTGAAGTTGCTGTGGCAAATCTGTCACGGCGGTATGGAAGCTTTGCCATTTCTTGCTTACACAGGTGGTGTTATGCATGGTCCCTCAGAGAGGGATTTCATACGTGTTTGTATATGAGACTAGCACATTCCTTAACCTCCTTACGGTGAGACTAGCCTCCTCAATCAATCAACTAAAAACGATCACTGCTTTCACCGCTGCAGAATGAAGCCTTGGACAGAATGCGGAAACAAAACTCAATATATTACACTGACCCACCTTGAACGTCTGGCCAACTTCTGACCAATCACACTGTCCGAACTTTCTTCGGCTAGTCAGAACATCTCGGAGGTGCAAGAACGTCAGAAACAAGAGTTCTGACAGGCACTGCAGAAGTTCCTGAATTACGTCATTTTGTAGTTCTTGCGTACCCTGTAAGTTGGTTGATGTTTGTAGGCTTAGGTTCCAAGTTCTGCCAACCAAGTGTAATATTTGAAGTGCTAAAGAGGGTTTTAATCGTCAGAGTCCACACATACTCACACTTAACGTTCAAGTTGGAGACAGACCAATATGGCTAGTACGGTAATGTTGTTTAATATGGTAATATGTTACACAGTAAGAACATGATGAGAAACAAATACAATGATCAAAGATTGCTGACGTTGGCATCAGATATAGAGAGATACCTTGACCACGGTACTGGCGTTACACCTGGAGTTTGTCCCCAGGGGTCACTGCTGCATCATGGCTGCACACTGCTAAACAATAGTAGCTATAGGATGGGACGAAATGCAGAGGAGAAATATATCCAAGGGGACAATAAAACATCCAATGCCATATTATGGTATAGTTTCTGTGACAGTCTTATGTAGAGCTGTTGAGTTAAAAGCACACGCTTAGCGCTTATTTATAAACTTGTATTTCCCACTTAGCAGGTAGAGTCATGTAGCCCATATATTAGCAGTGTTTCTTTCATTTTGTGTGTGTGCGTGTGTGTGCGTGTGTGTGTGCGGACATGTGTGCACGTGTGCGTGTGCGTGTCTAGAGTGTATCTGTCCTATTCCATATGCCAGACTATCTATTGCGTGTTGAGTTCTATGGGTTTGGTGTCGTGTGCAGTATCATTGACTGAAGTGTGCTATTTACTGACGCCATGTCAGCTGACATATACATACGTAAAACATAAAACCATGTAGAGAAAAGTGATACATGTAGAAAAAGAAAAACAACAATGGAAAACCTTTTGTGGATTTATCATTGACTATTATTACGAGGATGATGATCATTTAAAAAAATACTGTACTAGTATAACCAATATATCCTGCCAAATTGTTAAATAGAAATCACAGCGCACGTTTTCTGTGTGTGAACCCCACCATGTGTGTCTTCATATTGATGAAATAATACAATAATATTATTATTGGCAATGTCTTCATATGATTATTTTTTATTAAGTGACTTTGTAAATGATAGAGCTAGGACATTCTACTGGTGTTTAGTATGAATTTATTTTTATGCTGTATTCAATTCCCTAGAGAGTTTATGTAAAGTTATTGATGTCTTACTTACAGTCCTCCTGTACGAGGGAGAAGCACAAAGTGATTGTACAAAATATTGTGAATGTTTGTAAATTATAGATACAATTTAGTATAATAATGAATAAAAAAAAATCACAATCTTTATCCAAAGATTGCTTTGTTGCCTTTTTTGTCTCAGAAAACACAGATTGTTATTTCTTCAGCTGTACTTTTTAAATGTACGGTATGTTGTTTTATATATTTAAAAGGTAGATAAAACAAAAAAAACATTGCATGGATGCACCTTGGATGTATCCTCAGTGATGTATCCCAAGGTCATCGGGGTTTCGGGTCTCTCGAACATCATACTCCTCACTCAGGCGACCCAGCCGGGGTGATCAAGTCCCGACTTACGTCCCAGTAGCTACCCTCGATCAGTCCCATTAGGGCAAGACCAGGGCCACACAATCTGTTGGAACTACTCTGCCAGGACTGGGAGGTACGCTTCTGGTCACCAGGTCCAGGACCTGGGCGTTGCACCAGAGTCACAGCACCAGACACTTCATTCAGGAGTGGTGGATTCTTGAGCCGCAATGGTTCCGCAGGCTCCACTTGTGGCTTGAATGGCCCTCCTAAAGGCCTCACCGAGGGTTTGTTGGGCTTCCTCCTCACGGAGGACACAGGCTGGGGCGCCAACCCATACTGCTATATTAGATAGATAGATAGATAGATATGTCTACTTTTAATCGTATATCATTACAGTATATTTTACATATATTTTTGTGTATCGTTCTAACATGTAACTTAACACACCGGGACCGGTCACAAGGACATCCCACATTAACATATGTGGATGTTGGCGCAAAGCACCAACGAGCTGCCCAGATGTATGGAGAACCGGGATGACTGGAAGCGATGATGGAGGGCTCGTCTGAGGACGACCTAGAGAGAGAGTGCAGATACCTTGTATACACTTCTTATACTGTATGTTGATTTGAGAGAGAAAGCAATATTGCATAATTATTAAGACAATCATCTGGGGACCCCGCCAAAATAATTTGGGGACCCCCCCAGTTTGGGAACCACTGCTCTAAATAAAGAAGTATTTAAGTAATACTAGTAATACAGTGCCCATATATCTGGGCACTGATTTTCTGAGTATTAGACCAGACCCATTGAGAGATGTTGAACTCTGTCTTCAACTTCTTAGAGCCCACTCATACTAGCAAAGGGAGCAGGGGGGAGGCAAGTCCTGGGTGAGTCCTTAGTAGTTATTTTAGTTTACAGAGTCTAAACCGTAAACAACAAAATCCCCAGTGTTAAATACACATTTGTGCACTCTTCTGAGTTAAGTGTTTTACTGTGTGGATATTGAAATGCATCATACAATGGAGTAATGTTCAGTATCATTCACACATTCATTAACATATAGATGTGTGACTAAACAAATGCAGGCATAATTTTTTTAATCTATATGACCGTGGCACTATTTATAGACATTGAGCTCCTACACTTAATGCCATGTCACGGTGGTGTCATTGGAGTAAAGTAGGCTGAATACAACTCATGTGGTCAGGAGAAGTGAGTAAGTGACACTTCTTATTTTATGGTACCAGCTGACCTCCAACACAGGGTCCTTTTTTGTCCTGAATTTCCATGTAAGGAATTTCATCCTCAATTTGAGATTAGAGATTGCAGATTAGATTACACAAATTATTATTATTTTTCTTTTTAAGCAATATTATTATTGCTCTGGCCATTTGGCTGACAAGCAATGGCTTTTCCTGCCTTTTATTTCCTTCTCTCCCTACTCCCAGTCCCTAGTACTGAGGGCATATGCCAAGACAACCACCTAAGGTGGTGGTTGTAAGTGGCTCTTGGCATTTTTTCTTTAAATCTTTTTTCCCTGATCAATCCCTTATATTTTATTTTATTTTGTATTATTATTATTAATATTATTATTATTATTATTACACAATAATACACAATAACCAATACATTTAAGAAGATTAGTCATAATATATACCATTTATTCCTGTTATTAATTTTCCACACAAGGCTAAACTATTTGAAATGAACTAAAATATAAAAGATAATAAAAATAATAATTAATTCGTTTATTTTTATTTTATTTAATATTGGTATAATTGAAATTATACCAATATTCCTGTTGTTAAATAAACTAGCTAAAAAGGGCAACAGGTACCCCACTCCACCAAGCCTCGGGCCAATCAGGCGCTTCGTCTTTGAACAGAGGCATTGGCTCCACCAATCGCGTGCGGCCTTGCAGACTTTGTTTTGACTACATTGATGTAACCATATGTCTATGGATATAACATGGTTAGACCGTTAGGTTGGATATACAAATCAGTTCACCACGCTCTCACACTAACTATAGGTGAGTTTATTATCTTCATTGTTTTAATCAATCACATCTTTGATACGCCGTCACCCGTAATTCATTGCAATATTGTAACTAATAAACGGCCATTCATGTTATTGTACATTGTGTGAAGTGTGTTAGCCGGGGTTAGCCTCCATATAGCCTCCTCAAGCTAATAATGAGCTTTACTTAACTAACTTATGTGTGATTTTTTTTACTCATGGCACAAAGCTGTCGCTTGCCGAGCAGAACACACAGCTCGAACAATACTCTGAAGATCAGCAGTTTGTCCCCGAGCGACACCAGGGCCAGTCAAGGTGGGTTGAGGATAAAATATGCTAGGATAGTAGCAGTGATAGAACAAGAAGTACTCACATTTTGTCATCAATACCCTGGCCTATCTTATTGTAGAACTAGTCTGTAAGGCTGTCTGTCAGACTGTCACTAGCCCCATATGTGCCCTCTCCCTACGCTCATTCTCATCCAAAATGTACTTACAGTACCAAAGGTAAAAGTACTAATTGTGCAGAATGTCTCATTTCACTCAAGTTTTCAAAAGCAAAAAAGCTTTAGAAAATAGCAGATTACAAGCACACAACACACCGCAAATTAAGTGACGCATTGTGAGCTTGTAGATCGGCTATTTTCAAATTGCCAAAGAGTGTATATATATATACAAGTTTTTAAATAATTGTAGTGGAGTAAAAGTACAATATTGCCTTTGAGTAGAAGTTAAAGTATTGCAATTTGGAAGTACTCCAGCAAAGTAAAAAATACCTCAACATTGTGCTTTTTTACCCTTAGTTATAGATAAGTAATAGATGAGCTCTGGAGTCTTCTTTGTGTTTTAGAATCAGGATCATCTTTATTGTCACATGATCACAGGTTTAGATGTAAAGAAGAGGGTGAAATAGATTTTTCGTTCATGCTCCATCCTTTGTAGGAAAGGGCAGAAGGATAGAGATTGAAGTCAAGAGTAGGGTGAAAATCACACCTGTGTGAAGTGAGTGGGGTCCCCGGGGGGTCCCCGGAAGTTCCAGACCCACAGGAACACGCCCAGGTGACAAGAGTTACCGTGTGGGGGTCCCTCTACTGTACTGTACTATCACTGTACTGTACTGCCACACCTGAAATCATCATAAGACACATCTTACAAAAATTGAACAAATCTATGATGGCCTGTGCTGAACTATTGCTACTGCCATTTAGCGGTGGATGAGTTAATATATGTGTGTGTGTGTGTGTGTTAAGCCCTAACCACACCAAAGGGTCACCATGCAACTCCTTGGGTCCAAACAGTTGCAGGGAGTTAACGCTAAAACCGTCTCAACCCTTTGGTGTGGTCTTCAAGAATCATACGTATTAAGTAAGCGAAGAACCTAACAGTGGAATATCTATATAAGGAAACTACTGTATGCGTATACAAAGGTCGCCTTCACACCAGAAAGCTTTACTGCGATTAAAACGAATCCTGCTGCACATTGTCGGAAAGTGCGCTTCGTTTGGCAGGTGTGAAGCCTCATTCGAATCCTAATGCACATCAAAGAACCGCATTCTACTCCGCCAAAAAACGGGGGTTTCGCTTCGCTTCTAATAGCATTTGATTTAGATTCGGTGCAGGTGAGAATGCAATCCGCAGCAAATAAAGGAAATTAAGCTAAACACAGTTGGAGAAGGGATATTAATTTTACGCAGCGCAAAGATGTCCCGTTTAACCGTGGATAGATGTGGGCAAATAAGGAGACTGAAGCCCTCATTGAAATATGAGGACGAAAACACTGTACAGAATATTCAGTCCATCTGTGCGTAAACATGGAGTGTTGTCACTGCAGTGCTGTCACTGTGTGGGGAGAGAGTGGGAACTTTCTTCATGTCGATAAACTTGTAAACGGAGGTCGGATTCATTTTGTGCTGCTGTCTGCGCTGTGCCTCCACATGCCCAAAAGAACAGTGCGTGCACACACACACACACACACACGCGCACACACGCACGCACGCACACACACACACATGTGCACACAAGAGTGAGAGAGAGTCGTCTAGTCCCCGACACACCCTCATTTTATGTCCTAACTAGTACTCAACACCATACAGTAGATTTCACTGTGTAGTTGTCTCCACCAGGCCGAAGGCATGGGGAGAGAGTATGTTTTGCACTCCGTCCGTGTGTGTGTGTGTCCTTCCGTCCGTCCGTCCGTCCGTCCGTCCGTCCTTCCGTCCGTCCGTTACCAGCTAATCTCCGGTACCATTGGCCCGATCCATGCCAAACTGTGCACACACACTCCATAGATACCAACGATGAACCTCTGCCCCAAATATTCCTCAACGGCCTGTTATAGCGCCACCATGAGGCCGATTTAGGCAAAACACATTTCTGTACATTACCCGTACACATTTTATCCATACATCACACAATTCGGTATACACTATCTACATAGTCATGTGATCAACACGGATTTGCACCATTTCCCATCTTCCATCCTGATTGGCTAATATTGGCTTCCAAAGCTCACATGAATGGTCCGTTTCGAACAAAATGCCACAAATCACAAAAACAGTGTGCAATTTCCGTGAAATTATACACGCACATTTCCACTAGGCCGAGGATGACATGCCACTCATTATTTTCCAAATCAGCCTCATGGTGGCGCTATAACAGGCCAATTCCTGTTTTTAGCTATAACTGCATCAATCTGTATACAACTTATGTATGCGCACTCCCTAGAGGCCATGGAAAAACATTTTCCCTGCATCCCTCCACATCTGCCGGTTATAGCGCCACCATGAGGCCGATTTCTGCTAAACACATTGCTTATGTTAGTCGCACAGATTTCATCCAAATCTCACGCAAATCGGTACACACGATCTCTGTAGTGATCAAGACGAGTCTGTTGGATTTCTCAAAGTTTTCAGGAGTGGCCTGTTTCGTTCAAAATGCTGCACATAAACAAACAAACAAAAAAACATGTTTATATTACTCCTAAACATTTTGCCAAACATCACACACCGTCCTATCCTCCTGGTGGAGACCTGTGCCCAGAAGGGCACTTTTTCTAGTTTATGAATGGAACACATTGATGAAGTTCCCTGCTGCGTTTCCAATTGCTGCGGATGACAGCGCAGTGTGAAGGCAAACCGCAGCAAATTAAATATGCAAGAATCCCAACTTCTCCACCCATTTGCATCGAGTCTAGCGAAGTATTGGGTGCGAATGCGACCTAATTGACATAGGTTGAGCCTTTGCATACGCTGTGGCCTGTAAGGTTGTCGTGGCTAGGGCAAGTGCTGCGGGCTAAGATGGAGTCTGACTTGAGGTGGGTTAAATAGATTTACTAAAATGCATTTATCTCAGATTCTTGGTGATTGCGGTTGAAACATAATTTTTACTTTACAGTGCATAGCCTTTGTTTACTTCCTGTTCAGTGTTCACATCTCGGGACCCGTCGGCCTTCAAAATAAGGGTCTTTACTGAAAAGATGGGCGGCGGTGGCTCAGGGGTAGAGTGGCTGGATGGGAACCGTGAGGTTGCCAGTTCGAACCCGGGCTCCCCCAGAGTTACTGTCGAAGTGTCCTTGAGCAAGACACTGAACCCCAAATTGCTCCCGATGTGCTAGTTTGTGCCTTGCATGGTTTCCGCTGCCATCGGTGTATGAATGTGTGTGTGAATGGGTGAATGTAATGCACAATATCTGTAAAGCGCCTTGGATAAAGGCGCTATATAAATGCACCATTTACCATTTACCATTTAAAAGACTGTGGCAGTGGGCGGAATAATTTATGAATCAATTATCTGGCAGGGAATGTTAACACCCTCCGCGCCATTGCCGACGATTAAAGTCAATTAAAGCTTAATTTTGATACTGGCGCTTAACGCCATTGCCGACGGCCTTCGGCAATTGAGCTTTTATAGCGCGTTCGATTGCTCGAGCCAAAATGCTACTCACGTTAGCCGGTTAGCTAGCTGTGTTGTTAGCACAGGACTGGATCGCCCATTTTAGATCGTCGTCGCCATAAGCATCCATTCTATCCATTTCTTTCAATCGCCTGTAACTCCTATTCCTTGTCCCAGGTGGCATTTTGGGTCAAAACAGCGTTTCTTTGACGGCACAGAGCTGACAATCTAGAGCTCTCCGGAGCTCCGGCCTGGATTCACATTGTAAACAAGGCCCATCCAGCTGTGTGAAAACTCCTAACATAGGACTACCGGTTGTGGACCGGAAATGGCGGCTTTTCAAAATAAGAGCTCAAATTAAAAAAATGCTGGCGTGAAATTGAATTAGATCCTAATTTTTCAATAAATGATAGCGGTCTAAGCTGTTGCTGTGCATAGAACCTATTTGTCAATAAACATTTCAGTCAACCGCTCAATTGTGTTCTCCTCATGGGGCTGACGGTTGCAGCTGTTCCATTGTTCCCCCGTACAGGAAATGCCTCAGACCAGTAAGTCGATGAGTTTGTCCGGAGGATCCACGGGGCAGGTGGCTGCACCGGACCAAGGGGAGCCTCCACCGCCACCTCCAGCAGAGCCCAGGGGTCCGGAGCTGGCAGCCGGGGAGGACAGGGAACCAGAGAAGGTCTCGGAGCAGGAGGAGGACCTGGGCGACCCAGAAATGATCAAGTCACCCAGTGACCCCAAGAAGTACAGGTGAGACTAGTTACTAAGTGGTTATGTCACATGTTTTGTTTTTATTTATTTAATCAGGGAAGAACAATTGAGAGCTCAGGATTAACCATCTACCATTTATTGCAATGATATTTGGCGGTGTGACTGCTGTGATACTACAGATTATATGTGTAAGGATGACACTAGCCTGGCCCAGCCAGCGTGATTTCTGGTCTAGAGGGGCGGGTGCCGCTGGAATCACGGCGGTGGATCTATTGGTTCACAGATCTGAGCGCCCGCCCCCCTCCTCCCCTCCCCTCCCTGGTAGAAAACAGCAGGGAACACAAATTTGGAGCTACGCCCCTCTACACTGTAGTACACTCCCTCTCCTAGACCAGGAAATGTGGCTAGTTCCAGGCTTTTCTTTTTCTTGTGAAAAGCCTGCGGTCTCCGAGGCTAGGATGACACAGAATCCTGAGATCACAAACTCCCCATAAGAAGACTAGCAGAGCCCAAAACGTTATTAGTATTACATTGAACCTTTCAATGGCATAAGTAAGATACACACATACAGGTATCAACAGTACAATCTGTGTGGGGGCACGGTGGCACAGTTGGTAGTGCTGTCGCCTCACAGCTAGAAGGTCCTGGGTTCGATTCCCGCTCGGGACGCTGTGGGTGCTGGCGGCGTGTTTCCTCCTCCGTGTCATCAGTGCCCATACCCGAAGGCGGGGTTGGCGAAAGGGCCTTTCTGTGTGGAGTTTGCATGTTCTCCCCGTGTCCCCTAGGTTAGGTACCCTCACAAAAACATGCAGTAATCCTGGTCTCTAAACTGCCTCCCCCTGGCCAGCCGGGGCACCTGATGGAGGGGAAAGGAACTGGTTGGAATAACGTGTTCCTTCCACGCGATACGTCCAACCAGGGAAACTCCCCCCTGTCAGGTGTAAAGGAGCAACTTGGACACTCAGGCATGAAGGAAGCATGAGTTCAAGTCCGTTGCTCTCCCCATGTCCCCCATATATGGGGACTAGGTTGGCGGAGGGTGTGTAGAGCCCAGGATCACATTAGATAATTGACACAGGGGTGAAAAATATGTTACAAAATCGTGGGATAAAAAAAAAAAAAAAAAAAAAAAACAGTACAATCTGTGGATTGTACTGTTCAATGAATCAATGTGGAAAACTAAATGCCACAGGGAGGAGGTTTGTGGAGGTGGAGGGAGTTTGAACACTGACAGGCTGTTAGTTGGCATGTTAGCAAATGAGACTGAAAGGAGATGCGTGAGGTTGAATGTGGAGACCGACTGACTGTTGTTAGTGAATGAGAATGGGGGTAGAACAGCCTACCTGAACTATCACGCTCAACGCGCTGGATTCATACCAGTCTACGTTTTGACCTTCCACCATTAGCAGAGTGTCCATGTCTTCTCTAAATGTTGTGTTCCTAGGTAGGGCTGCCTGCAACTATATCCATATTTCATGGCAATTATTAGACAAAACTCGAATCGACGCAAAAACATTCTAATGGACCTTTATGTTTTTTATAATCGACTAAAATGATAGTCTGATTTAACATTATGCCCTATGCTCATTTTTCATCAATCATTGGCAGATTGTTCCGGTCTTCAATTAATGTTGTTCATAAGTCATGCAGCTTACTGTATATGTTGGTACAGTGGTTCTCAAATCTTTTTACTTAAAAACCCCATTCCCATATTTCTGAATCCGATTATCCAACTACAATATTTATCTTAGAGTGGATTATCTTGCAGTAAGTGCTTTGACGTCAATCTGTTCAAATAATGTGCAATTAAGCATTGCTTTCTATTCAATTTGAACTCTTTACAGATTTTACAGCATGTACGTTTTACAATGTTTTATCATTTTGGCCTGTGTGGAGGGTGATATTTGTCACTGTACTGTACTACTCCTACGGGTTGGGGCGGCACCTGTCAGCAGGGAGTGTTGGGCGGGAGGAGTACGACGAAGGCTCTATGTCCTGGTGGGGGCTCCTCACTGGCACGTGAGTCAGTAGGATGCGACAGCAGTGACAACACAGAAATGTGTGTGGGGAGGAGTTAAATAATTCTAAATAATCTTTTTCCACTATTTGTCGCAGAACAAAGTACAGCATATAAGGGTTACGCGGTTAAGTACATAACTTCACATAACTTCCGGGTATGATAAAATGATAAAAAGTCTTAAAGTCATTAAATTGCCTCCTAAAATAACAATATTGTAGGCTAAAATAACAAATATAGGGACATGACCCCTGGGGGTCCCAACCCACAGGTTGAGAAAACGCTGTACTAGGAATCCAAACACATTTGGCGAATACCAGGTCTCCCTCTCCTGACCGAGAGAGGTAACTGCAATGGTGTCCAATCTACCATAATCATACATCTTTTAGTGTCTGGTCTCACGACTCTCACCGTCCGTCTGCTTCAAGTAACTTTGTTCCCAACCAGTAGGTGTTCAGTAGGTGTCCTACCAGACACCAGGGTCTTATTTAATTGTCTCAATTGAAGAGTAGGGAGACCACCTCCAATCACTGCACATGTACTAGTTATTGTAAGGGATAATGTCTGGCAGGTAATTGTCGGAAGATAATTCACCGATGTGAAGCGGACACCATAGAGATGTATTAGATGTATTAGTTATGTATGTTACATAACAACATGAACATATTTCATTTGCAAAAGTGTGTGTGTGTGTGTGTGTGTGTGTGTGTGTGTGTGTGTGTGTGTGTGTGTGTGTGTGTGTGTGTGTGTGTGTGTGTGTGTGTGTGTGTGTGTGTGTGTGTGTGTGTGTGTGTGTGTGTGTGTGTGTGTGTGTGTGAGAGAGAGAGAGTGCAGTGCGCAGTTTATAGTTAAGGGAGGCAATAAAACAACGACCTCTGCATCCACGGGATGCACTACTGTACTGTTTTTTTATTCTAGTTTATTTTGCTAGCTTTAGTTATAATAATCATTTCTTCTTCTGTTTTCTACATGAATATAACCACATTATAACCATATACAATTAAATGGGAGTTAAATTCTGCAATTTGTAAAAATGGCAAAATACTCCTAACGTCGTTGAAGTGGGACTCATAAAATGTCCCTGGGACTCCTCTAAAAGACCATCCCTGCATCCCGGGACTCATTACATTGAAAACCTATTTACATGCGTACTGCAGATACATCGAGCTGCCCAACGGCCTCAGAGCTCTCCTCATCTCGGACTTCAGCGCTGCGGACGCAAAGGAACGAAGGAGGGAGGAGGAGACTGAGAAGGAAGCAGGAAGGGAACAGGAAGAGGCGGGGCCTAGAGAGGAAGAGGAAGGAGAAAGTGAGGAAGAGGAGGAGAGCGAGGAAGAGGAGAAGACCAGAGGAAGCTCTGAGAAACAGGTTGGTTGCATATCAGGTGTATGCATTATGATCAGTTGATCACTAGAGCTCAAGGGTTTTCAGACCAAGGACCCCTTAGTTAAGAGAGGGATGAAGCAGGGACCCCCACTACATATTGCTTGTTTCCATTGGGGTCCTTTTGTACTCAATTCATCAAAACATTTAATGATAGACAAATATACAATACTACGTACATGTGTGTCACTGAGGTGTAGTGTATCTTGTTGACCATGCCCTAGAGGAGGTTGCACCCCACTTTTCACAATGCATTATGGGATAAAAATGAGTCCAATAATATCTAGGGTATAATAATGATCACCATGCATAAATTACGGACACCACTACATAATCGGTGTAATCACACTATATGTATTAGTGAGTAGAGGGGAGTGATTTCAGATACAGCCATGGACAACAGTACCCATGGATCACGAAAACAAATTAATATTGTGTGTGTGTGTGTGTGTGTGTGTGTGTGTGTGTGTGTGTGTGTGTGTGTGTGTGTGTGTGTGTGTGTGTGTGTGTGTGTGTGTGTGTGTGTGTGTGTGTGTGTGTGTGTGTGTGTGTGTGTGTGTGTGTGTGTGTGTGTGTGTGTGTGTGCACAGTCTGCAGCAGCGTTGTGCATCGACGTTGGAAGCTTCAGTGACCCTGATGACCTGCCTGGCCTCGCCCACTTTCTGGAACACAGTGAGTCCTCTCTCCGTCTCACAGTACTCTCCCACCCTGTTATTCACCGTGACGTCTCCATCTCTTCCACCCTGTTATTCACCGTGACGTCTCCATCTCTTCCACTCTGTTATTCACTGTGACGTCTCCATCTCTTCCACTCTGTTATTCACCGTGACGTCTCCATCTCTTCCACTCTGTTATTCACTGTGACGTCTCCATCTCTTCCATTCTGTTATTCACCGTGACGTCTCCATCTCTTCCACTCTGTTATTCACTGTGACGTCTCAATCTCTTCCACTCTGTTATTCACTGTGACGTCTCCATCTCTTCCACTCTGTTATTCACTGTGACGTCTCCATCTCTTCCACTCTGTTATTCACTGTGACGTCTCCATCTCTCTCACCCTGTTATTCACCGTGACATCTCAACTCTCCCACCCTGTTATTCACTGTGACGTCTCAACTCTCCCACCCTGTTATTCACTGTGACGTCTCAACTCTCCCACTCTGTTATTCACTGTGACGTCTCCATCTCTCCCACCCTGTTATTCACTGTGACATCTCCATCTCTTCCACTCTCTTATACACTGTGACGTCTCAACTCTCCCACCCTGTTATTCACCGTGACGTCTCAACTCTCCCACCCTGTTATTCACTGTGACGTCTCAACTCTCCCACCCTGTTATTCACCGTGACGTCTCCATCTCTTCCACTCTCTTATACACCGTGACGTCTCCATCTCTTCCACTCTCTTATACACCGTGACGCAGCAGGACACTGTCATGTTGTTAGGTCTGCTACATTGTAATACTGTTGTACAGCAGAGCATAAATTAAGCTCAGTGGTTCTCAAACATCTTTTGTCTTCTCTAACGTGAACAGATCGTGTCTGTTTTGTTTGCTATGGTGTTTATGGGCAGTGAGCAGTGTGTGTTTTGTTACAGTGGTGTTTATGGGCAGTGAGAAGTATCCAGCAGAGAATGGATTCGATGCGTTCCTGAAGAAGCATGGAGGGAGTGACAACGCCTCCACAGACTGTGAGAGAACCATCTTCCAGTTTGACGTCCAGAGGAAGTATTTCCACGACGCACTCGACAGGTGAGTGGCGACTAAAACTGAGATGTTTTTTTTTTTCGTCCACTACTTTTTTCAGATGAAAACTAAATGCTAACAAATATAAACGTTTGGTTCACTCCGGATAAACATATTTCCATTCTGGTTGTACTACAGAGGCCATTCCTTCAAAATGCAATTTACGCATTCTCAGGAAGAGAATAATAGAATTAGTACAATTTGGGGGGACATTGAAGGCAGCTAGTGGACAGGACATCTTGCGTCAGAGGCACTTTATCTGTAATTTGGGGATGTAGCATTGTGTAAGAGGCGTTCCCCCATAAAAAATGTGCCCCAATCTGTGCCCCAGCCTAAATCCATAAACACCTCCGCTACCTGTTACATTATGCATAGGTGTGGTTTGGGTGTTACAATAATGAAACCAATCACCGTGCCACATGCATAGAATACTGCACAATCCATTATCCATTACCCATTATGCCCAGTGATATCTTGCCTTATGGCCCATGGAAGAGCAACGTTGCTGCCTTGGAATACATTTATATTTGATACAGAGGGATGTTTTTTGTGTTCCGTAGCTCCTCTATCTATCATCCACTCCGCGACCAACACAGTCTCACTTGCAATAAAGCAGGGACTTTGTGCACTGCTCACCCATTGAGATGCATGTTAAATGATGGGATTTCTCCATATAAATAATCGATCATTTCAGTACCAAGAGCATGCAAATGTCTTCTAAATCTAGTCAACCAGGCCTGCAGTAGGCCATGCACTGGACAAATGTGCATGACATTATTTAAATAAACTAGAAATACGAGGAAATAACAGAGGGAGAAACGGTATCCAACATCAACTTTAATGACCGCCCGACAGGAGTTTTCATGTTGCACAGTAAGACTAACGGTCATTAGTATTATTGCCATCACCTGGGTGGGTCAGTCGTGTAACGTTCCCGACATTAAGCTGTGTATGTGTTCAACAACACAGCCATGCAAAAAAACATTGACAGCTATGAGGTGACGAAAGCTTGTCTTGCATAGCAACGGTTGCTAAACTATTTGGATTGGCATTTGACAATCGCTTTTTGGGGTGGGGGTTTAGCGAAGGGACTACACATAATGTATAGTGGGTAGTGTGGCTGCACAATACCGTTTACGGATAGTGGAAGCTCCTAAATGCGTAATTCACGGATTGTGGTTAATGCTGGTGGGTAAGGCATGGCATACGATAGAGCTCCTGGTCTTATTTTTTGCAAAAGTGTCATAGTTAGTGTTTTACATATGTTTGTGTGTGTGGTACTGTAGGTGGGCCCAGTTCTTCATTTGTCCTCTGATGATAGAAGACGCCATCGACAGAGAGGTGGAGGCCGTTGACAGTGGTCAGTACTGCAGCCTTCTTATCACTGATTGGGCGTTTCACCCACCAATGTGGTTTCCTTGCTCATGCTGGCCAGTATCGCATACTATCGTATACTCTGTGTTTATTCTCATGTTCTTTGTCTGCCTCTCTAAACCCCTCCTACCTGTTCACCTCTCTCTCTCTCTCTCTCTCTCTCTCTCTCTCTCTCTCTCTCTCTCTCTCTTGCTGCCTCTCGTTCAGAGTACCAGTTGGCGAGACCGTCTGACTCCCATCGTAAGGAGATGTTGTTTGGGAGCCTGGCGAAGCCTGGACACCCCATGGGCAAGTTCTGCTGGGGTGAGAAAGAGACACACACACACACACGCACGCGCACACACACACACAATTAATTACATACTAGGGGTGTAAAAAAAAATCGATTCGAATTAGATACGCGATTCCTGTTATGAACGATTCAAAATCGATCATAATTTCCAAAAATCTTTTTCTGGTTACAGTTACAGGAGTTTTCACTACATGGTGTTTGTGATATGAAATGTAAGCTTACCCTAATCACAGTAAACATGTCTTCAGTCATTTTCAAGTTACTGTAGTATAGTCACTTCAGTTGGCTGGAGTAGATTGTGATGAAATCCTATGTATTGAATCGAGAATCATTTTGAATCGAATCGTGACCCCAAGAATCGGAATCGAACGAATCGTGGGACACCCAAATATTCACAGCATTACATACATAGTAATAATACTTAGACAATGCATAGTGGTATAAAGAAATGAGGTGAGTGCCAGGGCGTGAGGAAATTTGAGGTGGTGCATGTTAGGGGGTGAGGTGTAGATTGAAGAGATGAGTGCTAGGGGTTGAGGTGAAGTTCGAAGAGGTGAGTGCTAGGGGGTGAAGTGAAGTTTGAAGATGTGGGTGCATGCTATTGGGTGAAGTGACAATTGATTACGGTGATCAGCTGCGTCCAGTTTCCCCTCATAACACTCCGGTAGCGATCCGGTAAAAAAAACCGGAACAAACCGGAAATGGAAAATCCGCTGGCTTATGCTTTCTTAGAACGTAAATATCTCGGATTCTTCTTTTTAGACCAAAAAACAAGCTTGGTTGATAGTATTTCGCTTACAAAAAGTATGTTTTGGGTGCATTAAATGACAATCGCTGTTACAATCAATGTTACATAGCAGATTTTTACTTCCTGACTCATTGGTTTCCGGCCAAAACAGTTTTCAATTTAAGAGCCTCTCTCATTGACTTATGTATGGCGGCCTGCACCACACTAAGCCACCACTAGATGGCCGTCAATGATGGCCGTTTCATTTTTCAATTTCCATTTCTGCTAAGCAGCATCACAACACTCATGCTGTTTCATGTCATCTCCCAGGAAACGCCCAGACATTAAAAAACGAACCCAGAGAGAACGGCATCAACACCTACCAGAGGCTCCGTGACTTCTGGAAGAGATACTACTCCGCCCACTACATGACCCTGGCCGTGCAGTCCAAAGGTAGCTCATGGAAAGAAACATAAATTGAACAATAATAATGTTACGTTGAAGATATAGCATGATTTTCCCTTTCTTTCTTTCTTTCTTTCTTTCTTGCTTTCTTTCTTTCTTTCTTTCTTTCTTTCTTTAAATATTAACACTTTCCCTCCCATTCACGAGTTACATGAGTTAATTGATGTAGAACAGCTAACCTAGCGTTTTCATTGTTTAATTCGCGTTTTAAGACTTACGTGGTTTCCATCGGACAGAGTGGGATAGGTGACCGGTAAATGTTCGGTGCACTGGCTTGCAAAGACTTCTGGGAAACTGAGGCGCAATGCAGTCCAGGCACCCCTCCTGGCTGCTTCTTGTTGTCGCGCGGCGGATAATTTTTTCAACACCATTACAAACGATCACACCATTTTAAAGTGAATTTTCGTGAAATGGAACGACGATAACGGCCGGGTGCTTCTTCAAAGGATAGTGAAAAACTAGGCAGTCAACGGGGGATTGAGATTAATTAATCCCGCAGTCAAACTGTTAATAAGTAAAATGCCCTTACTGTCCTTCGGGGGAAAGTTGGATGCTTGGTTATTTTTCCAGTGTTTGCCTGCTGTACCCTTCTTTTACGGTATGTTCTAATTTAATGACCTCAAAACCTGAGGCTGTGTTGGATAGTATGGATACCTCCTGCTCATGCTGTGTGTTTATTTTCTCCTCCAGAGACTCTGGACACCCTGGAGAAATGGGTCAGAGAAATCTTCATTAAAGTTCCCAACAAGTAAGCTTATAACACTCAGCACACACACACACACACGCACGCACGCACGCACTCATGCACGATTGCACGTGCGCACGGTATATGAATATGTGTGTGTGTGTTGTTTCCAGCGGTGAACCACGCCCAGACTTTCATCAGCTACAACAACCGTTTGAAACTCCAGCCTTCAACAAACTGTACCGAGGTCAGTTATTAACGTCTACACGTCTGAAACTCGATGCATACTTATGTGATGAAAACAGTTTCCAGACATCCTCGCCTCATCACCTAATTTTCACTTGGATGGTCATTTTGGACCCTATTCTTACTGTATAATAAATTAATAATTGAATGTAATAAATTAATAATGATCATTTAAAATGCTCATCCCTTGCAAACATATTAGCTGTGTGTGCGCGTGCGTGTGTGCGTTTCAGTGGTCCCTGTGAGGAAGGTTCATGCACTAACCATCACCTGGGCCGTTCCCCCTCAGGGAAAACACTACAGGTGAGTGCACCATACTGCTGTGTGTGTGTGTGTGTGTGTATACTCAACTGTGTATTAAGTGTAGCTGTGTGGTATGGCCCTCAGGTTTAAACCACTGCACTACATCTCCTGTGTGTATTAAGTGTAACTGTGTGGTATGGCCCTCAGGGTTAAACCACTGCACTACATCTCCTGTGTGTATTAAGTGTAACTGTGTGGTATGGTCCTCCGGGTTAAACCACTGCACTACATCTCCTGTGTGTATTAAGTGTAACTGTGTGGTATGGCCCTCAGGGTTAAACCACTGCACTACATCTCCTGTGTGTATTAAGTGTAACTGTGTGGTATGGTCCTCAGGTTTAAACCACTGCACTACATCTCCTGTGTGTATTAAGTGTAACTGTGTGGTATGGCCCTCAGGTTTAAACCACTGCACTACATCTCCTGTGTGTATTAAGTGTAACTGTGTGGTATGGCCCTCAGGTTTTACCACTGCACTACATCTCCTGTGTGTATTAAGTGTAACTGTGTGGTATGGCCCTCAGGTTTAAACCACTGCACTACATCTGTGTGTATTAAGTGTAACTGTGTGGTATGGTCCTCAGGTTTAAACCACTGCACTACATCTCCTGTGTGTATTAAGTGTAACTGTGTGGTATGGCCCTCAGGTTTAAACCACTGCACTACATCTCCTGTGTGTATTAAGTGTAACTGTGTGGTATGGCCCTCAGGTTTAAACCACTGCACTACATCTCCTGTGTGTATTAAGTGTAACTGTGTGGTATGGTCCTCAGGGTTAAACCACTGCACTACATCTCCTGTGTGTATTAAGTGTAACTGTGTGGTATGGCCCTCAGGTTTAAACCATTGCACTACATCTCCTGTGTGTATTAAGTGTAACTGTGTGGTATGGTCCTCCGGGTTAAACCACTGCACTACATCTCCTGTGTGTATTAAGTGTAACTGTGTGGTATGGCCCTCAGGTTTAAACCACTGCACTACATCTCCTGTGTGTATTAAAGTGTAACTGTGTGGTATGGTCCTCCGGGTTAAACCACTGCACTACATCTCCTGTGTGTATTAAGTGTAACTGTGTGGTATGGTCCTCAGGGTTAAACCACTGCACTACATCTCCTGTGTGTATTAAGTGTAACTGTGTGGTATGGTCCTCAGGGTTAAACCACTGCACTACATCTCCTGTGTGTATTAAGTGTAACTGTGTGGTATGGTCCTCAGGGTTAAACCACTGCACTACATCTCCTGGCTGATTGGCCACGAGGGCACCGGAAGCATCCTATCACTGCTCAGGAAGAAGTGAGTGACAGTCTATATTTCTAAATGTACTCAAATAAAAAGGAGTGAACCCACACGCCATGTGGAACTTTCCAACCACATTGACAGTAAAGTATCTTTTTGCAAGTTCCACACTGTGCGGTATTGCCCTTTTGGATTTTCAAATGATCCTATGCACCTGATGCTAATGGTGTGTGCGTGCACGCGTGCAGGTGTTGGGCTCTGGCTCTGTTTGGAGGGAACAGTGAGACAGGTTTTGACCAGAACGCCACGTACTCCATCTTCTCCATCAGCATCACACTCACCAATGAGGGTTATCACAACTTCTATGAGGTACACACACACACACACACACACACACTGACTGACTGACTGACTGACTGACTGACTGACTGACTGACTGACCTCAACTTTTATTCACTCACAAACTCAGCAAGCTTAATTTAAGCATCAAACCATACATACTTATTGACCTTTTGACTTTTCTCCTCCTTTCAGGTGATTCATTTAGTGTTTCAATATCTAAAGATGCTTCAGGTTATGGGTCCACAGCAGAGGTGAGCACACACACACACATACGCACGCACACACATAAATAAATGTATAAAGGCACTGACTAAGTCCTTTCTATTTGTTTAGGATCTATGAGGAGATTCAGAACATTGAGGCTAATGAATTCCACTACCAGGAACAGGTACTTCACAAACCACCATCATTGAACCACCTAGCATTCTGTATGGCTGGTTGGTATATACCATTGAACCACCTAGCATTCTGTATGGCTGGTTGGTATACCATTGAACCACCTAGCATTCTGTATGGCTGGTTGGTATATACTATATACCATTGAACCACCTAGCATTCTGTATGGCTGGTTGGTATATACCATTGAACCACCTAGAATTCTGTATGGCTGGTTGGTATATACCAGGGGTGCCCGCACTTTTTTGACTTGAGAGCTACTTTCAAAATGACCAGCGCAACAAGGTCTACCCACCCCAAAAAATATTATATCATTGCTGAAAATAGTTAAAAAATGTACCTGAAGGGGCTTTGGAATAGCGGCGCTGGTGTTACATAAGACAAACGCACTTGGAACGGGAAAAAGCGGGCGGAAATGTAATTGGTACTGTTTTGTTTTGTCTAACTTTGTAATGCATCTGACGTTTGTGCGCAACACTCTTGAAAACAAAGTATTGCATTGTGGGTTTGAGCTGACAGGCCCCATTTGATGTTAATCAATGAAGTCACCTTAATTCAAGTGGCAGATGCCCTTTTCCTTTTTTAATTATATATAATATATATAATTAAAAAAGGAAAAGGGCATCTGCCACTTGAATTAAGGTGACTTCATTGATTAACATGGCCCTAAAATATTATTTTAGGGCCATGTCATGCGATCTACCTGCAAAGCCTTTCTGATCTATTGGTAAATCACGATCTACCTTTTGGGCAGCCCTGGTATATACCATTGAACCACCTAGCATTCTGTATGGCTGGTTGGTATACCATTGAACCACCTACCTATCACTCTAGACATAGCACTTGATTTTGTCGATTTAAACTATTGTTTTCTTCTCTTTTTTTTAAAATTATTATTACCTTTTTGTACGCTTGTAGATTTCATCAGTCATTACGGTGCCATCATGGCCCGCCAAAATACATTTAGTCCACAAAATAAGTTTTGTCTGTACTGCCAGATATCAGTGTGTCTTGTATGGGTAACTGTGTGTATGTGCTGTTGTGTAACTGCAGACGGACCCTATAGAGTATGTGGAGAACATCTGTGAAAACATGCAGCTGTTTCCCAAAGAGGACTTCCTGACTGGAGACCAGCTAATGTTTGACTACAACTCCCAGGTGGGTCAACAATGTTATGACTGTGGTTATCAGGAACAGTTAAAAAGACTGGCCCTAATGTACATAACTAGAAGTGTCTACGCCACGCAAAATATACAAAATGAAACATAACATGTCACATGATCTGCCGTAGCCACTCGGAACATGCATTGCACGCCAATCGTAAGAAAACATTTGCGGCGCGATGCTAGAGGGTACAACTCAATGTTGCGCGAGGGGCGTGGAGGCACGCGGAGCGCCCTCGTTTTTGTTGATAGATCCCCGGCAATGTTAGCCTAGCGCAATGCTATGGAAGAGGGGGGGGGGGGCGTGGAATTTATGTATTTATGTATTTATGATGACACTGAATGTATTCACTACTGTGTGTGCGTGCGTGCGTGCGTGCGTGTGTCTGTAGGTTATCTCAGCAGCTTTGGCCCTGCTGACTCCAGAAAGGGCCAATCTGTTGCTGTTGTCCCCAGAAAACGAGGGCCAGTGTCCCCTCAGAGAGCGCTGGTTTGGGACCAGCTACAGCATGGAAGGTACTGAGAGCTGAGCAGTTCACCAACACAGTCATCTGGTGTTTGTCCCTGCATTGGGGTCACTGCATGGGGACTGAACTCACACATCACTCCTCAGGAGTTCCACAATATGGGTGCAACAGTTAATCTTACTAATCGATTCTAAACAACGACAATAGATTTTTAACTGAGCTATTGGTCAACCTACCCTACCTACCTGGTTACAAATCTTTGGTCTGAACTGGCCTCTAGACATTTAAATTACATTCTTATGGTAATGAACTCGGGGTTCATTGAAATCTGAGTGTACAAATGTGACCAAGGGTCTATTTGTTTTCTAACTCGCTGCGAACTAGCTGCGAGGCCCCTGGGGGTCCTCGGACGCAATGAGCCAGTCAACTAGCGGGGCAGACATGGAAGAATTTAAAGAATAAGACATGACATAAGACATAAGCATGAGAGAGAGATGAGATGAGGCTGAAGGAGTTTTGGTATTAGTCTATTTGTTAGGTAACTGTGTGTGTGTGTGTGTGTGTGTGTGTGTGCGTGCGTGCGTGTCAGATATCTCAGAGGACTGGATGCAGCGGTGGAGACAAGACTTTGATGTGAACCCTAAACTCCACCTCCCGGCAGAGAACAAGTTTATAGGTATGAAGACATATTCATACATAACATTACCCATTTAGGCCTGAGTCTGATTCAGAAAGCCGTCTAAATCCTAACCGTTTTCTGAAAAACATATGTTTGTTATAAATCACTGCTGTCAGGCATTAACCTCTTATCTACATATACGTACAGTTGAATGATCTATATTTGAATTCTGAAAAGTATATGAGGTTTCCACCCAACAGAGACGATATCATTAAGACATTTATCAGATGCTCTTATGCAGAGTAACTTACAAAGTGTAAGATCAGAATTTAATGTCATGATCTAGTCAACAAACAACTGGGTAAATGATCGTGTACATACAGTAGAATGTAGAATATGAAGATATTAAACAAATAATATTGTCCCTAACCCTAATATTATAACTGTTCTATTATGAACTAGCCTGATATTAAAGCTAACTTCATGAAGGACTAATTTTCCTTTTGATTATAACATTAACATGATGGTTAAAATACAGTAATGTTCCCTCAGCTTAGGGTTAGCCTTGAGGTTAGGGTTAGTGCTTGTGTTGTGGGAACATACGTACGCTCCCATTGACATCCTCCCATACAGATCAGTCAGTCAGCGTTTTCTCTGTGATTGTACAGCCACGGATTTCACCCTGAAGCCTTCAGACTGTCCAGACACTGAGGTTCCTGTCAAGATCGTCAACAACGACCGAGGATGTCTGTGGTACAAGAAAGACAACAAGTTCAAGATCCCTAAAGGTAGGTCATTATACACACACACATTTGGATTCCATAAAAGTCTTCTATGGAAGCATGTTGTTCAGGAAAAAATATATATACCCGTAATTTCCGGACTATAAGCCGCTACTTTTTCCCAAGCTTTGAACCCTGCGGTGCGGATAATCTATGGATTTTTACAGCTAATGGACACTAGGGGACCTTCTAAATCTATCTCTATGGCAACCTGCGGCTTATAGTCCAGTGCGGCTTGTATATGTACACATTTGGTTTTTTCCCTAAATTTAGCTGGTGCGGCTTATATTCAGGTGCGCTTTATAGTCCGGAAATTACGGTACTGTATATTATTTTTGGACATGGCGTTCCCGAGTTAGAGCCGATGAAAACGGCATGCATTGCTGAAAAACAGCAGATATGGTGGTGTTTGCAGTTGCGCTCGGGAGTGCTATTTTGAGCATGTAACCAAGTGTAAAATCAGACATTACGACGCCATCAAGGCCTGTCCAAAATATTATTTGTCGACAAAACAAACTGTAGATTTAGTTAAATCGTTTTTAAAAAAGAAGTTCAAATCTTTGATATTTAGTCGTCTAAAACAATTAGCTGTAAAAAGCAACACTGCCAACCTGTTACCACCCAGTCATATCATACAGGTCGTTCTCGCTCAGCGTTGTGTCGGCTGCCGTCTTTCACTGTACTGTACCGTACCGTACAATAATCTCTACAACCTCTGGCTTGTTCTTCAGGCTTTGTTCGCTTCAACCTGCTGTCGCCCGTCATCCAGAAGAGTCCAGAGAAGTAAGTTCTACTCCAGTGTACACACCGAACACACACACGTGCTAAGCATCGTAGCAGTCAGCAGCGGGTAACTGTTTAATTGAACATGTTGTCAGTCAGTCTGGCGTTATTTGAACTGTAATCTTTCTCAGCCTGGTGTTGTTTGACATCTTCATAAACATCCTGGCTCACAACCTGGCAGAGCCGGCCTATGAGGCAGATGTGGCACAGCTGGAGTACAAGCTGATCGCAGCAGAACACGGTCTGGTCATCAGAGTGAAGGGATTCAACCACAAACTACCTGTAAGAAACACACACACGCACACACCACCAGAGCATGTGAGCGACGCGGAGGGGAGCGGCCGTGAAATCCGCTCGTCGCTTTCTACTGCTTTTGTCCCACTCGTTCATTCGCTCGTGTTGGACTCCCCCACGCCGCTCCGCTCGCTCAGCGCTCGCCTTCATTTGCGCAATGGGCGCTCCGCGATCCGCTCATATAAGCCTGCTCAGCAGGGAAAAATTACGGGGGCGAAAAAAGGAAAATTCTGTTTTCCTGAAATTATCTAATTAAACACATCGTCATTATTGCCTGAAGGCCTTCATATAAACATTTATGGGTTTAAAAAGATTAAACATGTTTTTCAGTTTATAATCTAAACACTGACACGTTTAAAAACACGTTCACTAGCTTTCCCACTTTATCTAACAGGTGATTGATATCATCATGCTCGTTAATTGTGTCTTTGATAGCTAACTGAAGCAGATGAATTGGGCATCGCAGGTGTAAACTTGACACGGTATTGACCAGTACTTACTGGTTTACCATAGCCTCTACATTATTAGTAACCGCGTCCACTTGGTTTTGCGAGAGCACAGGTTCCTCCTCCACAATTTCCTCCTCTTCATCCACCACCACTTCATCATCATCATCTTTCTCCACTTCTCCTTCAACGTCAGGGAGGTTGCTGGCACTGTCTGTCGCCACACAAATCACGTGTTGATGAATGTTCCAATTTTTCAGCACACTTTCATACTTAAATGTGCTCTGCACACACTAAATCCAAGCGTTTAGGTTCTAAACGTGTGCCGTGTGCACTGAGCGGCTCGGAGCGGAGGGCAGTTCTCGCTCCGGAAGCCATTCTGACCCATTTTAAAACCCGCTCAGCGCTCAATTTAAAATCCACCCGCTCCACTCCTCGCACTCCGCGCCGCTCACATGCTCTGCACACCACACACACACACCCACAAACACACACATGCACACAACATGCACATATACGCATGCATGCACGCCTTTGTAAAATTCATATTTTATTAATTAGATGTTATTTTTTTGCCATTTTTAACCCAAACCGTAAAGTCTGAGTTACAAGCTCAACACAGCAAAGCTCATGACATGAGCAGATCTACAAGTTCACAACTTGGATCTGAACTTAGATCTGCTGTTTTTGGTGCACATACGACACACATCCTGCTGCGAAATAATTAAGAATAAATCAAGCATAACTCTGAACCCTAACCCATGAACACAGCCTGTAAATGTAAAAACCTGAATCTTATCCTAATCCTAATTGTAAGTCCACAACTCTTTCTTAACCATAAAACAACCACGTTGTTCACACGCAGAAATTCAAAACTGTATCCTTACAGTATAAGCCGTTAGTACCAATGCCATAGGGGGCACAGGGAGAACATGCAAACTCCACACAGAAAGACCCTTTCGCCAACCCCACATAGCGTATGGGCGCTGATTACACGGAGGGGAGAACACGCCCACAGCGTCCCCAGCGGGAATCAAACCTGTGACCTTCTAGCTGTGATGCTACAGCGCTACCGTGCTTTATCCATACAGTAAACTGTGCGTTTGTTTTCAGCTGCTGCTGAAGCTGATCGTGGACCACCTGGCAGACTTCACGGCGGACCCTGGAGTGTTCACCATGTTCTCTGAGCAGCTGAAGAAAACTTACTTCAACATCCTCATCAAACCAGAGCGACTGGGCAAGTGAGTTACAGTATGATGCCTTCTACACAGTAGGGCTGTGCTCATTTAATCCATACAGCAATACTTGTATCGTATTCCTTGCCGATAATCGTATCGATACAGAGGCTACCATATCGATATGGTAGGAAATGCTGTCTGTTACGGCTTTAAAAATGTAAAACAATCTACTATGGTGTGTTTGTGTGTGTCTGTGACTCGGACATGAGTTGCAGTAAAAATAATAATAAAAGAAAATAAGAGAATATTTCATTTGCATTTATTATTCAAAATCAAAACATGAGCCTCTTTATTGTGATACGTATGACTATCTATCGCGTATCACACTATATTGTGATACGATATAGTGAACTCTCACTGTGAGCCACCTCACTGGGGTCTTCTACATTTCAAACGCCGTTGCTGAGTTCATTACATTTCTTGTCAAAACAATGTCATATACAGCTGTGTACAATTACATAATTAGCCAAGTGCCTTGCTCAGTAGCACATGGTGTATGGTAAAATTTCTTCCACTCTTCTTCGTCTCTCTTTCTCCGTCTCCTCACTCTTCTCACTCCCTCTCTATCCTTCTGCTCTCTTTCGCCCCCTCTCTCTCCCCTTCTCTCTCTCTCTCAGAGATGTTCGTCTGTTGGTGTTAGAGCATTTCAGGTGGTCAGTCATTCAGAAGTACCAGGCCATCATGAAGGGTCTGACTGTAGACCATCTGCTCGGCTTTGTCAACAGCCTGAAGGCTGAGATGTACACCGAGGGGCTGGTTCAAGGAAACTTTACCAGTGCGGTGAGTACACAGTACTCACACACACACACACACACACACACACACACACACACACACACACACACACACTCCTTTTTCAGACTTTATTTGAAGTTTTCTCTGCTGTCTGTTAATTTCACATTTGTGTCTTTCTTCTCCAGGAGTCAGTAGAGTTTCTACAGTATTTCATAGAGTAAGTATTTCATTATCTTTGGATCATACTGTATAAATTGTAAATAGTAATTATATCATCATCAAACATGCCCTCACTTTGTGACCAGAGATGTCCCCCAAATATGATTACTACATTTATGTTTCACTAGTCCATTCAGTTTGCTAGTAAATAAATATTCATTATGTTCTGGGGGCACGCTGGCACAGTCGGTAGTGCTGTCGCCTAACAGCTAGAAGGTCCTGGTTTCGATTCCCGTTGGGGGCGCTGGGGGCGTGTTCTCTCCTCCGCGTCATCAGTGCCCATACCCAAGGCGGGGTTGGCGAAAGGGCCTTTCTGTGTGGAGTTTGCATGTTCTCCCCGTGTCCCCTAGGGTAGGTACCCTCACAAAAAACTACCCCCCCCTGGCCAGCCGGGGTGCCTGATGGAGGGATAAAGCAACTGACTCCTCATGCATAGAAAAAAAGTAAAAATAAATAAATAAAAATAAATGATGTGATGTTCTGTATTTAAAAAAAGATGTGTCCCTTTAACAGACATATTGCACTTTATTATTACAGTGGTACAAGTCAGAGAAATAAAACAAGTTTTAAACGTATGCAGGCAACCTTTCTATGATTGTCTTGTTTTATTTGTCTGTAGTTTTACACCATTAATAATATTGGCACTTAATATTTCCAAATAATACATATCAGGGAGGTCAGTGAGCTTGTTCAGTGGAGAGCTGGCCTCAAAATAATTGCATGTTTCTCCTCACTGTCAGGTGAACAGAAACGGACTAGTGACCTAATGTGTGTCCGTGGGGACTAACCAGCAGGCCTTTAATGTGTGTCCGTGGGGACTAACCAGCAGGCCTTTAATGTGTGTCCGTGGGGACTAACCAGCAGGCCTTTAATGTGTGTCCGTGGGGACTAACCAGCAGGCCTTTAATGTGTGTCCGTGGGGACTAACCAGCAGGCCTCGGCCATAACAAGGGACTACTGTACAACGGGACGTGGGATGGGAATTGGCATAATGACTGAATTGGGGGAAGAGAGAGAAAGGATCACTCCATCTAGCCAAACAGAGAGAGAAAGTATCACTCCATCTAACCAAACAGAGAGAGAAAGGATCACTCCATCTAGCCAAACAGAGAGAGAAAGGATCACTCCATCTAGCCAAACGGAGAGAGAAAGGATCACTCCATCTAGCCCAGGGGTTCTCAACCCGTGGGTCGCGACCCCTCGGGGGGTCGCCAAATTATTTTAGGGGGTCCCCAAATTATTTAAAAAAAAAAGGGTTTTTTTTTTCAAAAATAGCAGACCTACAAGCTCGTAGCGCGCCACTCGGTGGCGCGCTATGAGCTTGTAGATCTGCTATTTTTCAATAGCTAAATTATAACAATGCTTAAAACACCAAAAGGGGTTCCCGCCCAAAATGGTTTAAGGTTATTGTAGCAGTCAATTTATATTGGGGGTCGGAAGGGGGCGGGGCGGGGGTCCGGAGACATTGCCAAAGCATTTCCGGGGGTCCCCGGCCAAAAACGTTGAGAACCCCTGATCTAGCCAAACAGTATTTTACTGAAACTTCAGAGGTACAGAGCTTCTGTCATACACATGGAATGGAGAGATGGAATTAGACACTAAAATCTACATAATAATGATTCTATTATTTTTCATAACTTTAAGATGTTTAACTTTAATGTTGTATAGATTGTGTTTTTTTGTCGACAAACGTTTTTCCCATACAACTCATTTGTGCTGTTTTCCTCCTGGTTGCAGTAAACTGCAGTACCAGCCTCTGTCAGTAGAGGTCCCTGTGCAGTTCCGGGTGGTGGAGCTGCCTCAGAAACATCACATGCTTAAAGTCAAGTCCCTCAACAAGGGAGACGCCAACTCTGAGGTCACAGTGTACTACCAGGTACTGATGATTAGGTCACAGTGTACTACCAGGTACTGATGATTAGTACTACTGCAGTGGTTCTCATCTCTGAGGTCACAGTGTACTACCAGGTACTGATGATTAGGTCACAGTGTACTACCAGGTACTGATGATTAGTACTACTGCAGTGGTTCTCAAACTGTGGGTCGAGACTCGAGACCCCCAAATGATTTGGGGGGAGGGTCACCAGATGATTAGCTTGTGCAATGTGCAACATTGTTTTCTGACTCAACAACAGTAAACTATCCAGCCTACAGTAATGATAATGATAATGAATTTTATTTATATAGCACCTTTTTAAAACAATGTTCCAAAGTGCTGCACAGAGCAGGGTGAAGACAAAACAAAGGAAAAAAATACATCAAGTCAAAAAACAAAAACAACAACAAACAAAAGCAGATACAGCAAAATTACAGGAAATACAGTAACAAACTTTAAATATGTACAGTCGCGTAACATTTGGTGTAGAGGTACGTTTTTAATTTAGACTTAAAAACAGGCACGGAGGGTGCTAGCCTTAGCTGTGTCGGCAGTGCATTCCACAACGTAGGTGCACGGGCAGAAAATGCCCGATCACCACGTGTAATTAAATTAGTCCTAGGGACATCAAGGAGGGCCTTATTTGACGATCTAAGGGTGCGATCTGGTTTGTGCGGGGAGAGCATATCAAGGATATATTCAGGGGCCATTCCGTTTAAGGCTTTGTACGTGATAAGAAGAATTTTAAAATCGCACCTGGAGCCCACAGGCAACCAGTGAAGGCCAGCTAATATGGGTGTGATATGGTCTCGTTTTATCGTGTTTGTGAGTAGTCGGGCGGCAGAGTTCTGTATGAGTTGTAGACGGGAAATTGCTTTTTTGTTAAGGCCGGAGTAAATGGAGTTGCAGTAGTCAAGGCGTGATGAAATGAGGGCGTGAATTACTTTTTCAAGGTCAGGGGGTGAGAGGAATGATTTAATTTTTGCAATGATTCTCAACTGAAAATAGCATGATTGCACAACTGTGGTTATTTGTTTATTGAATGATAGGTCGGAGTCAAAGATCACACCCAGGTTGCGGGCTGCAGGTGTGATATTTGTGGACAGGGAACCAAATTGAGGGTGGAGGGAGAGGGTTGAATTAGAAGGGCCAAATAAGATAATTTCAGATTTGGACTGGTTGAGCTGGAGGAAATTTTGTGACATCCAGTCCTTGATGTCGGATAGACAGGCTATGAGGCATGATATATGATCTGAACCGGGTTTGAGTGGGATGTATAGCTGAGTATCATCGGCATAGCAGTGAAAGTTGATGTTGTGTGAGCGAATGATGTTACCAATGGGGAGCATGTAGATAGAAAATAGCAGTGGACCTAGAATTGATCCCTGAGGGACCCCACATGTGAAAGGGGCCTGAGTGGAGGAGGCCTCTCCTATGCTGACGGACAGGGTCTGGCCTGAAAGATACGAGCTGAGCCAGTCCAGTGCCGTACAGTATACGTATATACAGGGCATTAATGACTTTTAAGACCTTTTTAAAACGTCTAAACTGAAGAAAAAAATAAATAATAATAATAATAATAAATTAATGAATAAATGAATTAAAGGTGACCCAGGTCGGTGTTGGGCCGGCTTCAGACAGAATTCTGTCAGGCTTGGACCCCCGTCAAGCTCAACTGTCCAGGCCCAATGAAAGCTCTGTGATAGATAGACTGACTGACTTATATGTGTATGTTCTGTGTTCTGTAATTAATCTTACGTACGTGTGTGTGTGTGTGTGTGTGTGTGTGTGTGTGTGTGTGTGTGTGTGTGTGTGTGTGTGTGTGTGTGTGTGTGTGTGTGTGTGTGTGTGTGTGTGTGTGTGTGTGTGTGTGTGTGTGTGTGTGTGTGTGTGTGTGTGTGTGTTGCAGTCAGGACTGAAGAATCTGAGAGAACACACTCTGATGGAGCTGTTGGTGGTGAGTAACTTTACTCCCAGTAAAATGTATTATGTTAAAGTTACTTTACTCCCATTATAAGGTATTATGTAGGCCTACTTTACTCCCATTATAAGGTATTATGTAGGCCTACTTTACTCCCAGTATAAGGTATTATGTAGGCCTACTTTACTCCCAGTTAAACGTATAAAAAGTATTATGCAAGTTACTTTACTCTCTCTCTGTCTCTGTCTCTGTCTCTCTCTCTCTCTCTCTCTAGATGCATATGGAGGAACCATGTTTTGACTTCCTCAGGACCAAGGAGACTCTGGGGTCAGTGTTCTATTCTCTCTTCTCTCTGTCATGAACATGTTATAATAACCACAGTTTGATATTAATATTACTGATAGCGTGACTATACTTCAATAATTAACAAGTTATAACTTTGTCTGCGACCAATATGTACAATATATTTTTGAAAAGATGTATTTACAAAGTTGTAAAGAATTTAAAATAAAACGGGGAGAACAGCAGAATAGTGATATCCACGTGTAGGCTTTCACACAGTGAGTCATCTCATCAAAAGGAAAGGAAGTGAAACTGCATCTAGTCTCATAGTATGTGGCACATTTAACCACATTAACGATGCAATGCCATTTCCTTTGTAGTGTAGGAGTATGCTCATTGTAAATGACACGCTGTGTGTCATCCAGGACTTAAATTAAATAAAACATGTAGACCTAATTGAGTGCTCCACCTCTGTGTCCCACAGGTACCAGGTGTACCCCGCCTGTCGCAACACCTCCGGCGTGCTGGGCTTCTCCGTCACCGTGGAAACACAGGCCACCAAGTTCAAGTGAGTTAACGCCCCGTGTATGTGATGCAACACAGACAGCAGCTTTTTAAAAAGGAACCATGCACTTTGAAGAACCATCTCACCGACGTCATCGTTCCCTTTTTATGAGAATCCGCTTTAAAATGGTGTAATCGCTTGTCGTAGTGTTGAAAAATAATCCAAAGTGGGGATCACAACAACAGAGCAGAGGAGGAACGCGCCCGCTGCGCGCCACCGCCGCCATTGGAATGCATTGGGCCTCAATTTTTCCCAGAACCCTTTGCATGGCAGTGCGATGGATGTTTTTCATCAAAACGCGTCACCTATCCCACTCTTTCCGATAGAAACCCTGTAAGTCTCAAAACGTATTAAAAACGCAAATGAAACAATGAAAACGTAACTCGTTTAACTCGTTATTGGGAGGGAAGCTGTTCTACAATCGATTAACTTGTGTAACTCGTGAATGGGGGGGAAAGTGTTCCTAGAAATGTATATAAATATAATATGAGAAGTATGCGCATAATATGAAGGTGAAGTGTTGCTGTTGTCCAACCTGGTTTGTCTGTGTGTGTGTGTCTCAGTACAGACAGACTTTAAACGTGTGTATCTATGTGTGTTTTTGCGTGTCTCTGTGTCTCAGTACGGACTTCGTGGAAGACAAGGTTGAAGAGTTCCTGGTGAACTTCGGAGAGAAGATGGTCAACCTGAGTGAAGAGGCCTTCAGGTGTGTGTTCGGCTGTGCGCACATGCGTACATGTCTGTGTGTGTGCGTGCATGGGTGTGTCTGTGTGCGTGGCATGAGTGGGTGTGTGTCTGTCTGTGCGTGTCTGTCTGTGTGCGTGGCATGAGTGGGTGTGTGTCTGTCTGTGCGTGTCTGTCTGTGTGCGTGTGTGCATCTCACTGACACTATTCTCTATTTTTCATTCCAGTACGCTGACTGACTTGATTTCAATTATTCATAGAAATCCCTCTTTTCTTCCATTCATTGCTTCCGTTTCATGTCTTGGTTTTTAAAAGATTGTATTCTTAATCAGAAGTATAGGTACTGATCCCTGTCAGAACTTCTTTGTATGTGGGTTGTATAAGGTTTGCAGAGTTGCTGTGAGTGACTGTGTTTGCAGGACTCAGGTGACCGTTCTCATTAAGCTGTAGAGTTGTGAGTGTGGTGACTGTGTTGGGTGGTTGCAGGCAGGGCCGGCCCTCCCATCAGGCAGAACAGGCAGTTGCCTAGGGCATCATGAGGGGAGGGGGGGCATCCACCAAGCAAAAACAAAAAAAAACACAGTGCTTTAGAACACAAGGGGGCCATGGTCATTTTTCAAGGGGGCATCACGAAAAATCCTGCCTAGGGCACCAAATTGCTCAGGGCCGGCATTGGCTGCAGGACCCAGGTGACCGCTCTCATTAAGCACTGTGTTGGTTGCAGGACCCAGGTGACCGCTCTCATTAAGCACTGTGTTGGTTGCAGGACCCAGGTGACCGCTCTCATTAAGCACTGTGCTGGTTGCAGGACCCAGGTGACCGCTCTCATTAAGCACTGTGTTGGTTGCAGGACCCAGGTGACCGCTCTCATTAAGCTGAAGGAGTGTGAGGACACACACCTGGGAGAGGAGGTGGACAGGAACTGGTTTGAGGTCGTCACTCAGCAGTACATCTTTGACCGGCTCAGCAAGGAGGTAGGAACACACACACACTAAGGCTGCCCCCAAACCTTCGAAGGTTCGGACATTCACTCGGCACTCGTCTCAGACCTCAATGAATGAGCTCAAACCTCTGCTTTTTATCTTTTTTCATTGTTAGTTTATATATCTATATATATATACAGGAAAGCCTGACAGGTTCTACAAATCCCGAGTCCGACACCAAATTAATGTAATCTCTTTCTAACATTCACTTTCTCTGATTGTAGCCGCAACTACAGTGCTGCGTGCAGATAGCCTACATGCAAACAGACCATATGCTAGCTAAGTTGTAGTTTTATTAAACATAACGTGCAGCCGAAAAATGCTCTATTAATACCGTGTTCTCCAGCTTGGTTAAATGGTTCGGTGCTCGAAGGTTAAAGATGAAATAATTTTAAAACGATGGTTCGGACGTCCGCTCGAAAATCCCTGCTGAAGCTTGAATCCTAAAAACAGGAGTCGGGGACAGCCTTAACACACACACACACACACACAGGCACACAGGCACAGACAGACGGACACATAGTAATTTATCAGACGCTCTCATCCAGAGGGATTTATGAACTCTAGTCACCAAACAACAGGATAAATGTTCTCGTAAATAGTGCAAAGGAAAACAATGAACCCAGGCGTCCCTATTCTGGGGGCAAAAATGGCTGATCTACAAGCTCACAACGCGGCATGGTGCGACAAATTGTGACTAGTTCGGCTCTTCTCAGAGAAAATATTAAGTGTAGAGTAAAAAATCACACCCGTGTGAACTGACTGATCAGCTGTGGTCTGACGTAATGTCTGACGTAATGAAATCACACCCGTGTGAACTGGGTGACCATAGCAACCATGCTCATTTTTTGGTACGAACAGACACGTAAACTAACAAAGCCAGTTGTAGGAGTGGTTTACACCACTCAAAAATAACAGGAGGGGGCTCTTTCTGTAGTAGTGGGTCACCTCCTCATTTTCAAGTCCAGTGATGGGGTTTGAAATAGACTAACTACAGGCCACAGACAGTGGTTAAGCTTGAGATTGTTTTAATTGTGTGTGTGTGTGTGTGTGTGTGTGTGTGTGTGTGTGTGTGTGTGTGTGTGTGTGTGTGTGTGTGTGTGTGTGTGTGTGTGTGTGTGTGTGTGTGTGTGTGTGTGTGTGTGTGTGTGTGTGTGTGTGTGTGTGTGTGTGTGTGTGTGTGTGTGTGTGTGTGTGTGTGTGTGTGTGTGTGTGTGTGTGTGTTAGATTGAAGCGTTGAAGCAGATCACCAGGGAACATCTTGTCTCCTGGTTCATGGAACACAGAGACTCTTCCTGCAGGAAACTCAGCGTCCACGTAAGACATGACCACTAGAGTGTGTGTGTGTGTCAATGGTATTGTCATAGTCCCTCCGGGATATGAGATATAAACAGCAGACCCTGGAACTGGACTGTTCACATACTTAGCTGTACGCTTTCCCTTTCTTTCTCCCGTTCATTGGCTCAATGTTTCTCTCTCCCTCTCTCTCACAGGCAGGTGCATGATTTAAAAAAAACAATTGGACAACACAATCAGCCAGCATGCACCGACTGGTTTTGTCACATTGCGATTTGTGGATGATGGGTGTGATCCAGGCCTAACCTTTTTGTTCCTCTTCTCAGGTTGTGGGTTTCGGGGTGGAGGAGAACGACCCGTCCCCTGCCCAGAAGGAGGAGCAGCAGTGTGTGGAGGAGCGCTCCTCGTCCTACGGGGAGGTGTCCAGGCTCACCTTCCTCCCTGCCTCCTCTTCCTCACTGCAGGACACCACTCTCATCACTGACATCCGCTCGTTCACCTCCTCACTCCCCCTCCACCCCTACCACAAGATCCTCAAGTGAGACGGGTTCCCCCCGGAACTGAACAACAGTTCCCACTAGGGAACTAACTGTTTGACTGTGACACCAGTAACCTCTTCTTGTTCAAATGAAACAGCCTCTCTCTCGTTTTTACACCCTTTACTTTGTCCATTTCATAATAGATAATAAAATCTTGTGGAAACCTTGCATCTCCAAAACTGCTTGTAGATCAGCTATTTTATCTACTTTTACGGAACATTGTCATAGGACGAAGTAGGGTATTATTTTTACAACAGTGGTTATTCATGTCAAAGAAAGGACCCCAAAATGTATTTGTATTTGGTCGCGGACACCCCATCTGCAAATGTTTTTGCCAGGACCGAATGATTTACGGAAGAGAGAAACAAACAAAAAATATGGAGATGCAAGCTTTCACATGAACCACTGTAGTTTGTTCAAACTAAAGGTCAGTGTTTTGCCAGTGTATTTCCTGTCAATGGTCGCTATGGTAACTCAGGGTGATAACGAGCATTAATTATAAGCTAAGCAGAAACATTCTCATACCTTATATGGACTTCTTATCACAGTCTGCGAGACGAGGAGACGAAGCCCTTTTTGTGTTCATAACATTAATATTTTATCATTTCAGGATTTGCGTATGTATACCTGTTCATACTGTAAGATGTTTGTCAATAGAACAATTAACTGTTTATAGAATGACGGCCAGTGTTGATACAGGTGATGTTGAATAGAAGAGAAAGGACACTTAATGTTTTACAGGTGTTGGAAGTGATATTCTTTGGTTAAAAAAACAGGACTGTTTCCATGAAATAATTAATTTATGGCGTTAATTACTTAAAATGAATGCATGAGAGTGCAATAGGGTGTGAGATAAGCCATATTAATGACCATAATGGCGATATTTTGGACATAGTTAAGAATGGTGATTGGATTTGTTTTGACTGTATGTCCAGATACCCTGTCCAGGACAGGCTTCAGATGCGCCTCCTCAGGAGACTTCTGCTTAATCTTGATTTATTAATTAAATTGTAATCATTTCACAACCCTATTAAAAACATTAAGCCTCTATATTCTGATAGTAATCATTGCTATAGAGGGTTTGTTCAGTAATGGGGGTCTCCCCGTCTCTCCTGCTCTTTAAACGGAAAGAAAATAAATTCAGGTGCGCTACAAATTTCTTCCAATCGGGACAGAGAATAGCACAAAGATCATTCATTTGCTTGTACTGTGTTTTCATCACGTACAATTTCACTTGTTTATCTTTTATCAGTCCTCTCTCCTGAGTGGACAAAGTTGGTATCCAGACTTGACATTTCCCCACAAATGTCTTTTTACTAAGAGCACTTACTGAATAAATACTTTTAAATAATGACTGCTATGGGAATATAGAGCCCTTTAAAACTTATTTTAACTAAAGAATATCACTTGCATTAACCAACATATCTACTCCACTATTTCCTAATGTATTGTACTGAAGGACCTAGTTCTTTTGAGACGTTTTGGGGGTCTCGACCCACCTGCATTGTCTGTACAGTATGACTGTCCAGGCAAACAACATAACCACTGAACTGTTGACATGTTCTCAACAGTTGAATATTATGTACATATTTATTAAAAACATCTGTAGCTTATTTACCTTTGGTTTTCACTTCCTTTCACTTCCTTTTCCACAACGTCCTGTGTGCGTGTGTGCATGCGTGTGTGCGAGAGAGAGACATGCATTGTCTATGGGTGAGGGGAACTGTGTGGGTGTGTGGAGGCTGTGGCTGATGAGAAAGGAAAAGACCATAGATGAAATGGGGACGAAAGATCGTAGGACATTGGTATTGCTGTTGCCACTTGCTGGTTCAAGAGCTTTTTATTTAATGTCCAAATAAATGCAACGTTTCGGTCCTTTGACCTTCCTCAGGCATATTAGTAAGTTGAGTGTGCGGAAGTCTTCTCTTCAATGGTATTGCTGTTCCGAAATACACCACACATTTGTATGCCTTTATGGCAGTGGTTCCCAAACGTATTTATGTCAAGGACCTCCAAATTGACACTAATTAGCCTGCGGACCCCCATTTGAAAAGGTATGCCAGGGACCCCCATAATTCTTTGCAACTGAATGGCTTGAAAATGGAAATTAAGAGTTTACACAGTACATGCATAAACTTTCCTTAATGATTATATCTGTTTTCAGTATTTATTTGTGATGTATTTTCTCTATTATTAAGGTTATTGTAGTGGTCAATTTGTATTGGGGGTGGTGAGGCGGCCACGAGACATGGCCAAAGCATTTCCGGGGTTCCCCGGCCCAAAAGGTTGAGAACCACTGCCTTAGGGGACACCATTCTGCAGACTTCTGAGCCTGCATGCTGTGCTGGCCATCGCTGGTCTATTATTATTATTATTATTATATATTTGACTTTCATACTGAAAATGCAGCATAAAGTGCTTCACATAATAATGAAATTAATATGAAACCCCGGTGCATAAACATGCATAATATACAGAAATGGCACTTGAAGGGTTAAGATTGTCTTATCTTTTTTCACAAGCACTGTAGGCTACTGCATCCAACACAGTTTCTGTTTGATTGTGTGTTTCTTGTTTGACAGTAGGCCTACTGAAACTTTTGTGTGTTTAAATCATGCCCATGTTGAACATTTTTCAATATGTTCCCCTACTTGGATTTCTTAGGACTTTTGATATATTATTAGTACTAACCTAGGCCTATTTATGAAACAAAACAAGTTGAAAGAGTTTCTGTTGCAATTGTTTTGAGGTTTTTTTTAGGTCCATTTCCGTCCATAGATTGCCTGTACTATACTGTCTGTGTGTGATCTGTAGGATTATATTAACGTATTATAAGACTACTACAATAATATATCATACATTCAACAAATATCCTCAGTCTTATGTAATCTTGTAGAAACAGACTTTCTACCTTCAGTTTCTCTGACAACCAATCAGCGCGCGACCGACCGTCTCTCCGGGCGATGGGATCTAGAGAGACTCGTATTTCCTCCATAGCAACACACCACGCGTCTATAGTAACCCCTCTATGGGGTAACCCAGACGTTTTTATTTAGGCTGGTAGTAACTCAATTCAATGCAGTTCACCACAGGAAACTTGTGTTTGTGTTCTAGTAGCCTACTCACTTGAGCAGGTGATTGAAGGTAGGGGGAATTTGTCAGATTCAATCAGAACTTGACCGTCAGAATGTGTGCGTCTCTGAACGTCACGCAGAAGATAGAGTCCACTCATCCATCTCCAACAGCCTCAGAACACAACACAGGTACATTTAAATACATGAAATATAAAAATTAAAAAACATCTAGGGCTATAGGCCTACACAGTGGTTGATGTATTTGATGACTTAATGTTGATAAATGGCTACTCTGTCCTGATTGGCTGAAATGTCACCTACCCGAAACAAATACATTATATTATTAAAGAGTGGGAGAGACGGGCAGATACCCCTGTGCCCTGTTACCGAATAAACACTCGATGAGTAGGCCTCAGGCACAGAATAGACTATAGTGATTTAACCTTTAAACAAAAAAAACTTTTGTTTGACCAAAAATCACTTAGCCTACCCTACATTAAACCTGATAAAAATAAGTCAACAATCATTTGGAGAGCCATGTTCTGAAGTGAACTGTATTTCTTATCAGTGGAGCTTCCTGTACTGAAGGACAAACATGTGCTTCCTGTCCACACTGAACTGATCCCTGACCAGCTGTTGGATACACTGACCTCCACCTGCCACACACACATCAAGGTACTGTGTACACACACACGCACATGCACGCACACACACCAATGTAGGTTTATAATAACTAAAACTAACTGTATTGTGTGTTTACAAAACTAACTAAAACTAACTGAAATCATCAAATCATAAACTATAGGCTAATGAAAAATCAGAAACTTGACACACACACACACACACACACACACACACACACACACACACACACACACACACACACACACACACACACACACACACACACACACACACACGGATGGATCAATTCTATTTAGTAGATCTATCAATGCATCTATCTATTGTTCCGTGTGCTGATCAGTGTTGAGTAAGATATAGCTACTTTACAATTAAGCTACTATTTCGCTTCCAGTAGCAATAGATGCCTGAGGTCACGTGCACGCATCCGCCTGGCCTGGGTGACAGCAGACTGCTGGGCGAGCGATGGCGCTTTGGCATGGGGGGCAGATCAACATATGGAATGAATTATGTACTGGCCATATATGGAGCGTGTCTTGAGTGTACAGGGTTTTATGAGGTCAGATCAACATATGGAATGTCATAACAGGTCAGCTCCATAGGGTTTGATGAGGGCCCAGGTAGGGCCGGGCCGTAATTTGCGGGCCTGTTGAAAACCTTAGTTTTCACCGGCTGCCTGGTGCGGCTGCACTAATAACTTTAGGGTGGGCCCTTCTAGAGTTTGAATGGAAAGGTATCAGTCAAAAGGGAGACATCGAAGAGGAAGGATGGATGGGAAAGCATCAATATATGGAATGTCAGAACAGGTCAGCTCCATATATGGAGATCTGAGGGTTTGAGGTTAGAGGTCAGATGTAGGGTTGCTGCCCAATATTGATGACATCAGGGATCTCCATATATGGGGGCATTCCCATAATATATGAGCAGGGATCTCCATCCCTGATGATGTCACGTGATGTCACGAGGCATGACCATATGGTCAACATATGTGTAAAAGCTATAGACCATATATGGTCATGCCTGGGGTGACCAACCAAACAACTGACTGACTGACTGATGGGAAATGCACGATTTCATAGTAAATGCGACCTGTGGTCGCAACTTCGCAAGACTCGCAATCATCTATGTAGCTGCATTGAAGCTATACTTTGTATCTAATGTGACATGGGATGGAGGATATGCTATGGCATTGAGTGGTTAAATAACATGTGTAAAAGCTATGGATGCAGATGGAGAATTGTATTTTTGATGTGATAAACAAACTGCAGTCAAACCTCATCTGGTTTTGATATTTTAGGTTGAGAAAATAACAAAATGCGCTAGAAAATGTAAGGATGTATCTTGTGTTACCAGATACAGATACTGGGTGGAAGAAATATACCTACTGTAGTTGAAAGTTAGTGAGTGCATCATTCTGAAAGTAGTATCCCCCCTAATGTATCTAGTAGGCCTACTACTCAACGCTGGTAGCCTAGTCATTCATCCATTTAATTTGCTTATTGATCGAGGTGTGACAAGAGCTCTATTCTTCATAGTATATGCATGCATATGCCTGCTGTTTGTCTTTACAGTATGAACTAGTAGATTTAAGTTGAGCTGTTTCTTTATGATTTAAACTGTTTTTAAGTTTGTTTTTCTTTATGATGTTAAGTTAGTAGTTTTAGTTTGAGCTGTTTATCTTTATGATTTCAACCAGTATTAGGCCCAAACCACACCACTGCAACTCCTTGCAACAAAATAAACCACACCAATGCAACTCCTTGCAACATGCCATTGGGAATAATGGTTGCAAGTAGTTGCATGTTGCAAGGAGCTGCATGGAGACCCTCTGGTGTGGTTAGGGCTTTAGAGTGCAGTTTGTGTTGTAAAGGCCCATGGAGTCAGGCGACCAGACCCTGTGTGGAATCATCCACATGGTCGTAAGAAATACCAACACTTCCTGGACCAACCACCATCCATGACTGGAGCTGGAAGGTCAGTGTGTGCCTGTCTCTCCTACACTGTCTCCTTCTCAGCTGTCCTCCTACTGTCTCTCTCCTACACTGTCTCTCAGCTTTACTGTCTGTCTCTCCTACACTGTCTCCTTCTCAGCTGTCCTCCTACTGTCTCTCTCCTACACTGTCTCCTTCTCAGCTCAGCTGTCCTATCTCTCTCCTACACAGTCTCTCATCTCTGTCTCTCCTAATGTCTCTCTCATCTTCCCTACTGTCTGTTTACTCTCCCTCTCAGCTTTTCTAATGTCTGTCTCACTCTCATCTGTTTCAGATTCTGTGCAATCACCAATCAGCACTGTTGTAACTCAGGTTGTGCTTATGTGTATTGTGCATGTGTACGTGTGTACGTGTGTGCATGTGCGTGTGTGTGTCCGCGTGCGAACGTGTGTGTGTGTGTGTGTGTGTGTGTGTGTGTGTGTGTGTGTGTGTGTGTGTGTGTGTGTGCATGCGTGCGTGCGTGCGTGCGTGCGTGCGTGCGTGCGTGCGTGTGTGCGTGCGTGCGTGCGTGCGTGCGTGTGTGTACAGGGACATCTCCTTCCTATGTGACGCCATGGTAACCTCAAAGAGAAGGATGACCCTTCCACCTCTGAGCGCCAGGAGCAGTGACAACCTGAAGGCAAGACTAGTATCTCTAATTATTACTATTATTACTGTTATCTCTATAGTGTATCGTCACTGTCACTGCTACTTTTATGTGACACCGTAGTAGGACAAAGTAATAGTTCATAATTAATTTATGAAAAAACAAAAATGTGAAATACAGAGATATGAGGTTTCTGGCTGACAGCAACAATTGTTGGTTTGTTTGTTTTTATGTTATTGGGACACAAAACCTACTATTACTACTATCACTACTACTATCACTAGACTATTTACTATTACTGTTACTATTAGTATTAGGATGCTACACTCTTATCCAGAGTGACTTATAAAGTGAGAGATTGGATTAAATATCCTAGATGAGTATAGTCACTATAGACATACTATTATGTCTGAAGAGTCTTCCTGCCTGCCTCTCCTCTCCAGGATGTGAGTGTGACAGACACTCTGATCCCAGAGGAGTATCACATAGTGAAGAACAGAGGAGTCCAGGGTCTGGAGTTCTACAACGAGTGAGTTCATGATGATAGAAGCTTCTCAGCACAATTTCTGTCCTTGAAGTCATGCAGGTCCTGAATTCACCGCAAAATGGACTGTTTTGAACTTCTAATCTAAGAAGTGTCTCTTCTGTTCATGAAACCAAAAAGGCAGTTTAATGTTTTATTTAGTTAAAACAGCGTTGCGTCTCCTCTTCCTCACCTCACAGTAAATTCACCATGCAGCTTAAAGATGAAGAGCAACGCCTGAGGCTCTTCCCTTCTCTGTGAGTAGTAAAGCTATATTACGAATCTTCAAGTCCAGGGAAGAACATGAAAGTTACAGACTAAAGAGTCCAGATTTTATATATAATTTAGTAGGGGTGCAACAGTTCATGAATTTAATGGATTATAAAAAACGTGTGTGTGTGTGTGTGTGTGTGTGTGTGTGTGTGTGTGTGTGTGTGTGTGTGTGTGTGTGTGTGTGTGTGTGTGTGTGTGTGTGTGTGTGTGTGTGTGTGTGTGTGTGTGTGTGACTGCGTGTGTGTGTGTGTGTGTGTGTGTGTGTGTGTGTGTGTGTGTGTGTGTGTGTGTGTGTGTGTGTGTGTGTGTGTGTGTGCAGGAAGCCCAGTGGCAGGCTGGAGGCGGTACAGTTGATGAGAGTGATGGATGACATGCTGGAGAAGGCAGGAGCCAATCAGAGACCTGAGGAGCTCGCACACCTGTCACAGGTAATCATCATGTTACATAAGATTCAATTAAACTGTGTGGTACTATCAATTAGCTCACATTAGCTGTGTAGATATAAAAACCTAGATGTCATTGGCCGCTGCAGTTCATTGGAGCGACTTGTATCGCACAGGAAGGCGGAAGTCAAGTGGAAGTGCGGAAGGCAAGTTGCCACTCAAGTTACTACTGGCCAATCACAGCAATTCCAGGACTTCCAGGCAGGAGAAAACAAACGTTTACATTGCCTCTGATTGGCTTACCGAATGTCCCCTTCTGTGACGCACGCGGAAGCTTGGCAAGCTTCCACATGCGCCACAGAAGCTTGCCTTCCCACGAGATACAGACACCCCAGAGCCGAAGGAGGCGTCTAGTTTTCTATGTCTATGATTAGCTCCATTGTTAACTTCAAGTCCTCCCTAAAAATCTGTCTGAATAGCAGTTGAACCTATTATAACCATACATTACTTGAGTAGAGTTGTAACAGGTTCCTACAGTTCTTTGTCTATTCCTGCAGTTCTTTCCTATTTTTCTTGTCTAGTAATTTGGAATTGCAAATGTACTCATTATGGATTATATATTTTACTGTACCCCTCCCCCCCAACAAATGGTACTCAGTTTACAATTATGTGCACTCAAAGGACCACAATGGAAAGAAGCTCTCAGTCTCAAGCTTTGTTGTGTTTTATCATTTTTGACAACTTTAATCAATCAAGCAATAAATCTAACTATGTTATCAAATACGCTTATCTCTCTGGTGTGTGTGTGTGTGTGTGTGTGTGTGTGTGTGTGTGTGTGTGTGTGTGTGTGTGTGTGTGTGTGTGTGTGTGTGTGTGTGTGTGTGTGTGTGTGTGTGTGCGTGCGTGCGTGCGTGCGTGCGTTCAGATGCAGAACCTGCTGGAACTGGTTCATGTGGAGCAGAACATCTACAACATTGTGTTTCATGAGCTGATCAGACAGGTCAGCGTGGAATGTGCTGAGAGGGGACACCTGCTGGCCAAACTCAGGTAGTGCACCTCCACACAATACATGCAGTACAATCAGCGGTTCCCAAACCTTTCAGGTCAAGACCCAAAAGAGAGATTAGACGTTTGCCCGGGACCCAAACTAGTGAAAATAGCTTATCTACAAGCGCACAATGCATCGATTTGTGCAGCGTTCCGAGCTTGTAGATCAGCTATTTTCATTAGTTGTTATTATTTTTATTTATGGAACTTCTCATATATATATTTTTTATACATTATACATTTCTTTGTATACAATTTACAATGCAGACGCTCTTAAACCAGAGCGATTTACAGTAAGCAAGAAAACATGGTAATACATCAAATACATAAAAATAGTCATCATGAATCATACGTACTGTAAGCTAATAACCACACAGTGGAATATCTATATAATGAATCTATGCGTGTACACTATAGAGTGGTATGTCTACATGAAATGCTATCTAAGTTGAGCCTTTGTATACGTGCCTGTAAGGTCGTCGATGCTATAGGGCAAAGCCATTGGCATGTAATAAAACACAGAAAAGGTTACATACGTTCAAATTACATTCATTGATTGCAACATGAATTGATTAAATTCAAAACATCAAAACAGTAAAATTCTAGAAAATAAATAAATAGAAACAGTTCTACTGTATACATGAATAGCACCAGAATAAGTTACAATACATATGACTGCAATGGCATCGTCTAGCTAAAATAATGCAATACATACAATTATTTTACATTTTTTAAAATTAAAAACAATTATTTTGAAATATTCTTGTAGACCCTTCTAGGTCCATTTGATTCTGTTTATGAGAGAACTCATTTTGGCCGATTGTATCTGCGATATTATTCTTATTCCATGACCATAAAAGATTGACTGGTGTATAGAGACAGTGGAAAAGTGACACGATGAGAACTACATGTATGCACAAAAACGAATTTCACTGTTTTCCTTGTAAATCTGTGATGTGACAATAAAGCTGATTCTGATTCTGTTGGGATCATATTCATATGTTTTCCAGGCAGCACTACGTGTCATTGTTAGACCACATCCCCAGACAGCTGAAGGGTTGTGTTTATGTGTTCCAGGCAGCGCTACGTCTCATTGTTAGACCACATCCCCAGACAGCTGAAGGGTTGTGCATGCTTATGTGTTCCAGGCAGCGCTACGTCTCATTGTTAGACCACATCCCCAGACAGCTGAAGGGTTGTGTTTATGTGTTCCAGGCAGCGCTACGTGTCATTGTTAGACCACATCCCCAGACAGCTGAAGGGTTGTGTTTATGTGTTCCAGGCAGCGCTACGTCTCATTGTTAGACCACATTCCCAGACAGCTGCAGGGTTGTGTTTATGTGTTCCAGGCAGCGCTACGTCTCATTGTTAGACCACATTCCCAGACAGCTGAAGGGTTGTGTTTATGTGTTCCAGGCAGCGCTACGTCTCATTGTTAGACCACATCCCCAGACAGCTGAAGGGTTGTGTTTATGTGTTCCAGGCAGCGCTACGTCTCATTGTTAGACCACATCCCCAGACAGCTGAAGGGTTGTGTTTATGTGTTCCAGGCAGCGCTACGTCTCATTGTTAGACCACATTCCCAGACAGCTGAAGGGTTGTGTTTATGTGTTCCAGGCAGCGCTACGTGTCATTGTTAGACCACATCCCCAGACAGCTGAAGGGTCTCCACACAGAGACTCTGGCTCAGAGAGCTCTGGACCGCAGGATGACTGAAGAGATCATCTGCTTCAAGACCAACATCCAGGAGATAAACACGTAGGTCTGAGTGGGGTGTCAAGGTTAACTGCGTACGTGCATGCATGTCAAATATTACATACGAAAAATGCACTTTTTAAAAACATTGACAATCTACAACAGCATTGCTCTGTTTGTTCTTACGATACGCTCGAGGTGTCTCAATACTCAGGGCCCTAGGCTTGTATTCTTTTTACCACAATGTTATTTAGACAGATGCTATAGGTTTGTTGTTTACTTAGTGGTATCCTATTGGTTATTAAATGGTAGGTTATTGGTTCACCTATGATAGGACCCTTACGGAGGCACTTACACTGTCGGTCTGCATTTGATGTATGTGTTTACAATGCTTACTGCAACTTTACTCTTCTAGTTCATATTCTATCCAATATTTTATCTTGTGTTATGTTGCTGTTAGCACGGTATATTTCGCATTTCGCTGATACAGGCCACAGACAGTGTGGTTAAGCTTGAGATTGTTTTAATCGTGTGTATGCGTGCATGCGTGCGTGCATGCGTGCGTGCGTGCGTGCGTGCGTGCGTGCGTGCGTGCGTGCGTGCTCAGGGAGCTGTCTGCAGTGAGAGACCATGATGAGTTTGTGTCGAGGCAGGCAGAGAAAAGCCAGCAGGAGTTAGCTAGAGCTCTGGACCAGTGCCAGAAGAACTCTGAGTAAGTTCTATTATGTTCAATTCTATATTTCTATATTATATCTATGTTCTGCTTTATCGTCGTATTGTCCCTTTCGCCATGTCACTGTACATTGTGTAGTCTAAGTTGAAATATATAGCACATTTCATACTGTACACAGGTGTGCTGTGGACACAATGTGCTTCAAAATAAAAACAAAAATAGGCAAGGATTAAACATGCAAAACTGAATTTATATTATAAAAACATAAGAAAAGCTTATAATCCTAGCTTACCACTAAATTGTAACTTAAAGCTTGTGATATAAGAGGTGTGTTTTAACAGACTGTTTAAATGACCGGAGTACCCCAGGGCTTTATACTAGTATACTGTGTGTGTGTGTGTGTGTGTGTGTGTGTGTGTGTGTGTGTGTGTGTGTGTGTGTGTGTGTGTGTGTGTGTGTGTGTGCGTGTGCGTGCGTGCACGTAGTGTGGTCCATGAGTATCATGATCTGTATGAGATGCAGCGCAGACGTCTGGAGGGTCAGGTGGTCAGACTGACCCAGGAGAGAGACCTGTGGAGCACAGTGACCTACAACCTGGCTGTCAAGGTCACCACACACACACATGCACGCACACACATGCACACATGCACGCACGCACGCACGCATGCACGCACACACGCACACACGCACGCACACACTTGTCTGCAGTGGTTTCTCATTCTACCAATGCAATAATGTCAATGTAGCTTTTAGCTACAGGCTAGTCGTTGTTGCCCTCTTGTGGTTGAAGGTAACAACTCTCACTGGACAAATGACTATAGTCTCTAAAAACCCAGAGCTTACATTATCAAATGGTTCTATAAATGTCTGCTCTACACGTGCTCTACAAGTTTAGTATGTAAATGGTTCTATACATGCCTGTGTGTTTAATAATGTAAAGGGTTCTATAAATGCCTACTCTACCAAAGTATGTAATGGAGTTGTTGTGTTGCTGTGTTGTGTCTGTACTCTGTAGGTGATCAGTGTGAACAAACTGCAGCTGGCCAGCAGGCTCCATGTGAGTGAACAGACCTGGTCCACCACGGCCCAACACCTCACCCTGTCCCTGAGCGCTAAGGTACTGTAATGTCCCCTCACCCTTTCTCTACTGTCCCCTCGCCCTGTCCCTGAGCGCTAAGGTACTGTAATGTCCCCTGACCCTTTCTCTACTGTCCCCTCACCCTGTCCCTGAGTGCTAAGGTACTGTAATGTCCCCTCACCCTGTCTCTAATCTACTGTCCCCTCACCCTGTCCCTGAGCGCTAAGGTACTGTACTGTCCCCTCACCCTGTCCCTGAGCGCTAAGGTACTGTAATGTCCCCTCACCCTGTCCCTGAGCGCTACGGTACTGTAATGTCCCCTCACCCTGTCCCTGAGCGCTAAGGTACTGTACTGTCCCCTCACCCTGTCCCTGAGCGCTAAGGTACTGTAATGTCCCCTCACCCTGTCCCTGAGCGCTAAGGTACTGTACTGTCCCCTCACCCTGTCCCTGAGCGCTAAGGTACTGTAATGTCCCCTCACCCTGTCCCTGAGCGCTAAGGTACTGTAATGTCCCCTCACCCTGTCCCTGAGCGCTACGGTACTGTAATGTCCCCTCACCCTGTCCCTGAGCGCTAAGGTATTGTAATGTCCCCTCACCCTGTCCCTGAGCGCTACGGTACTGTAATGTCCCTCACCCTGTCCCTGAGCGCTACGGTACTGTAATGTCCCCTCACCCTGTCCCTGAGCGCTACGGTACTGTAATGTCCCCTCACCCTGTCCCTGAGCGCTAAGGTACTGTAATGTCCCCTCACCCTGTCCCTGAGCGCTACGGTACTGTAATGTCCCCTCACCCTGTCCCTGAGCGCTACGGTACTGTAATGTCCCCTCACCCTGTCCCTGAGCGCTACGGTACTGTAATGTCCCCTCACCCTGTCCCTGAGCGCTACGGTACTGTAATGTCCCCTCACCCTGTCCCTGAGCGCTAAGGTACTGTAATGTCCCCTCACCCTGTCCCTGAACGCTACGGTACTGTAATGTCCCCTCACCCTTGACTCCTTCAAAACCGCTCTCAAAGGGCACCTACGGAAGGCTGCAATTCGAAACTGGCCCCTGTAAATAGTCGGAGTCCCCCCACCCCATTTTCCCCTTACTGTATAGTGTATACAGTATGTTTTTCCCTTTTTACGTTCTTTATACAATGATTTCCTGTTTTTGCTATGTACAGCTTTTGTGCCCACAAAATGTCTGCAACACATTAAATGCCATTGACAATGAAGGGAAAATTTACGTCATCTTGTCCCCACACGTCTCATATTTGCCATCGACAATGAAAGGAGAAATTAGGTCAAATGTCCGCCAAATATGACGTAACGTAAAGTGTCCGCAACACAAACATTAAATTCCATTGACAATGAAGGGAAAATGTATGTCATCTTGTCCCCACACGTCTCATATTTGCCATCGACAATGAAAGGAGAAATTAGATCAAATGCCAAATATGACAATTTGTGGCATCAGGCATTCTGATTGGCCATGCAGTATGAGATGATGCATGATGATGTACGATGATAAGAGCGCCCCTCACTTCACACAGGTGTGATTTTTTTGTTATTTGTACGTCTCTAAATGTTCTGATGAATTGAAAATGGTGGACCCTGTTGTAAACAAGTGTAATGCTTTATCATGGTGTCGTCCACAGTATTAACTTCCGTTTGAAATGTACCCATTCTGCATACTGTGAAATACAAATTTCAATCAATCAATCAATCAATCAAGTCCCTGAGCACTAAGGTACTGTACTGTCCCCTAACCTTGTCCTTTACCCCAACAAGCTCACAGGGTGTCATTTCGTGACGTGCTGCAAGCTTGTACATCTGCCAGTTTTTAACATTTGATTGTTAAACAACATGATTTAGAACACATACATTCGTAGAATTGGCCTCAATCGGAGTCAATGGTGGCGGGCAAATTATTTGGTTGTCCTTGACATGAAAAGGTTTGAGGTAAGTCAGTGATTGGTCTTCAGGCAATGACCTGGGTCTCCCTGATCAACCAATCCAGGGCCTCCCTGCGGCCCTGCCTCTCCAGCTCCGCCCCCACCGTCTCCCGGCACTTCCTGTGGTAGTCGTTGAGCCAGTGGCGCTCCCTGGTGGTGAGCAGCTGCGTGTCGATCATCCTGGCCTGGAAGGGGACCAGGGTGAGAGGCTCCATCGTCAGGCTGCCTCTGTCCCTGTAGTCGTACTTGGTCTCGGCCGGCACCACCAGAACCACGTTCTCCAGCCTGACGCCGAAGGAGCCGTCCTCGTAGTAGCCCGGCTCGTCGCTGACCACCATGCCGGCCTCCAGCGGCACGTCGTTGAGTGTCTTGAAGCTGATGCCGCACGGCCCCTCGTGCACGTTGAGGAAACAGCCCACGCCGTGTCCCGTGCCGTGCAGGTAGTCCAGCCCCGCCTCCCACAGCGCGGCGCGAGCCAGCGCCTCCAGCAGGTGACCTCTGGTCCCATTGGGGAAGACGGCGGCGCTGACGGCAACGTGGCCCTTCAGCACGCGGGTGTAGCATTCCTTCTCGAAGGCGGCGGGCGTTCCGAAGTGCACGGTGCGCGTGACGTCCGTGGTGCCGTCGGTGAACTGCGCTCCGGAGTCGATCAGGTAGACTTGGTGCGTTGACAGAGTCCGGTTGGTTTGGGGCATGGGTTTGTAATGTATGATTGCTGCGTTTGGACCGACAGCGGAGATGGTCTGGAAGCTGAGGCCTACGAAATGCTTCTGCTGACTGCGGAATTCCTCCGCCTTGTCCGCAGCAGAAATCTCGGTCACCGTGCCTCTTGGGATCTCTTTCTCGAGCCAAGCAAATAGTTCACAAAGGGCGACGGCATCCTTGATGTGTGCCGTTCTCATGCCCTGAATCTCGGTGGCATTCTTCACTGCCTTGGCCAGGCAGAGCGGAGTGTTGGCGACAGGGCATCGGTGAACCCTGGGGATGAGCTGGGTGAGGGCGTGGCTGGCTTTGTCACAGATCCACACGCTGTCCTTGGTGCCCAGGGAGGCGCAAACGGTCTGGAGCTCGGTCCAGACCGAGTCGTACGGGCGTGTCTGGACGTCCAGCTCAGGCCTGTCTGGGGCATCGAGCTGCAGGTGGCGCCGCACAGCCGGATCGGCCAGCCGATTCTGGTCCACAAACAGTATGACCGTGCTCGTCCCCACCAAGGCGTACGCAAAAAACACGGGGTTGTACTCGATGTCCGAAGCACGGAGGTTGAAAAGCCAGGCGACCTCGTCCAACGCCGTGGCAACAAACCAGGTGATTCTCCTCTCTGCCATCTTGGCTCGGAGGGCTGTGATCTTGTCTTGCCAAGACAGTCCGGAGTACTCCAGTCTAAGGGTGACTAGCGGTGTGCTGGGTCTGGCAGCACGGTCCGCCCACACAACATCTATCAGGTTACTCTGCACCGCCACCAGAGAGTGGCCCGCAGCTCCCAGGGCCTCCGACATGCTTTTCCACTGGTCAGCAGCTATGATCCGAGGGTCCACACCCACTTTGGAGTTCTCTGGCAGAACGCTGATCAACCAGTCCTCCTGGGTCGGCGTCTCCTTCAGCCCCGTCCTCATGAGGGTCCAGTTGGCGTCCATCTGCTGACCGGCCTGAAGGAAGTAACGTCCGTCCGTCCACATGGCTGCATGCCGCTCTGTCACGACGGCCGTGCCGGCGGAGCCATCGAACCCGCAGATGAACTCGCGTCTGCGGTCACACGGCGCGATGTATTCACTCTGGTGTGCGTCTCCGGAAGGGACCACGTAGGCCTGGACGGGCCCGGACGAGTGCTTCCCATCCTTCATCACCTGGCGGAGCTGTCGGAGCAGCTCCGTGGTGACCTTCGGAGACGTGGCCGTGTCTTTGGAATACAACTCCTGCACTTCTTTGATCACCTCATGTTCATTTACACACGCGGAGGCTGCCATGTTAGCGTTGTTTGAAATGTATGTGCACCTTTATTTTTACTAGACACTAGTTACTCTTAGAATATTGTAACCAGTAAAGTAGCTATTACTTTCTGTAAATACCGGTAGTTACTTTTTAAAAGTAACTTTCCCGATACTGAAGGTCAGTCATATGACGTATCTATGCCTATATGCCTATATTTGGCCATGGTTTCCTCATTGACTTCAATTACAAACATTGTTGCTGTCGGTTAGAATATCTCTAGAATATCATATCTCCATATTTCTTTTTATGTTTTTGTTTTATTAAGTAGTGAAAATAGCAGATCTACAAGCACACAATGCAATGCATTGCGGTGAAGATCGTCTGTTTTATTTTATTTACGACATGTGGACATCATGCTGATGTGGATGTCGGACAACCACATCAGCCAGTCTGTGCCCAATCTGTGATGTCAGTCACCTATGACATATCAATGATGTATTACTATTACGTACTATTACTATGACGTATACATGATTTATTACTATTACTATGATGTACTGTACTATTACTATGACATATAAATGATGTATTACTATTACTATGATGTACTATTACTATGACGTATAAATTATGTATTACTACTATGATGTACTATTACTATGACGTATACATGATTTATTACTATTACTATGATGTACTGTACTATTACTATGACGTATAAATGATTTATTACTACTATGACGTATGACATTTAATGATGTATTACTCCAAACCTGAGAGAGGTTTCGTACGTCATGCTGCTAAAGGATAAAACCAATGTTCCTGCAAGGTTGCATAAATGACGCGTGCGGCTCAATCGTCCTGTTAGCTAACAAGCTAGGCTATTCACCTTCAATCCGATCGAGCCTCCGGGTCGAGATCCGACGATGGCCGATGCGTTCGGCTGCTGCTCGGACGCTCTTCAGCGTGCAGAGGTGGCGGCCATGACACCAGAGAGGAACGTCCCACCGGAAGGCCTGGAGGAGCGTTATGAGATCGAGAAGACTTGCGAGTTCATCGGCCGCGGTCGGCACACAAGGGTCGCCCTGCAGTTTCCCGACGAGCTGCTGGTGGATGCGGCGGCGGTGGCCGAAGAGATCGAGAAGAGAAGCGGAGCGGCGGCGTTCGTCCTGGGAGACACGTCGTACGGTGGCTGCTGCGTGGACGAGGTGGCTGCGGAGCACGCGAGAGCGGACTGCCTCGTGCACTATGGCGCCGCGTGCCTCAGCTGCCCCGCCGGCCGGCTGCCACTCATGTACGTGTTCGAGAAGCGCCCGGTGGACCTGCAGAGGTGCGCGTCCGCCTTCAGAGACCTCTACCCCGACACGCAGAGTCACGTGGTCGTCCTGTACGACGTGAGCTACGCCCACGCTATCCAAGACTTCCGCGCCCTCCTGACCCCGGAGTACCCCAACCTGGTCGTCTCTACGCTCCTCCTGGACGGTCCCGGACAGACACCGAGTCGACACCAAACCGCTCCGGGTCAGATAGACGACGAGGTCGTTTGCCAGTTCGGCCGACGCTTCTCATTGAGAAGCGCCCTGAGTGTAACGGATTACGCCATGTTCTTCATAGGCCAGGAAGGAGCGACCTTCAGAAACTTCACGATGACGTGGAACCGCTGTTCCTTCTGCTCCTTCGACCCATCGGCGATGGTGCCGGGCAGCTCCCAGTCGGCGGGCATCACGCAGGCCTTAATGAAGCGCTACTACGCCATAGAGCGAGCCAAGGACGCCAGCACCGTGGGCATTCTCGTGGGCACGCTGGGTGTGGCCGACTACCTGTCCATCATCCGCCAGCTGAAGGAGAGCGTCCGCAGGGCGGGAAAGAAGAGCTACGTGTTCGCCGTGGGGAAGGTCAACCCGGCCAAACTGGCCAACTTCCCCGAGGTCGACATCTACGTGCTGATCGCGTGCCCGGAGAACTCCCTGCTGGACTCGGCTGAGTTTTACAAGCCCGTGGTCACCCCGTTCGAGATGGAGGTGGCCTGCAACCAGCGCCGCCGCGACTGGTCCCAGGAGTACGTGACGGACTTCCGCCGCCTGCTGCCGGGAGGTCCGAGTCACGTGGCCATCGAGGAAGAGGACGAGTGCGACGTTGCCAATGTGTCGCTGATCACCGGAGCGATCCGGACGCCGCGGGTGGCCCAGCCGCCACGTCCGCACGCTGCGTCTGTGGTCCCCAGGAACCCCGCGCTCACCGTGGCCGACCTTGGCGCCGCCGCTTCCTTCCTGGCCGCTCGTAGCTGGCGGGGATTAGAACTCCATCTGGGAGACACGCCTGTGAGCAAGGCAGCGCAGGGGAGGAGAGGCATCGCCATCGCTTATGAAGAGGAGGGGACGGCAGTGTCGATTCCGTCGACTAAAACTACGACGGAAAATGTTTGTCAACTACCTTTGATCACCGACAAAAATTAAAACTAAATAAATAACTAATAACTAAGACGATTTTGTCAACAAAAACTAGACTCAAATTTTAGGGAAGGGACTAGTGGAGAAGAGATCCAGTAGAACTACTGTAAAAGACACCGGTATTATGATTATGACCCCATCAAGGCCCGCCAAAATACATTTTTATGATATTTAGTCAATATAATACATTTCAGATGACTAAAATCAGATGACTAAAAATGACAAAAATATGACTGAATGAATACAATTTTACTCAAAAGATTATGATTAAAACAAAATAAAAATGTGCTGTTTTTACTGATTACTTTTACAGTATACTGTAAAACAGTGTTTCAAGTGCCCTCCATGTGGAAATATTTTGTGCCAGGGACCCCTCATATGAGATGTTTTGAAAAATGGCAGATACAAGCTCACAATGTGCCACATCGTATAACGCATTGTGACTCACAATGCGTCAAATAGGCATGGTTAAAGTGTTAAACTGATTTTGATGCTCATTGACCGCCGCAAGGACGACTTATCCGATTAGCTTGCGTTTGCTAATGCTAGCGGTTAACAGGTCTAGTTGCATATAATAACATGCTATATGCTATAATGGAGTTCTCGCGATAACAAAAATCAAACACAGTCAAATTAAAACTTAACTAAGTTACATTTTCATGTGCTCATTGTGATGGTTTGCAGGACACTGAGGACTTGAACGTCATCGTGCGTCTGACAGAGCAGTGGAAGGAGCATGTGAGCAGCTTCATGCACAGACTCACACACACCGAGGAGGAGCAGAGGGAGCAGCTCACCTCCATCCACCATGGACTGTCCTCCTGGTTGAGCTTCTGCACACGCAACAAGTACTCTACCTTTATCCTACTGTTATCCTCCTGGTTGAGCTTCTGCTGCACACACAACACGTACTCTACCTTTATCCTACTGTTATCCCATTCTGCTGCACACACAACACGTACTCTACCTTTATCCTACTGTTATCCCATTCTGCTGCACACACAACACGTACTCTACCTTTATCCTACTGTTATCCTCCTGGTTGAGCTTCTGCTGCACACACAACAAGTACTCTACCTTTATCCTACTGTTATCCTCCTGGTTGAGCTTCTGCTGCACACACAACACGTACTATACCTTTATCCTACTGTTCGGTTATTTGGCGATGTTGTGCCGGGGCTCCGACCAGCCCATGCAGTAGGCAGAGTAAAGTGACTAACACGCACAGGTGAACTAAATGCTCCAATGATAGCTTATATTTGATGAACTCAAACGTGCATTTTATAGGGTTTTTATTAATTCATATTAATTATAAACACTTACAATCATACATTCACACGTTCTGTTCACACTTCCCCCCAACACAAGATGAATACAGTATCCCGGACTCTGGATCACAGGTCCTATTGGTCTGGTTCTATCCTAACTCTGTCGGTAGGGTTTACTATCATTTTACACTCTAAGACTGTCCCAGATCATGGTAAGCTTAGCTTGTCATTGATGACTTTCAGACTTAGTTCAGTGATGTGTCACTGAGTGACACTATGTGTAATTATGTGGCACATTAAGTGGCACATTAAGTGGCACATTAAGTGGCACATTAAGTGGTTTTAAATCTACCTTATCATTCAGTCAATTTCCATAATTTCCATTGATCAATGGAGAAAAGAAACACAAATGACACTTGGTTACAATCTAAACATCATATTACATCAATTATGAATACTGCACTATTATATATATAGCATATAATATATAGCATATAATACATACCGCTGGTCTCTGCCTAGACATGTATCACGTTCGATGGTATTGGTGAATCTAACTCTAATATTGGGCTACACAACATAGTCAATGCAGCCTTCTGACTGATCACCTCCATGCTAACACTTTCAGCCAATCAGATGCCACTGACCATCCTGCCTGCACCTCTGGCCACAGCAGCCGGCTCCTATTACAGTCCCTGTAATGCCCAACTACTTCTGCCTAGATTAAACTGTTTAGATTATTACAGGTATTTATCATTTAGCCTTTTTACCAACCCAATATATAATAGGTTATTAGAACACATTTAAACAATTGAAGAGGAATTAAAGATTGGTTACTTCAATATTGTATGTTCTAGCTGAGTTGACTTCCCCTGTGAGAAGGAGTCAATAACGGCCTGTCTTACAACAGGAAGAGGCAGTAAAACCCCCGAAACCACCGGTCTGTTTGTAGAATGGAATGTGGGGACCTGAAGCTCTCCCTCTCTAGAGGAGCTGCTTATATCTCCAATCAATCTGACCCAATATATAATTTCTCATTATGAGTACAAATCTCGCACACCCATAAATAACCAAACACCTACTGTTATCCCATTCTGCTGCACACACAACACGTACTCTACCTTTATCCTACTGTTATCCCATTCTGTCTACTAAAACAAGTACTCTGCACCTCTATCCTATACTGTTATCCTGTTCTGCCTACTAAAAGGATCCCTGGCTAATAAGCCTTAACTTTTTGGGTGGCAAAGACGACAAATGTTGTCTTTGTTTACCAAGTCCTGGGTGCCAAAGGCGAGAAAGACGAGATGTTGTGTTCTCAATGTTATACACTAGAGGGCGCTTGTCCTCACCATCAGAATGATCCTTGGTTCCTATAATATAGGAGACACATAAAATAAGCAGGAACCGGAAGTGGGGGGAAAATATCCACTGGCCCTAGTGTTATCTGATTCAGATTTGTTTTTCCCCCAGTGAAATGATTTGCTTGGCTGAGTACGGAATGTGATGTATGATGATGCATGACAAGTGTGATTTTTATTTTTTGCGGACGGATCTGAGTGGATCGCGGAGCCACGGGTGCGCAATTGAAGTTGAGTGCTGAGTGGGAGAGGAGGGGGGTGGGGACTGGGAGAATCATGAAAGCGAATGCGGAGCAGGACAAGAGCCGTCTGCATCATATCCTCTGCCCTTAACTCAAGAACCAATGGCGTATATGTAGCTGTACAGGTTCAAGTAAGTCCACGCATCATACAGATGTCTGATATTGGTTTTATTTTCCATGCGACTTTCAACTCCTCCAGTGACCAAGACACCGTGAAAACTATAATGAAGAAATGATAACATTTGTTCAGTTTCGAGTCCATACATGTGCATTCAAATGATCAAACGAATTCCACAGTTATACATTACAGCAACATTAAACATCCACAACAACACAACACAACAAAATCACAAAGAATATGTACCGTGTGCGCCTTTGAACCATGTGCAGATTAATTAATATCGTCTCTCTCTCTGACGTTCCCAAAACAATGCAACTTCTTTCCAGGAACTCAGTTCAACCTCTGACCCTTACTGATAGGTGACGTCACGTGAGTGACGTGACACTCTAATCACGTGATCCCCTTTTGCATAGGGTGCATTTTTACCTTGCGATATAACCTTTTAACATATTTATTGTCGTTTTTAATTCTATTTATTCATAATGAAATCAACCTTTTTGTCCAAGTATGATCATAATTGTTGCACAACCAAAACCATATTTAATATGATTTAAGTTTATACCTGAACCCACTGTCTCTCGTTCTGGGACAGTTACACTCCCACCAATTACTGCAATTTAGGGTTTACATATTTGTAATAAATTCAGTAATTTCCTGAACCGACCTCTTAACTCTTAGGTCAAGACTTTTAACCCTCATAGGTAAAAATGAAATACTTTTCCCTTTTCTTCCCTCCACATCCACATAGGTAAGTATTTGCAGGTACACTAGTTCAAATATTAAACCACATTTTTGGCTCCTCTCTAAGATGGAGAATGTGTCACTGTTCACATTCCAATTTACTCCCACCACTGGCTTGGTTAGGAGCTTGTCATGATCCACCTCTGAAACTCCACTGGCTTGCTTACTGTCAGGACTTGACTCCAACACTTCACTGTTGTTGGATATGAACTTGAGAACATGTAATCACTTTCTATCAGGTGTCTCCTTCATGTCTTTATCTGCATGTATCGGCACTTCATGTCTATTGTCCACTTTACGCTCCGGTACCGTTTTGTACGTATACTGGCTCTCTTCCTTCGAGACTTCCATCTCCTCTTCCAGACTGAGGGAACCTTTCATGAAGGGGTGTCGGATGGTATTTCTTACATATGTTGCAAGTGGCCTTTTGCTTGCAGTCTTTCGATACATGTCCTCTTCGAAGACATCCAAAACATAGGTTATTTTCGAATATGAACTTTTTCTTATCTTCAACAGACTTGTCACAGAACGTCTTGCATTTGTAGATGAAGTGGCTCTCTCCACAGCATACACATTTGACTGTGTTTGAGGATGCTGAGGGGGATTTTACTTCCTCATCTTCAGAAGTGTCCTCCGAACTACTCCCTCCTGCACTGTGTGTCTTTGCCACCGTTTTTGGCTCATCTCTGGTACTTAAGTTTGTGACCAACACATTTGCCTTTGGGTGCGTAATGTCTTTGAATTGCCTCTCTTCCATATGTTTCAGCGCATGTAAGGAGCTCACTGGATTGCATGCAATATATGCTTCTTGTGCAATAAACTCTGCAAATTCTTTGAAACTAGGGTAATCCTCATTTTCTTTCAGGCATTTTGAGACTATGCGATTCCACCGAGAGGTCACCCAGTCAGGGAGTTTGTGGAGCATCTCTTGATTCTTTTCCCAGTCGTTCAACGATTGAAGCCCCTTCACATGTGGTATGGCGTTGCTGCAAGCTTTAAGAAAATCACCAAACTGTCTTAATTTAATTGACTCTCGTGAACCAATCCTTGGCCAGTTCTTCAGTTTATCTCTAAAGGCACGCTGGATTATAAAGGGGTGGCCATAGCGTTCATTCAGTGCCTCCCATGCCTGATCGTAGGCTTCTTCATCCTTCCTGAAGAAGCTTCCCTCCAACACAGAACGTGCCTCTCCACCGACATATTTTTGCAAATAAAAGAGCCTGTCTGCTGTGTTTGAGCAGCGGCGTTCAATTAATGCCTTGAAGCTCACGCTCCACTCTAAGAAGTTCAGTGGGTCACCTGTGAAGATAGAGGGCTCAGGTGCAGGCAGTCTGGTAAGCACCATTATGTCATGAAGGGCTTGAACTAATGACACTTCGTTGTTGGTATTATTTGACCGTACAGAGTCCTTACATGTTCTTTCATTTTTTATTTCTTTCTTGCTTGCACTTTGTATGTCTGTCTTATTTTTGCTTTTTATTTCTGTTCTTTAATTTTTTAGTACTGGCTGAAGAATGACCATTTTGCTACGAGCTGATCTCTCATCACAGCCCTCACTTGAATCCGCTTCAGAATATGCCTTAAGCTTTGCTTCTAGTACTTGAACATCCCTCTGATTTTCTAGCTTTTTAAGCTCTGCTGCCATAGCTTGTTGTTGTGCTTCCATATCTGCTTCCATAGCTCGCTGCTGTGCTGCCATAGCTTGTTGCTGTGCTGCCATAGCTTCTGCCATAGCTCGCTGCTGTGCTGCCATAGCTTGTTTTTGTGCAGCAATAACATCCTCCATCTGCATTTCTGCTTGTTTTGCAGCCAATTCTGCTGCACAATCTGCAATTTTTGCTGAAACATTTGAGTGTTCTGATCCATGTTTTGAGTGTTGCCTCCCAACAGTAGATTTAGTTGATGTAGACTCTATTAAGGACTGGGCATATTCTTTGTCAAACACTGCATCGAGTCTTGTCATTTCTTCCTCAGTATTAAACTCCAATCCTACTTTTCCCTGGCGTAATTTCATGAGCTCCATCAGCTCTCTTGTTAGGGCTACACAGCCATCTATTTTTCTCCTAATCTCAGTAGAAGGTGTTGACTGTGCTCGTATGTTATTATACGCATCTTTCAATTGTGTTTCCGACGCTTCAACCCGGTCCATCATTTCGGACAAGTCACTGTCCAGGCACTCAAATTCCAGATTTGCACGTACAAATCTCACATAACCCTTCCAAACATCATACAGAGCGCCAAATTTATCCTCCATTCTGGAAACATCTTGCTGTTTCAGTTCCTGCATTTTTGGAGTTAACGTTCTCACTCTACTAGATTTCCGTGTTTCTGCTTGTTTTGATGTAGAGGTAAACTCCTCTTCTGAGACTTGGAGTATTTGTAGTTTAGCATGAATTTCACCTATTAGTGTTTCCAGGCTCTCTCTTTCTTTATCATCACATTCTGTTTCAAGTTGTTCTTTTAGTTTATTATATTCTATTTGAAGAGACTCCATTTCTTTCTCATCTTGGCCAGGCATAATTCTGTTGTATAACCTGCTGTATATACCATCAACTTATAGTAAATACTCAAACTCTTAAGTGCAACTTAGTACAAATCGAACTAAAACTGTGTACACCTTACTCAAAATAAACCTTGTAAGCACTCTGGTCACAGCAATTTCAATTATCAATGCTATAAATAACTGTCAAACACATACAAAAATAGAAGGTAGGCCTATAGCAATGCAACATCATTTGTTGTTCTTCTTATGCATACATTTCCTTTATAACCTTTTTGTTTGTTTGTTTTGTTATTAATTTTCTTTGTCAATTGTTTAACTATTTTCACCGTCAAACCTTGACGTCTGGAATGATGATGCAATCTTGAGCTTGGATAACAACGTCTTTTGTGGAGCTGTAGTGTACACTGGATCGACGCTGCCCTCTCTTGGTGACCGCGCCACTGCAGCTTCAGTTGTTCAAAGCGTACTGTCTTTTCTTTCGTCGGACGTTCTCTCTGCGTCCGTGAAACAGCGACACGTTGGTAATGTTCCACTTCTGTCAGTCTCTTTTACCACAATGTTGGCGTGCCGTGTTACATTCTCTCAATCCCTCTGGGACCACGCTGGCATGCCGTTTTCTTGTGAACCACGCTGGGCGTTACGTTTTCACTGTAGCTGTACAGGTTCAAGTAAGTCCACGCATCATACAGATGTCTGATATTGGTTTTATTTTCCATGCGACTTTCAACTCCTCCAGTGACCAAGACACCGTGAAAACTATAATGAAGAAATGATAACATTTGTTCAGTTTCGAGTCCATACATGTGCATTCAAATGATCAAACGAATTCCACAGTTATACATTACAGCAACATTAAACATCCACAACAACACAACACAACAAAATCACAAAGAATATGTACCGTGTGCGCCTTTGAACCATGTGCAGATTAATTAATATCGTCTCTCTCTCTGACGTTCCCAAAACAATGCAACTTCTTTCCAGGAACTCAGTTCAACCTCTGACCCTTACTGATAGGTGACGTCACGTGAGTGACGTGACACTCTAATCACGTGATCCCCTTTTGCATAGGGTGCATTTTTACCTTGCGATATAACCTTTTAACATATTTATTGTCGTTTTTAATTCTATTTATTCATAATGAAATCAACCTTTTTGTCCAAGTATGATCATAATTGTTGCACAACCAAAACCATATTTAATATGATTTAAGTTTATACCTGAACCCACTGTCTCTCGTTCTGGGACAGTTACAGTATATTTATTGTATTCAATGTATGTATTATTGTGCTGTTGTTATTTTCAGGAGTCCAGGTGTAAAGCATGAAAAGAGTTCAGTGGAAGAGCTTCATGCTGACTTCAAACACTGGTCACATGTAAGACACAACCCTGTGTGTGTGTGTGTGTGTGTGTGTGTGTGTGTGTGTGTGTGTGTGTGTGTGTGTGTGTGTGTGTGCGTGCGTGCGTGCGTGCGTGCACACCATTTATTATGGAGTTAGCATGTTGTCTTTCTCCACCTCTGTCCCTCTCTCTCTGTCTCTCCCTCTCCCTCCCTCTCTATCTCTCTCTCTCTCTCTCTCTTTCTCTCTCTCTCATTCAATTCAATTCAATTCAATTCAATTCAATTCAATTCAATTCAATTCAATTCAATTCAATTCAATTCAAAGGAGCTTTATTGGCATGAGAAAACATGTTTACAATACATTATCAAAGCAAATGTGAAGTACAACTAAAATAAACTAGCTTACAAAACCACAAAATGCATTGGTGTTAAAAATAGAAACATAGGCATTAGGCATTAGGCAAGGGCTATAGCTTATAGCGCTTCTGAAACAAACAGCAGCACCTTTCCCAGGTTTTGCAGTCACTTGGTAATATAAATATAATACGTTGTACTCTGCAGACACTGAACCAGCAGTGTGAGCGCTACGGGGGCGAGGTGTTGCTGTGGTTCCAGGAGAGGCTGGATGTTATGGGACGCCTGCAGGAGAGCTGGGTGGAGGTGGCTCTGCAGGTCTTCAGGAGACACCCGTCACCGGACGGAGAGCCCCCTAGAGGCCAGGAGGCCATGAGGGAGCTGAGCAGAGCCGTGCGCGAGCTCCACAGACAGCTGGGCGTACGGGTCAACGGAGAGAGCGGTGAGAGTTTGTCACCCAGCTTTCTACCGACGATGGCCGTGGTTATATGCCTAACCCAACCTCACAGAATAATAACCTCAAAAACACATCCATGGGTAGAAAGCTCCGGGAAAGCTTGAGTCTCGTCACCTATACTTGAAAACGTTTTTTCGGTTTATTAAAGAGCTGGAGAGACAGGGAGGCACCTGTTACTGAACAAACACACTATAGCAATGATGAACAAACACACTATAGCAATGATTACGATCAGAATGTCGTCCTTTAACCTTATAACAAAAATATGTTTATCTTGTAAACAAGGCCTGTCCAGGACCTGTTCCACTTACTACGATATGTTCACTTCCGGTAGTCTGGAAATGTGGCTTTTCAAAATAAGAGCTCAACTGGGAAAAATGCTGGCGTGAATTAGATCAATAAATGCTAGCGGTCTAAGTGTTAATATAATAATCACACCCGTTTGAATTGACGGGCGCTCTTATCATACGTCATCATACATCACCTCATTCTCAAAATATCTGCACCCAAAGCACACAGGCCAATCACAATTTGAATTTGCATCCTCACTTTTGTCTTCAATGTTTGTGTTTACACAAACACTCAAAGCTGGGAATAGGAGGGGCTAGCGCCACTCAATAATAAAAAGACTGTACATATATTTACAGATATATATATTATACTGTATAAAGTGAGATTTTTCGGGGCATCCCTTATTAAATAAGGGAGTGTCATGGGGGGGGGGGGGGGGGGTAGTGTCATCAGCATAACGGTGATGAACTTGTGAACAGAGAGCCATGGGATCAGGTGTAGATGGAGAAAAGGAGGGCATTTGTCATAATGTTCCAGGAAAGTTGGACAGCTAAGCTGGCGGTAGTGCTGCTATATTTGGTCCTCACAAGGATTCCACAAGGATTGATGGATCTTTGATGTATGGAGGCGAGTGTCCAAGGTTGGACACTGGCCAATACACTAAACCTCTCTGACGCCTGATTTATGGAGGAACAGGGATGGACCAAAGGACCAATTAAATATTTTACTGTCAACATTGGGGAAACTAATTGCAAATGAGTGCTTTCCAGAAACGCTGCCTCTGTTTTTTTATCTGTCAGATGAGGCTTTGCCAACTTTCTGTCCACTTGCTTTATTATGGTCCATTTGAGTGGAACGAGTTTTGCCCAGTAAAATGGAATGTCTGCCGGGCTGTGGAGTAATGGAGATTGTATGGAGTGTATGGAGTTTGTGGTGGAAAGCAAGAATGAGTGGAGAAGAGAACCAGTAGAATGAAGACAAGTCATTTTGTGCTTGGCTGCGCGTGTGCTGCATGTGTCGTGTGTTGCACGGACTACTACTAGACCTCTGGGACTTCTGGGACTCCTACTCCTACTACTAACCGCTGTTCATTGTGCTAAAGGGTGGGATGGCTCAGGGTAGAGGACAGAGCACAGCAACCTTCAATATGGGTCTGGTTTTCAAGATACTCAATAGATATTAATGTACCTGTCAAACTACTAAATTGTGAGAAATACCAACGGGCAGCCGCACAACACCAGAGGGAGCTCCACTGATCCCCCCAGATTTGTCACAAACATGGGGATGATTACTATTACTATGTACAGGGACCCTGAAGAAGGCAGTTTGTCTGTCAGAAACATTGGTTTCATCTCTGTGTCCACAATAAAATCATTGGCATGCAGCTACGAGTGTGAGGCTATACATTTTTTCAGTAATACAGTAATCAATCAATCAATTAATCAATCAATCAAAAACAGTAATTTGATTGATTTGAATATTGTATAGACAGTTTAATAGTACATTATATTAAATGTTAAAAGTAGGCTTCCTGGCAGTGTGTATATGCAAAGTTTGGCCCTGATCTGTCCAGCAATATTAGATCTGTACACACACCACTGAGACACAGATATAGACCCTCTGATAAACTCTAATTCATATTTAATTTATATTTCTGTTCATCAGGAGTCCATAAACAGATCATGTCACTGGTCGCTGTCATGGAATCTTGGGCCACCAAGCTGAAGAACGCGATTGGCCGGTCAGAGGGCATGCAGGACTCTGATAGGCTGAAACTGGAGAAGGCACTGTCTGGTTTGCAGACTGCCACGGATGAGGTTCTGCAGAACATCTCCAGTACCCAATCAGAGAGTGACAAGACCCCAAACATCACACATGACCCGTAAGATGAGAGGAGAGGGAGTAGAGGGGAGGATGGGGAGGGGAGGTGAGGGAAGGGGAGGAGAGGGGATGGATAGACAGACAGACACAGACAGACAATACTGACCATGATGACTTTTCAATAGCTGTGTGTGTGTGTGTGTGTGTGTGTGTGTGTGTGTGTGTGTGTGTGTGTGTGTGTGTGTGTGTGTGTGTGTGTGTGTGTGTGTGTGTGTGTGTGTGTGTGTGTGTGTGTGTGTGTGTGTGTGTGTGTGTGCGCGCGCGCACGCGCGCATGCAGCATTGAGGTGGAGCAGGTGTTTGACACCATCAGAGAGTTCATCTCCACTCAGTCCAACTACTTTGACTGTGAGAACAGCAGACTGTGTGACGAGGTGAGTGTTCCTTTCTGTTCTAAAATGCATTCTCAGGTCGGGTATACAAATTTGACCCAATCAGGAGAGAACTCATACAGGGTACAGAATAAATCATTGAAAATGGAATTAATGAAACAAAGACATTGTGAACACAATAGAATTGAAGATGATAAATGGTTCTCTCTCCTTGAAACAGTCAAGAGACACATTTTTAATACAAATTAATTTAGTTTTAGTCATTTTTTGTTATCTTAAAAGTCACTCTAGTTATAGTCGACTGAATATCATAACATTTTAGTCGACTAAATGTACTGTTGATTTAGTCTACACAATGCGTTTTGTGTACATAATGCCTGTTTTACACTTGGTTGCATGCTGAAAATAGCCGATCTACAACGTGAGCTTGTAGATCTGTTATTTTCAGTGGGGAACACCCGAGCGCAACCAAAGTCTAGTTTGTATTTGTTGCCAAAATTGGCAGTCATCATAGCTTAGTTTTTATTTCGTTTTTAGTCATAGTGTTTAGTCGATAATCCCCTCTCCGATTTACTAGGCCCCAACCTGTACATAGAGTAGATTCCATGTTTTGAGAATTTTCAATTGTTGTTACTGTTTTAAATTATTATTCATGTCAGGATTGTGTGTGAGTGCATAGGACCCAAATGGAAACAAGACCGCAATGTCTTTCTTCTGTGAAATCCTTTTGGACAAAATGCTTGACTGTACATTTTGCTGTTTGCATTTATATATTTCTAATAAAATATTCAATCAATCAATCAATCGATGAAATGAACACTGCTTGATACTGATGTCTGTCAAACAGGTGGGGGTCCTCCACACAGCGCTGACCCGTTGGCTGGTGGACCTGCTGGTCCTCCTGGTACCGGACCCCAGGGACCCTCAGGACCACCCGTTCCCTCCGCTGGGCCCCGGGGACCCCGGGGTGCTGACGGAGGTCACCCTGGACCACCTGGAGAGGGAAGCCAAGAGTCTGACCCAGAGGCTGGATCTGTTCTCCAAATACATCAGCAGGTCTGCAAATTGTTTGTTTGTTTGTTTGTTTGGTTGGTTGGTTGGTTGGTTGTTTGTTTGGTTCGTTGGTTCGTTGAATGATTGATTGAATAATAAAAAAAGGCACGGTGGCACAGATTTATAAAAAAAGGATGCTAAAATATAACCCAACTCTTGTTCCACATTCTGGCAGCAAAGCAGTAGAATTTGGCCCCATTTTTGTGCGCAGAAACTGCAATCGATCAGTACAAAAGTACAAAATGTGAGTACTTTTTCCACCACTTTTTAAATTTGTTTTAATTATTATTCCAGCTCCTGTCAGCTGGTCCTAGAACAGCAGGTTCAGAAGACCAGCTCCCAGGACACGGCTGATAACATGATGTATGAACCCAACACGCTACAGGTGAACATTTCAAAAAGACATAGGGGGTGGCAAAAAATAAGTAGCCGCATTTCTAAAATAGCAAAAATAGTGATCTACAAGCTCTCAAGAGCTCTCTCTCTCTCTCTCTCTCTTAAGAGAGAGAGGGTCCTTCTGGCCGATCCACACGGTCACGACTCTTTTCTGTTCTGGCCCCACAGTGGTGGAATGAACTCCCCACTGATGTTAGGACAGCAGAGTCACTGCCCATATTTCGCCGCAGGTTGAAAACCCACCTCTTCAGGAAACACTACCCTTCCTCTCTGCCTGACCTACTTGTTGTTAACTAGTTGTACGAACGCTTGTTTTCTATTGTTGTATTGTTTATTGGATCTTGTTTAGTCGATACACTTAATTGTTTTAGCTCATGCTCATTTGATTTAGCTATTTTGTCTCATCTGTTTAAGGAAATAGGTAGCTGATATATTGCACTTTTACCTTAGCGCTAGGTATACTCTTGGTTGCTTGTTTTTGCAGAAAATGCACTAAAGACTTCTGGTGATTAGTAGTTTTTGTTCCCTACCTATGTTGAATACACTTATTGTAAGTCGCTTTGGATAAAAGCGTCTGCTAAATGACTGTAATGTAATGTAATGTAATGTAAGCTACATGTAGATGGATGGGCATCGATTGCAGATTAATCTGCTAAAACAACTCAGAGTTGGGGACGGCAGTGGCTCAGGGAGTCAGGGGTAGAGAAGCCGGTAGAACAGCTGGATGGGAATTGGGAACCGCAAGGTTCCCAGTTCGAGATTTAGTGTCCTTGAGCAAGACTCAAAAGGTCAAATGTGAACACCAACATTTTGGCCACCTCCTAGTGTGTGTGTGTGTGTGTGTGTGTGATGTGTGTGACTTGCCACACAAATTACGCCCCCTGGAACACTGACCTATCAGAGGACACACTTGACCAGCACGTGCTCCATCGACTTGCATAGCCAGGTGAGAGATCTCCACCTACCGTCTCTGCATACTGATATGTGTGGGGCAATCTAGTTTGGGAACTACCGGCGCAATGTGAAGTCTTTGCATTGGTTTTGGGTGAATTGGGAAACGACTCTTTTAGAGGGAGAAAAGGGGAACTACGGGAACACTAACAATCACTTTAAAGCTGCAGTCTGGGACTTCATCTGTCTGTCTGTCTGTCTGTCTGTCTGTCTGTCTGTCTGTCTGTCTGTCTGTCTGTCTGTCTGTCTGTCTGTCTGTCTGTCTGTCTGTCTGTCTGTCTGTCTGTCTGTCTGTCTGTCTGTGTCATTTGTCCCTGCCCTCAGAGGGAGTGCAGTGATTGGACGGAGACCTGTGGGATCCTCCTATTAGAAGCGAGGGCCGTTGCCATGGAGCTGTCCGTCAACAGCCAGCCTGGCTCCGCCTCCATCGCTGACATCACCTCCCCTACGCACAGCGTGGAAACTCTGGTGACATTATTGAGTGGTGTAAACCACTCCTACAACTGGCTTTGTTAGTTTACGTGTCTGTCTGTCTGTTCGTACCAAAAAATGAGCATGGTTGCTATGGTCACCCAGTTCACACGGGTGTGATTTCATTTTGTCAGACATTACGTCAGACCACAGCTGATCAGTCTATATAAGACCTTACACCACTCAGTTCACACGGGTGTGATTTTATTATATTACAACAACATTATATTATGTTACATTATTTTATAGTTTTATTTAAATACAATTTAAATTGTATTGTGTGTGTGTGTGTGTGTGTGTGTGTGTGTGTGTGTGTGTGTGTGTGTGTGTGTGTGTGTGTGTGTGTGTGTGTGTGTGTGTGTGTGTGTGTGTGTGTGTGTGTGTGTGTGTGTGTACATGCACGTGTGTGTCTGCTGATAGGTGGATATACCAGCTGATCCTGAGCCTGTAAGAGAAGGCAGTGATGCACAGCTGACAGAGGTACACAAACACAACAGTGCACAACATGCAATTGACCTTATGCAGACCTCAGCCATCTTGCCATTAAGTTAATGGCAGGGTGGCAACTAGGCGTGATTATGAATCCCACCAACGTTCTAGGATAGACCCGCCTTGCGGCCTTACCATGTGTCTGATTGGCTCCCGGGCAGGCATAGTTTTACTGAAGTTAGGTTTAGGGTTAGGTTTAGGCACAGTTTCAAAAACGAGAACTGTCAATCACAGCGACTACTGGCCAATCACAGCAGGGATTTCCTAGAACTGCGGCAAATAGATGCAATTTGCCATTAACAGCCCATACATCCAAACAGAAAAGTCCTATCTGATTGTATTAAACAATATCAAACTCACCAAAATTGCAGCTGTACGAAAAGCTTGAATTTCTAAAGTGTTTTTTTCATAAAAAAATCCACTGTAGACATGTTATGAGCTACTTTCTGTCAAGACATTTCATAATTATGAAATTTCATAATGATGATTATATGATGATCCCCCCTTCATATTCCATATTCATATGATTCTAAAGTACTTAGGCTGTGTTTAGATGAGTGATGTTTTTGTTTATTGTATTATTTATTATTATTATCATTAATATTATTATCATCATATTTGTGATTATTGTTGCTGTTGCGGGTGTTGCCCTACAGGGGGAGCTGGTGGTCCATGAAGAGGAGACTGCGAAGGGGGAGGAGCGCCATCCAGCCTCCATCGTGAAGCTGATTGGCTACGATGGAAACATCACAGAGAGGATCCTGGGAGGGCGCAGCATCCCATTGGACGGGGTCTGGACTGTTTACACCACATACACACCTGATTGAATACTTTATTGGCAGCAATGTAAACAGCACAGAGTACAGTCAAACACTAGTCCAAACAGGATCTCACCTTGCGGTCTTGTTTCCATTCAGGTCCTGGGTTGATGCTGATGACCTGATAAATGGTGTTGAATTGAATTGAATTGAATTGAATTGAATTGAATTGAATTGAATTGAATTGAATTGAATTGAATTGAATTGAATTGAATTGAATTGAATTTAATTTAATTTAATTGAATTCTGTCTGTCTGTCTGTCTGTCTGTCTGTCTGTCTGTCTGTCTGTCTGTCTGTCTGCCTGCCTGCCTGCCTGCCTGCCTGCCTGCCTGCCTGCCTGCCTGCCTGCCTGCCTGTGTCAGACAGACAGATCACATGGTGGTGTGTCCAACCACAGCTGATGGTCATCAGGGGTTTGATGCTCTGGTCAGCATGGGGATTCTCCACACACAGCTACAGTATGTTCACATCTATCTGTCTGTCATGATGACCAGTGGTGGAAAAAGTACTCAAATGTTTTACTTAAGAGAGTGTGTGTGTGCGTGCGTGTGTGCGTGCGTGCGTGCGTGCGTGCGTGCGTGCGTGCGTGCGTGCGTGCGTGCGTGCGTGTGTCTGTCTGTCTGTCAGTGATGTGGAGATCAGGGCCCAAAGTGCAGAGGAGCGGGCCCTCATAGCAGAGGAGGCTCTACAGGCGGCTCTGGTCCAAATGAAGGACCTGGAGAGACAACTGCAAGGTCGTGTGGAACCCAAAGGTACCTTAGGTCTCCCCATGAACCTAAAATAATGTCCCATCTCCCCATGGGGTGGCCATAGCTGAGCCCGCCTCTCTGCGGAGAGCCAGAGCCCCTGGTTGTCCCAGGTACGATTCCAGGCCAGGTCAGCAATGTGTGTGTCCCTGAGCAAGACCCCTAATTGCTCCCGAGTGCCGTAGAATCCAATGGCTGCTCACTGCTCCTAGATGTTGTTGTAAAATGCAGAGGATGAATTTCACCTATGTATATACATAATGTGACAAAAACACCCCAAAGGAGTGGGGACTATTCTAGGGCTCCTGGAACCTAAAATACTGTAGGTCTCCCCATGAACCACATGAACCCAAATGTGACCGTTTCTGGCCGAGGCTAAGTCATTGAATTATTTTTTAATTGTAATCGTTTTTTCATGTCATATGAAAGTAGGGAATCATAGCTTCAATATTATACATATTGGTTGTTCAGTTTGACCCACCAGTTTTGGAGAAAACAGGCTTAAAAGGTTCACTTCTGTGGACTCTAACATTACACCTAGCTACATGTTTAAGCATTTATTTCATATTTACATGTCGATTTCAGCTCTGGAAACACATTTTATATGCACTTTGATTAATATCATTTGATTTGTGTTGCAGTTAAGAAGGCCCCGCCCTCCCATCCCAAGCAGCCCCCGGCCCCGCCTCCACCCCCACCCACAGCCTCCCCTCTTGCCTCCAGAAGGACCGCCGCCACCCCCCCTGAACCCAAACCAGGAAGTAGCACCAGGAGACCCAAGAAACGCTGAGCCCTCTGCTACTCACCTGCTACCCATTCACATGGTATACCATTCACCTGCTACCCATTCACCTGGTATACCATTCACCTGCTACTCATTCACCTGGTAAACACTGTTGACTCACGTCAAATTCAAAGGAAAAGAAGGCACTGTTTTCCCTTTGTTTTGCAGATGGGTTCCCAGATTGCCAATCACCTGGTAGTCAGGTAATTGGTACTGATAGGGATGTTGATATTGTGCATGTTGGCTCACTGGAAACACCACAAGTGGGCCTCAAAGTGTGGTCCAGGGACCCTCATGGTTCCTTGATGGGTTTCCAAGCCCCGTATGAGTGTAAAGTTTTGTATTCGTGGGTTTTTACTTGCGCAAACAGAGCGCGCAAGTAAAGTTGTTTGTCCGGTGCTCCGATGCATATGCCGTGGCTGCATGATTTGAGTGACGTAATGAAGATATGTACCAATGCCAGGGTATAACTGGCTCTCGATGGTGACGTAATAAAGGTAGGTTTCAGATTATATACATGTATACATAGAGGCATTACCTTTAATCCACTCGACACTGAAACATATCTTTATTACGTCACCATCGAAAGCCAGTTATACCCTTATAACCTTGGGGTCCAGGGGGTTCCCAGGGGATTCCTAGCTAAATTACCGTCAATATAGTGTCAAAAAAAGATCCAGACACTACCGTATATATATCAGCTATTTTGAACATCAACGATCAGTGAGCTGCTAGTTTAAAAAAGTATTGAAAAAAAAAGTTTGGAATATTTTATTAATAACACAAATCTTGTTCGGGGGTCCCCCAAAATAAACACATTTGAACTGGGGACAAAATAATCATAATTGAACTGGGGACCCCCATACTTGTAATGTAGGAGTTGAGACATTACAGTTTCGGTTCCACTGATAAATATTGTAAAAATAGCCGATCTACAAGCTCACAGTGCGATTTTCAAAAGGTTTGCCTCCATCTGGGTACCCCCCCCCCCCCCCCCCCCCCCCACATACATTAATTTGGGGGTCCTTGACATGAAAAGGTTTGAGAAGCACTGGGTTAAACTACTGTAGTTGTTTTGTGTTGTTATGTGACTGTGGTGTTTGTTATTAGACTGGAAAGCAGATGATGACAGTATGAAATGTATGAAAATGGTGTTTAAATAAATTCCTAATTTAATTCACCAGTCAAACTATTTGAGTGGATGTGGTGTATATTATTAATACACATACTTAAAAATGTATTTGTACTTGTACATCTTTCAAATACAGAATGTTTCTCTGAGGGTTTTCCAGCAGCAAGATGAGGGGAAAAAAAATACAAACAATGAATAAATGTGTTTTTATTATTACAAATGTATTAGGATTTTCACATTTTTAACAAAACATTATCAACATTTTGAAATTATTAAACAAAAACAAACAAAAAACAAAACAACAAAAGCACTCGAATAACTTGAAACAAAAGACAAAAGAAAACCAAATCCTCAAAATAAACAAAGCAAACAATACAAATTAATGATGACAAAAGGAGCCCATAAGGATGTTTGTCCAAAATCATTAATTATTGTCCCAGTTGCAAGTTATGAATGTGGACATTCACTAATATCCACAATTTCACATACAGTAGAACTCTGTACAAGCAAGATGCACAGTGCCAACAATGGACAAACAACTTTAACTTAAATTGGATCTAAGTTTACAGTTTGTTTCCTCCCATTATTCACACAAAACCGCATATCACTTGTTCCATGTCTTTGTGTTTTCTCCAGTTATCCCACTTATTGTACCACAGCCTACCAGCAGGTGGTGCTGTTGTTCTGAATATGTACTGATCACCTACCGAGCTGTCTTCTAAATACAACACCACTGGGTCAGGATCAGGACTCAGGGCCATGGCTCAGGACCCATGTGTGGGTAGCGGACACATTTTTATGGATTCGTTTATTTTTGTTCCCTAATGCAAAACTATTCATGAATTAACAAAATTCAATGATTTTTCAAAGTAATTTCATGAATAAATAAAATAAAAATCAAATGAATTCCATAAATTAGAAAGCAGATAGCCATAGACTGTGAGCTTGTAGATCTGCTATTTTCAGAGCGAAACACCTGAGCGCTATACCAATCATAAAATACCGTATTTTATACTGGATCTCTTCTCCACTAGTCCCTCTCTAACATTTTAGTCTAGTTTTTGAGTGGTGCAACCACTCCCTTACGGAGCTATGTGTGTGGCTGGCTGGGTGCCTGCCTGGGTGCCTGGGTATGAGCACGAAAATAGCATGGTTGTTTTTCACCACCTGTGCGCAACCTAACACACACACAAACACACACGCACATATTAACTGTATATATGATGATTTCGGGTGTACCAGTACAGTGACAGTACAGTAGAGGGTACAGTAGAGGGACCCCCACACGGTAACTCTGGATGTTCCGGGGACCTCTGGAGACCTACATGGTAACTCGGACGTGGGGCGGCTCGCCGGAACCGGGCCGGCACCCTTGCCGTGGTCCTGTGGATCTGGAACTTCCGGGGACCCCCCGGGGACCCCCACACAGAGTTGCACCACTCACTTCACACAGGTGTGATTTTTTATTTGTTGACAAAATTGTCAATATATTTAGTCTCAGCTTTAGCCTTCCTAGTTTTTACGTTTTTTATGACTTCCTATAGTTGTCATATTGTCATAGTTTGGAACCCTTGTAGGTCCACATACCGGATGTTGAGAACCATTTTTTCTTTTTTTTTCTCCTTTTATTTTCTTTTTTTACATCATAGGCGAGTCTGTGTCCACTGCCTCGGGAGGAGGAGGAGGTGGTGGGAGGGGCAGGGGGAGGAGGTCAGGGCCAGGGGTCAAGGGGAGGAGCTCAGAGGAGCAGGAGGACAGGAGGTGCTGCAGGAGGCGCAGATGGACAGCGGCAGCAGGAGACGCAGAGGAGAGGAGGTTCAAGGAGGACTGGAGAGCCTGGCACGCTGCCCTCTCTCCTTCAGCCATTATGACCTGGAGAGGAGAGGGGAGGGGAGGGGAGGGGTATGAATAGATAGAATAGATAATGACAGTTGAACAGACAGACAATTTACATTTAGGCATTTAGCAGATGCTCTTATCAAGAGCGACTTACAGTAAGCAAGAATACAATGGCAATACATACAAAATAGTCATCAAGAATCATAAGGAAGCTATAAGAACATAGCATTTAACAGTCTAACAGTAGAACATCCGTATAGCTATGAGTATACACTATTGCATACGCCTGTAAGGTCGTCGCAGCTATAGTGCAAGTGCTACGGCAAGTGCTACACTGCCAGGCTAAGATGGAGTCTGAATTGGTAGACACTAGACAGACAGTCTTACTTTGACGTGAGCTTGTCTCTTGGCTTCAGCCTCAGCAGACAGAGACAGCTGCAGCTCTGCAGGTAGACACACGTCCTCTCTGCACACACACACACACACACACACACACACACACACACACACACACACACGCAGGCAACAAGGACTTCTCAGTGTGCATGTGACTAATGTTCTATTTAACACAGTCAGACACTGAATATTTTCATTGTTTTTTTTCATTGTCTCCCACTGTAGCCTCATACTGTAGTTTGTGTTTGTGAAGAACTTGGTCCGGTCGGACTAGACAGATGGAACCTGCTAAAGGCATTACATTGTTATTTTTGTTAGCCTATATGTGTGTGTGTGTGCGTGCGTGCGTGCGTGCGTGCGTGCGTGCGTGCGTGATATTCACGATGACCTTGATGTTTTCTTTTGGTTTAGTGATGGTGATGAGTTGATGACCTCTGACCTTAACCAATTAAACCCCATATGGCTGAGCAGAGTGACTCAAGGCTCTATACCAGTATATTTTCTGCTCTTCTCAGCTGTCCTACTATCTGTCTCTGTCTCAGCTGTCCTACTGTCTTACACCATCTCCCTCTCAGCTGTCCTATAGTCCGTCACTAAAACAGAAAGTAAGCTAGTCCTCACATCTCCGTCCTCTCTACTCGGACTCCCCAGGGACAGACCAGGGCGTCTGCGGCCGTCTGGACCTGCTGTCCCACGTCTGTCCTGTGCATGAGGACGTGTGTGAAGGCGTGTCTGCTCAGCACGGCCCTGACGGCCTGCGTCACCGCCGCCTGCAGCAGCGGGGTGACGTCAGACACGGACGTGGTGCACAGGAGCACGTTCTCCACGCGGTAGTAACACACCGCGCTCACATCGGCACTGAGCAGGTCCTTGGTCATCACCTATAGACACACATGAACACACACTGAGCAGGTCCTTGGTCATCACCTATAGACACACATGAACACACACTGAGCAGGTCCTTGGTCATCACCTATAGACACACATGAACACACACTGAGCAGGTCCTTGGTCATCACCTGCACACACACCTGGAATACACACTGAGCAGAATTTTCTGTTCTTTTATATACATATACATATCAGACTATCAGAGGCAAATATTGTACTTTTACTCCACTACATCTCAGAGACAAATATTGTACTTTTACTCCACTACAATCATTTATACTAGTTCTACTACTGTCTGTTGAGTTTTTATGTTTTCTTGTCGTACCGTGTGAGGAGGAACCTTCAGCATCTTCAGACGAATGTCCACTTTCTGACACACGTCTAAGAATGGCAGATAGAACAACAGACCTAAGAGATAGAGAGAACAACACACACACACACACACACATATAGTAACACACTACATGCACACACATGGTATACACAGACAACACACCTCACATAAACCACAGTGGTTCTCAAACCTTTTCAAGTCAAGCACCCCCAAATTGATATGCATTTGTCCACAGACCCCCTATCTGAAAAGGTTTTGTTCCAGGGACCCCCAGAAGAGAAGATTTGTGTTAAAAATAATAATAATCTTACAAATGCTTATGGCTCAGGAAGTAATAGAGGTCTTGTAAGTAAACTATATAATGGACTTATGTCGTTGAAAAAGGATTCTACAATATATGTGAAAGAGAGATGGAAAAAACTCAAAAAAGAGATGGGCATTGATATAAGTGATGAAGTATGGATGAATACATGGAAAACGCAATCAACGACCACTAATTCCTTGATTTGGAGAGACTTTTGTTGGAAAAACCAGATTCGCTTCTTTATTACTCCAAAACAGAAGTCCAAACAGACTGGCAACCATATGGACTGTTGGAGAGAATGTGGAGATACAGTGGTTGATCATGCACATGTCTTTTGGTCTTGTCCTGTAATTCAACCATTTTGGAAGGAAGTGACAACACTTATCTCAAACATTATGGGTTTTGGAATAGATGATACATTCACATCTTTGTACCTAGGACAACTCCCAGATGGGCTAAATCAGGATGACTCCTACTTACTTAAGATTTTACTTGTAGCAAGCAAAAAAGCTATTACAAGAAATTGGTTACAAAATAATTGTCCTACTGCTGACCTATTTATCAACATTGTGAAACAACTACATCTCCTAGAACAGATGACCTATTCTTTAAGACTGCAAAAAGAGCTGGGTGAAAGAAGATGGGAGAAATGGATAGAGTATTTAGCTGGGGGGGCGGATATGGAGTGAATATGGGCTGTGTCTTTCCGGTTGTCAATTAATCCAAAAGTCTGTAAAATGTATTGTTGTTGCTTGTTGCTGTACATCCCATGACCTCATTTGTTTGTTTGTTTGTTTGTTTGTTTGTTTTTATTATTATTCTGTTTCTTCTGTTGATGTTTTTGTTTTAATGTATGCCTTGTTTGTCTTTTGTGTCTCTTGCATATTAAAAAATTAAAAAAAGAAAGAGTTTAAAAAAATTAAGATAATAATAATCTAAATCTGCTATTATTGAATAGCCAACGCATAGAATATGGATAAAGGGGTTCAAATGATTGTGATGCTGACTTGACACATTGTGCTGGAGACCCCTTGGAATCTCCCAAGGACCCCTAGAGGTCCCCGGACCCCACTTTAAAAACCACTGACATACAGTAGTGGTGAGATGTTACGTTCATGTGAACATTATACTCATCAGTCTACTTATAGGTAAATGGTAGATTAGGACTACAAACAAGGAGAAGGACTACAATAACCAGACCTGGTCCCCTGGGCCTCCCTCTCAGCAGGTGACCCAGTCTGAAGATCACAGCTCGCTCGTGCTCTCTCACCACCTGTCAATCAAAACGGCAGCTGTCAATCATAAACCAACAATGCAGAGGGCAGAATTGTAACTCATGCAAGTGATGATGAAGATGAGATCACATGAGATCAAATCAGGACGGCTGTCGCCGTTACAAGGAATGTGTTTTAAGTAAAAACCTGGGATGCACGATTAATCGTTCATCATATTGGTATAGGACGATATCTACTATATAATGCGCCACGTCTCTGCGTACGTGCGTACGTGTGTGTGCGTGCGTGTGTACGTGTGTACGGTTGTAATGCACGTAACTCGAGAACCGTTTGACCCACCGACTTCACATTCGACACACACGTTCCACACCCCCACAGGGAGTGCAGTGCCAGGTACGGTTCTCCAGAACCACCACAAAAGGCTCTGGTCAGGCTCTGCCAGTGGGCCTAATGAGGCCAACTCCTTTCACCTGGGCCAGGCTCTGCCAGTGGGCCTAATGAGGCCAACTCCTTTCACCTGGGCCAGGCTCTGCCAGTGGGCTTAATGAGGCCAACTCCTTTCACCTGTGCAATTTCCAGTCTCTGCCTCAGCCAATTGAGGCTCAACCAATCAGGTTCTGCCAGTGGGCCGAATTGATTGCCAAGTACACTTTTCAGTTTGCAGTCTTCACACACATACACAGATCTCCACGTGGGACACCGGCTGACAGTTAAAAATGGTGCTGTGACAACGTATATCATTAGGTTCCCAAGTTGCATCGTTCCCAAGTAGGCCGGTGGCCGACTGCAACGGGCACGTATAGGTCTAGTTTACTTAAAGATTCCATATTCGATATCATATTACATAGAAATGTCAAGGATAAAAACACAATAATGGTTGAGTCAATAACTAATTTCCATTGTCTTCTGAGTGGTTTGAGACAAACAAAATATCACAACATATAACAGATATAAAACTAAATGTTAAAACTAAACACTTTTCACTGCATAAATACAAGATCTAATGAATCACAGCATATAATCTAATAATGATTGTTGTGATGATTGAAGGGAGCCTGAAGATTCAATCAGTGTATTCTGGAAGCGTATTTATTTATCTATACCTGTAGAACAAATAAAAGCAAACAAGTTGAGAAAATGCTATAGGTAAAAATAAATGTTATATAACTAATGTGCATTGTGCATATACTGTAGGCCTCATAAACCAGGTATTAAGAATGCATGTTTTTTTTAAGAAGTCTGCTTCTGCACCCAGAAGTGCAGTTACTGTATCATAGATGTAAGGTAAACCCTGCTGGAAACTTGTATTGCAATATCGATTTGACCATGTCATTATTTTGTTACTGACCTAATGAAAACAACAAGATGGCAGATATGTGAATGGAAGGTACATTAGAAGTCTTACTTGAACACAGAACCAGATGGAGAGTGGCAGGAACAGCAGAACCAAGCTGAGCGCCATGATCATCAACAGCCACTCACACAATCCCAGACCCCGCTGCTTCACACCTGTCAGAACCACAACCAATCAGAACAAACTCCCAGACCCAGCACTGCTTCACACCTGTCAGAACCACAACCAATCAGAACACACTCCCAGACCCCGCTGCTTCACACCTGTCAGAACCACAACCAATCAGAACACACTCCCAGACCCCGCTGCTTCACACCTGTCAGAACCACAACCAATCAGAACACACTCCCAGACCCAGCACTGCTTCACACCTGTCAGAACCACAACCAATCAGAACACACTCCCAGACCCAGCACTGCTTCACACCTGTCAGAACCACAACCAATCAGAACACACTCCCAGACCCCGCTGCTTCACACCTGTCTAACCAATCAAAACACATTCATACTTCATACCTCCCAGAACCCTCTGGAGGTCACAAAGCCCATCCTCTCCCCTTGCCAGTATTGGACTTGGTCCTGGGTTGAGTGGGTTCAAATCATCACAACATCAACTGACTGAATGAGTTCAGTCAAAGTGTCCATGACTCACCTTCCTCCTGTGCGTCTGTCTCCAACAACGCGTACAGTAATTCATCTCTGTCCTCTGCATCCTTCTGTCTCACTGAGTCCACGTCCACCACCGTACACCTCCCTGTCCCCTCCTGCTTGTCCTCTGCTGTCCCCTCGTCCTCTTTCTGCCTTCGTTTCGTCTCCGTCCTCCCCGGTGTCTCTGGGACACGGCTGCTTTTGGACGCTCGGTGGCGCTGACCTGCTGCCCTCTCCCGTCTGGGGGTTTTCCCAGCTCTGGTTGGCCGACCCCTGGGAGAGACCGGTCTGGCGGTCTCTCCGCCTGTCCCTGTCCCCCTGGGAGAGACCGGTCTAATGATGGTCTCTCCCCCTGTCCCCCTGGGAGAGACTGGTCTGATGATGGTCTCTCCCCCTGTCCCCCTGGGAGAGACCGGTCTGATGATGGTCTCTCCCCCTGTCCCTGTCCCCCTGGGGGAGACCGGTCTGATGATGGTGTCTCTGACGGGCTCTCCTCCTGTCCCCAGCTTCTCCATGCCTCTCAGAGAGACTCTGAGGAGAGGACAGAATCGCCCGGGCAGCTGGGACGCTGTGTGGAGGTGGGTTGGGTTTTAAAAGGTGTGTGTGTGTGTGTGTGTGTGTGTGTGTGTGTGTGTGTGTGTGTGTGTGTGTGTGTGTGTGTGTGTGTGTGTGTGTGTGTGTGTGTGTGTGTGTGTGTGTGTGAGAGAGAGTGTCCGCCGGCCACCCTGGCCCCATGAGACCAATGAGCTCCCTCACCTCACACTAACCTAACGTTTGTCGGACTATTGGGAGGTCGGAATAAGGACATTGTGCCAAATTATGAGCAGACCCCGTTGGATGTGGGGGTAAATCCCTGCCACTTACTCGTGTCATGTCTAGGGCGTGTACTTGTACATGGAGATAGGCTACTGCATTATGGGCCACACGGCTACTTACCTTACTACGGATAGACCACTGTTTCCCAAACAGTGGGTCAGGAGTCGGGAACCAATTATGGGTCGCGGGCCGGTGTTTGTGGGTCTGAGTAAATATCCCTCTTATTCAAATAACAAATAATTCAAAAACATTTTCAAGCTGTACATTGCTTGCTATTTTATTTTCAGTTGTTTGGGTCCCAGGGAGACATCAAATTTCTCTTTTGGGTCACGGGCTAAAAGCTTTAGGAACCACTGCTTATAGACCATTGAGGCACCCCGGTCAACTGCTGAGTACAGGTTCAAGTGATTAATTACAGTTCTAAAGAAAGCAAACAGTGTGGTATGTGGTGTTGTGTTGGTATGTGCAGAGTCAGGCTTGTCTCCTCCACACAGCATAGCTGTACAGTGTACACACACACGCGCACGTGCAGCACACATGCACACACACACACACACACACACACACACACACACACACACACACACACACACACACACACACACACACACACACACACACACACGCACACGCACACGCACACGCACACACACATTCTCTTAATTAAAGTGATAATTATTATTTTAAATAGACACATAGACAGTAAACACACACACTCCCTCTTAATGAAAATGATAATTAAAACTTTGACCTTTGACCTGGCTGTCAGTTACATTGATGTTACTGCCTGACACCCGTTCACCCAAAGCTAGAGAGAGAGAGAGAGAGAGAGAGAGAGAGAGAGAGAGAGAGAATAGGTGGGAAAGAATAAAAAGAGGAGGGGACAAAGAGACCAAATGACAACACAAATTAGAATGTCTTCAGTCCAAACAGGCCAGGCAACACATTCTACATCAATACTTGAAAGGAAAACAAATAAATCGCACACTGACTCCAGTATTTAGATGCCAAGTGGATTTAATAGAGTGATGTTTCAGTCAATGCCTCCATGTCTTCCGTGAGACCCACATGAAGGCTCTGGCCCAAACATTGCTCTATTTAATTCAGTTTGGCATCAACTGGCACTGAAGTCAGCCATTTCTTTTCTTGTGTTATTACGTCCTTTGTACCAGTGAGTGACCACATGCTGGCCTCTGAAAAGCCTACCGTATAATATATTGCTGCTGCTGTCGCGCAGAAACCTTGTATCTCCATATTTCAACATTTTAAATCAATGCCTTGATTCGTACTTTGTAGCTTATAGATCAGTAATATTTGGTGTGCTATTTTTGCATTTTTGTCAGGTGAAACGTGACAAGCTCATGAAATGTAGACGACAAGATCGCCACCTAGTCGTGATTGGCTGCTTCTAGCCAATGGGACAGCAAGCAACGGCAAAGCTATACCTCTGGCCAATGGGAAGGGGAGAGGCACCCACGCAGGCTGCAGACAGACCATGCAGAGCCACGCAGCAGAGAAGAATGATCACAGTCACACTCACGGGGTGACGGGGAAGGAAGAGCTCACCCCGACACGGGGCATACTACAGTTATTTGACACCAAATGCGTCTGAAACAGCGCAGCGTAGCCGACACAACGGAGACAGCGCCTCTTTCACCTGACAAATATCACTATGTGATAATTTCTTGTTTTTTTTAAGTGAAACTGGTTAATATCTGTTGGTGAGTTTTAGAACTATCTATTATACAATTGAAAAGGTGTGCCCAAAAAGCTGTGCGCAACCCAGGAACAAAAGGCACCAGCTACTACGTCACTGACACACTGCAACACACACTGCAACAACCCACTAAACACACTAACACGTCACAGACTTACCCTCCGCGTCGATCCACGGCTATCTCCTCATGTCGCGCAGCACGCCCTCACTCAACACCACCCGCGTAAAAATTGTCATTGCACTGCCACTAAAGCCGCCTCCCGTCCAGACTCACAAACAATATCAATATCAATAATAAACACAAACACGCCACAAGCACCGACACCCCCGCCTAATTTGTTGCCAGGTCTATGAAAACAAGCCCAGAAAAAATGCCATTCAACACGCTACTTACAACTCGCTTACAATTCGCGGACCTGGCAACACTGCATCCTGTTTTCCCATTGGCTACGGTTGCTACAACACGCATTTGCACTGCATGTTGGGAGCAACACAGCTTAATGTAGGGGTCACCGATTGCTGTGCTACATCCCCCTCATGTTCTCACCACCCCGTTCGGCTACACCACACACACTAACCTACACAATTCTCCACATGCAACACAGGGCCCTTATTGGCTAGCCCCCTCACATGGCGATCCCCACGCAGCAAAACACAGGCCAGCCAGCCACACACACACACCCACACACACACAACGGCCACGTTCGGAAATATCGCACTGAGCGCACTGTGCAAATGCAATGCAAACTAATAGGCGACTGTGCTTCGGTGCGGTATTTCCGAACGCGCCCATCTCATCGCCACAACGCGCGCAGTCGGATGCCAAGCTCTTCCGCGCATTATTCCTTTCCCAGTCTCACCACACCACGGACTCATTGTAACCTCGCATCAGTGTCACTGCAGACACGTAATCACACTGTGGAGGATTTGTGACTGAGTGACTGTGTGTGTGTGTGTGTGTGTGTAGTTTGATTTCAGCATGTTTTACACTGCACAGTTGCGCAGTGCACACCATGGGACAAATCGGCTTTTCACCCCCTGCCACTGTGCCCACAAACGCATGTACAAGAGGAAAACAATCTAAACATTATATACTAACGTCAGCATCGGGCAGATTAACACACACAAGCGTTATTAGTTGAGTTTTCTTATTGAAGTGCCTCTGATTTGTAACTGTGCGTTTATGTCAGTCAGCGATGCGATCCGTTGTTATTCAGCCACCAGCAGCACCATACGCACGGACTGGAGAGAGGCGACGTGTTTCTCTCCCTTCGGCTCATGTAGCCCTCATTGTAACTACAAATATTGTTCCCGAAGAAACAATGTGGGGTCACTGCAATCCAAAAGATTGGAGGCCTACTATAATGCAGTCAAGGTCCCCACAAAAATATACTACAGTATGTTCTGCTCCATTCTCAACATCTTTTGGTTTCCAAAAACAGTAACTTATTGTAAGTAAACAAAAACAGTAAAAAGCAGTTTCATGTGTGCTTATTTTAATTTATTTTCATTTGCTTTGATGTGAAAATAAAATACAACAAATAATAATAATACCCATCCGTTACTACATGTGAAGGGCACACTACTGGGTTTAAAAACACAGCTGAAACATGAAGTGGAGTCTGTCAAATCTCGCAATTTCCTTCTTCCCATTGCGCTGCAACGGAACTAGGATGAGCCGCCCGAAGGGCGGCGAAATTCTAGTTAACTAACAAATGAAAAGTGTTGACAATAGCTTGTGACTATAGAGCACCGAAGTCCTGACGTCACTGTCAGTAGAGGGCGTCGATCCACAGGTTCGTCTACTTTTATTTGCATTGTAATCTCCATAGGGGGATTTTAGATCGCCTCATATACTGTAAGAACCATGTTTGAAAAATAAACCGATCACCATGGCCTTTTCACTCATATGGATATGAAGCATCGACTGAAGGTGGAAATGTACAAATATACCCAAAGAGTAACAAAAAAAGCGTTATAATCGAGTCAAACAACCCAGAGACTATACATTTCCGGGTAGGCGGGTGGCTGCATCTGCCCGTCGCACAACAGAAACTGAACGTTAATTACGTTTCTTTTAATTGTATTAATATTTAATGTTTCATGGTTAGTACGAGTCGAGTCACCACGAACTGAGCTTACGTCAATGAGGAATCTCAGGAACGCAATGTGTTGACAGCTGGGCGTGACGTATATTAGCAGCGACATTGCCTTTATGTAGTTTCAAGGCTTTTGCGGCCACATTAATTCCATTTTCTCCAGAAACTGGCTGTATCAAATATGAATGGACATCATTAACGACGCACAGCCACTCCCCTGACAGAAAGGCTGGGGTGGTCGGTTTATTTTTCAAACACAGTTCTTATATGAAGCGACCTAAAATCGCCCTATGGGGATCTCAATGCAACTAAAAAAATACATGAACCTGTGTATTGGCGCGCTCTACTGAAAGTGACGTCAGACTTCGGTGCTCTATTGACTAAATAATGACTAGGCCTACATTGGATCCAGTGGAGCGCAGGTTAATTTCCTGAAAAGTAACAGTTTTGGACACAAAGTTTCCACCCGAAAAGAGACGATATAACACTATCACATGTGTTACTTTTGACAGATATGTACTAACACATGGTCAGTCAATCAATCAATCAATCAATCAATCAATCAATCAATCAATCAATCAATCAATCAATCAATGTAGAGTATAACACATTAATGTATGTACCGGTATACATTGTATACATTATTGGTGGTTCTCAAACACTTTCATGTCAAACTAGAAAAAGTGCCCTTCTGGGCACAGGTCTCCACCAGGAGGATAGGACTGTGTGAGATGTTTGGCAAAATGTTTAGGAGTAATATAAACATGTTTTTTTGTTTGTTTGTTTTTTGCAACAATTGTCTTCATTTTGTTGAGGAAATGCAGAGCCAGATCACTCATGGCATCTCTGAGGATAGAATTCTGGATGAGCAGGACATGTGCAGCATTTTGAACGAAACGGGCACTCCTGAAAACTTTGGAAGGCAATGTTAGCCAATCAGTGTAGAATCTGAGATATCCAACAGACTCGTCTTGATCACATGACTACAGAGATCATGTGTACCGATTTGCGTGAGATTTGGATGAAATCTGTGCGACTAACATAAGCAATGTGTTTGCAGAAATCGGCCTCATGGTGGCGCTATAACCGGCAGATGTGGAGGGATGCAGGGACAATGTTTTTCCATGGCCTCTAGGGAGTGCGCATACATAAGTTGTAGACCAATCATGTGAGCTTTGGAAGCCATTCTTAGCCAATCAGGATGGAAGATGGGAAATGGTGCAGATCCGTGTTGATCACATGACTATGGAGATAGTGTATACCGAATTGTGTGATGTATGGATGAAATGTGTACGAGTAATCTACAGAAATGTGTTTTGCCTAAATCGGCCTCATGGTGGCGCTATAACAGGCCGTTGAAGAATATTTGGGGCAGAGGTTCGTCGTTGGCATCCAGGGAGTGTGTGTGCAAAGTTTGGCATGGATCGGGCCAACGGTGAAGAAGATTAGCTGGTAACGGACGGACGGAAGGAAGGACGGACACACGCACGCACGCACGCACACACGGACGGAGTGCAAAACATACTCTCTCCCCATGCCTTCGGCCTGGTGGAGACAATTATGTATTTGCCTTTTTTATAGCCTATATACAAAGCTCACAACACATCTCATTGCAGGGTGTTGTGAACTTGTAGATCGGCTAACCGATGTATAGGCCTACAGTATGTTAAAGCTCAAACTGTTTTTTGTGGTGGAAAGTAGCTATGTAGACTACTCAAGTAGGCTAAGTGTATAAGCCTACTGTAGCCTACTTAAGGCCTCACTCAGACCTTTACTGCATTGCTTGTTGGATGAATGTTGTGTAGTGTCATGGCCGCCCCAATGCATTTCCAATGGAAGTCACATGGTTTGTAGTCCACATTTTGGACTACAAGCTGTTGTATGGCTTTCGGCTGTGTTTCGACTGCGCCCCTCCCCCTCATACAACACAAATGTTGTGTCAAACCATGTGACTCCCATTGGAAATGCATTGGGGCGGCCATGACACTACACAACATTCATCCAACAAGCATACAGCAATGCAGTAAAGGTCTGAGTGAGGCCTTTTAGTACGATTTTGAGCTAGGCCTATTTTTGTATTCCTCCAGTATTTTCTACTCCACATAGAGGCAAATAGCCTATTGTACTTTTGCTCCACTACAATTATTTGAAAACGTATAGTTAGCCTACTTTGTAGATTTTGATTACAAAACATACATTAACCACTTCAACCCTATATATTTAAAACAAACTCTGATCTACAAGCTCACAGCGCTTGCGATGCATTGTGAACTTGTAGATCTGCTATTTATTTGTATTGTACCTTTACTTTTGGTACTTTATGTATATTTTGTTGGCAATACTTTTGTACTCTTACTCAACAGTAATTTTTACTTGTAACAGAGTAGGCCTATTTATATTGTTTATTGCTACTTTTACTTAAGTATAACATTTCTTCCACCATTTCATAAATGATAGGAATAAATACGGGTGAAAATATATTTACAATAGTTTAATTAGTTTGTGTATTTATTGGACTCATATCCGCCACGTGATGCATGAATCACAATCACATCAGCCAGCCATGCAGTCAATTTGATCCACCGCAGCTGCACGTGATTATCATCATCACAGTTCGCCACCCTCCTACAGAAACAACCTACCTACCTGACGGTATGAAAACCATTTATACTACTTAAATATAACTTCATTATATCTCTGCAGGCTGATGTAAAAGTGTAAACTAGTTATAAACAGAGCCGCGTGGTCGAGTAGGCAGTTTAAAGATCCTCCTGGCAAGAATCTGCTACATTGTGTTGCAGGTGAAAGTACCGCACGTGCCTTATTTAAGTGCGTGTGATTCAACATACTGTAGGATACTTTGTTACCTAATTCACTGGTTCTTTCGAACCTTTTCATGATAAAAAGAAACCATATACCGGTATTCAAGTGTGTTTGGCCGCGAACCCCCATCTGAAAACTACAAATTAGGACCGGCCCATGTAAGATTTGTTGTTAGAAATATCCAACATTACAACGTCTTTAAAATTGGCTGGTATACGGCCCGCTGTGGGTCCCCGCCCCGGCCGGACCCCACCTTGAGAACCCCTTGCAGACCACCGTGACCACGGACCAGATAACCATTACAGACCTTAAGCCCTAACCACACCAAAGGGTCACCATGCAACTCATTGGGTCAAAACGGTTGCAAGTAGTTAACGCTAAAACCGTCTTGACCCTTTTGTGTGGTTGGGCCAATTCCATGCGTTCAATCACTAGGGTCAACGTGACATATCACAAGACATATCACACCGCAGGGACAACGCTAAAACCGTCTTGACCCTTTAGTGTGGTCAGGGTGTTAGAGTCCATTTAGGTTCCATTTGTACAGTCCCATAAGGGTCCATTTGGTAACTATCCAATCATTTACCCCTCAAGGACCCCTGAGGGTGAACCCCACTTATAAATCATACCGGTATTAAGTGCACTGACTGTGTCACCCCCCCCCCCCCCCCCATGTATATTTATTTGGCCACAGATCTAAAATTATTTTTTTGCCAGCAATTACGTAGACTTTAGACTTAGTTAACAATACCAGATTTTTTTTAAATGGCATTTATACAATTGGCTTTCTAAAATGTTGATGTGTGTGACTTGTGTGTGTGTGTGTGTGTGTGTGTTCAGACACACTATGAACCAGGAGGAAGTTTTGGAGAAGTTAAAGAAAGATGTCCGCTCTCTGCTGGTGTCAGCCAAGGAGGGCCTGACACCAGACTACCTGAGGAGGGACTTTAGCAGCATGCTGGGACACCCCCTGCCTCTCAGGTAGTACCAGAAATGGATTTAGAAAGATACGCCATCCCAATTGTTGCCATGAGATGCAAAATGGTACACAAAATGGTCTCCTAAGTGGGCGCCATCTGACGGCAGATCTCGCTAACGTGATGTCCTATGTTTACTGTTGCTAGATCCTGTGAGTGTGTTGCTGGGACAGAGAAAGTTTGATAACGTTGATTTTTTTTCTTAGAAAAAAATTATTGTAATGTCAAAGTCTTCGTAACATTGTGTGGCTTGTGGCGAGTGGGTACAAACAATACAATATTTGGTGACCATGGGGTAAAGAATCATTCAGAAGCTGTGTTCACTTTAACTCTCCCATTGGAAGTAAATAGACTCCAACCTAAATCCTGAAATGGCTATCCAGGAGTCCGATTGGTTTATGCAGTCTGAACAAGGCTATGGAATGTGACACAAATCTGATTTGCTAAAATCAGATTCCATATTCTTTGCTCTTCAGACTGCATAAAAACAATGCGACTCCATTCTGGATAGACTCAGATTTGGGCTGCCAGTGTAAATGGTGCCTACAAAGGCGGCCACCTACGCTACGTCATGCAGATACAAGAAGTAAACCGAAGTGTTTTTTCTTCGTCTTGGGTAGTACCAAGGCTTCCCAACTTTTTTTTTCAACATCAGGGCCTACTGGGAAATCTTAAAGTGTTTGCGTCTGGCCCACCCACCTGACCCCTTATCGGCTCCCGGCCTGCTGCGTTAAGTGGTCAGATGTGTTTGGCTGTGTGCGTTTTCAGAGACTGGATTGAACAATGGATAGAACATAGAACAATCTATCAATTGTGTTCCAGTTTTGATTGGACTAATGTGGTATACCGTACGTTTAAGTATACCACACACATATTTATCAATAACCTCCTAGTTAGGCCTATCCCATATATTCCATACTCGCCTAATCGCAAATTATTTGAGTTAATCACAATTATTTAGCATGATCGTCCTAATCGTTTCCATGTTGCAAAATGTTTATACATTTTCCAAAAATAGCAGAAAAGGTTGATCTACAAGCTCACAAACAAAGTATAAAATTATTAAACATGAACATTTCTTTGTATATTTATTGTCACATCTGCCCTGTGCAATTGTTGATTAAGAATCATAAAAGGCAAACAAATGAAATTTGTATTCATATGTCAAAAACACAATCTTTAATTGCAATTTGTATGACAATCGTCATACTTGAAAATGTTGTAATAGTGACACTCTAGTGACTGAATTTCCCCTGTGTGATCAATAAAGGTCTATCCGTTTCTCCCTGTAGGGTCCTGGGCTACAGAAGTGTGCTGGACATGGCCCAGGATATGCCTGACGTGGTAAACATCACCTACATGCCGGATGGCTCATTGGTTATGAAAGGTAGGCCCTCCCACTTGCAGAGGAATTCTGGGTTATTTTCTAATTAATGAGCCAAATGGATTCGGAGACACTTATTTCAAGGTGGTGGTGTTTTTTTAACCCAGCACCTCCACGATGTGATGTGCGTATTTTACTATACTTTCCACCACTGCCCCTAATATCAGAGAAAATGGCAAAACTTGCGAACCTTTGTAAACTCCAATTTTTTTGTTGTATTTCTTCCCCCAGCGGTAGCGGATGAGACCACGAGAGGCATACAGGAGCTGGTAGCAAGGCAGAAGAAGCCTAAGAAGGTTGGCCGAGGAGGAGGTGGTCCTTCCTTCCACCTTCGGAATCTGTCCCAGTCCAGAGTGGTGCTGCCTAGACGGGGTAGACAACCTCCAGCCATGCCCGCCCTGCTGAGAGCCCAGCTCCAGCAGCTGTTATACCAGGTACCTGTCTGTCTGAGAGCCCAGCTCCAGCAGCTGTTATACCAGGTACCTGTCTGTCTGTCTGAGAGCCCAGCTCCTACAGCTAGTTGTCTGTCTGTCTGAGAGCCCAGCTCCTACAGCTGTTATCCCAGGTACCCGTCTGTCTGTCTGAGAGCCCAGATGCTACAGCTATTATCAAAGGTCTATCTGAGAGCTTGAAACAAAGCTTGTAGATCTGTTACATCTGCTTTTACGTGATGCTGTAGTATGATCAAGTAGTGCATTAATATACGGGAAAAACGTTAGAATATGGAGATATATGGTTTCCGCCCGACATCGACGATGCATGGTCTTTGTTCCCAGGGTCCTCTCCGGTTGTCAGAGTTGGAGAACAGTTTCAGGCGGTGTTTCGGTCACCCTCTGAGGGTCAACGACTTCGGCTTCTATTCCCTGGGGGAGATGCTGGATGTGGCCAGGGACCTGGTGACCATTGAGCAAGGCAGGATGGGTTCAGTCATCACCCTGAAGAACTGGAAGCAACCGCCTGCTTCGCTGCCCAGACAGGCCCGGCCCCCAGCCTGGCCCCCGGCCCTGCCCCCAGCCCGGCCCCCGGCCCTGCCTCCAGCCCGGCCCCCAGCCCAGCCCGCCAGCGTGGTGCAATTCACGCCACGGCCGGTTCAAGTCCCTCCAGCTCCACGCTCTCCAAAGTGTTCCAGAGCACCCACCCGAGACTTGAGAGGTTTGCCTTTTCTCAAAGTTTAACCTCTTAGCATTTCTCTCGTAATTATATGAATCATTTTGGTCTGCTCTGGCTCTGTGCATTTTACCAATACTAAGTAGGCCTACTGTATCAGGATTGGGCTGTCACGATTACAATTAAAGTTGACTATTGCCACACAAATAATTGCAATTTAGAATGTAATTGTTTTTATACATTGAACATTGCCTTTTAGGTTTCGTAATCACAAATTGCACAGGGCAGATATGACAAATAACTTCAATGTACAAAGAAATCAATGACAAATTTAATCATTAAAAAAAACTTTCAAAAAATATCGTAAGCTTTATAGATCTGCCTATTTCTGCTATTTTTAAAAAACAGTGACGATATGACATCTTAATGATGTGACTGTCTGACTGTTCTCCCCCCCCCCCCACCCCCAGTAGAGGCGAGTCCTCAGTGCGCCGTCAGCATCCACAATGCTGTGCCTGTCGGCACCCACAATGCTGTGCCCATCAGCACCCACAATGCGGTGCCCATCAGCACCCACAATGCCGTGGGTGGTGGTGGCGTTGCTCAGCAGTTGGCTGTGGAGGGCAGCAGGTGTGTTGAAGCCCAACAGGACAGAGTAGAACCGCAACCTCAACCCAGCCAGCAAGAAGCTTCCTTTGAGAAATCCATCATCCAGGTTTGTTCCTCACAAAGTCACGCCTGCTGTTGAGGTGTAGTTTTCACTCTCCCTGTAGACCTTCCTGCCACCTACCGCCTGGACGGATTATATAGAGCACCAAAGTCTGACGTCACTTTCAGTAGAGGGCGCCAGTACACGGGTTCATGTATTTTTTTTATTTGCATCCCCCATTCCCCATAGGGGAATTTTAGGTCGTTTCATATAAGAACTGTGTTTGAAAAATAAACCGATCATCCCGGCCTTTCTGTCAGGGGGGTGGCTGAATTAATTTGGCCGCAAAAGCCTTGAAACTTGAAACCTGAGATTCCTCGTTGACGTAAGCTCAGCTGGCGGCGACTCGGCTCGTACTAACCACGAAACATTAAATATCAATACAAATAAAACTTAATTAACATGTCAGTTTATGTTGTGCGACGGGCAGCTGCAGCCACCCCGCCTACCCGGAAATGGGTTGTTTGACTCGTTTCTAGCGCTTATTGTGTTACTCTGGGTATATTTGTACATTTCCACCTTCAGTCGATGCTTCATATCCATATGAGTGAAAAGGCCGGGATGATCGGTTTGTTCTTATATGAAGAGATCTAAAATCCCCCTATGGGGATTTCAATGCACATAAAAAGTACATGCACCTGTGGACTGGTGCCCTCTACTGACAGTGACGTCAGGACTTCGGCGCTCTATAGCAACTAACCAAGATATGGCTACTAGTATGCAGACATATCTTGGTCATTCATTCTCATGTTTTTGCTTTTCTTGACCATAATGTTAAGTTATTTAGATGTACTCCAGGACCTGGCAAAGATATGTATGCACTTCATTTAGCGGATAATATCTCAACTGTTCTTGGATAATATGACCGCTGCGAACAACTTAGGAACTGTGACAAATTCTCTATCCGGGGCGAAATACCCAAACATTACCATGCCCTTTTTAAAATAACCGCCACTTAAAACATGCCTCTATCTTCTAAACCGTTGGAGCTACAGATGTTCTGAGATGCTCAAAATGTTCAGAATACTCATGTTTGAATACTCGATAGACCATATGCACACATCTCAGGAAATCTGTCGCACAAACAGTTTTAGAAGATAGAGCCATGTTTGAAGTAGCTGTCTGGTGTGGTCATTTCCGCGTATTTTGCCCCGGATAGAGACATTTTCACAGTTCCTTCGCAGCGGTTATATTAGCCAAGAACAGTTGAGATATTCTCCGCTAAATGAAGTGCATACATATCTTAGCCAGGTCCTAGAGTAATGCTAGATTCATTGTTTACCTGGTATCCTAGTATCATGAGACACTACAATGTCTCTCCTAGTATGATGAGACACTACAATGTCTCTCTGCATTCTATGTATGTGTTTACCTTGCTCATTGTAAGTCGCTCTGGATAAGTGTCTGCTAAATGCCAAACTTTGAGTTTTATGACTGTATTTCACATGTGTTGTCATTTTTTGCAGAAGTGCTGCTCAGTTTAAATCTGCAAAGAATTAAAATGTTAAACACTAGTATCTCTTGCTCACGCTCATGTTTTTGCTTTGGTCTAATTGGGGGTTAGACTGTTAATCTTTCTTTTTTTTCTATTTTTTTGCATCAACCTCATTGGTTCATTTAGCTGGAGGCGGAGCTTCGTCAGAGAATCCTAGAGAACGGAGTTGCCGGTACCGTGAGTCCAGAACTGAAGAACAATCTGCGACAGGTGACTTTTTTTTTTGAATGCCACTGTTTCAGTCCTTGAGGGGGGTCCCCAACACAATTAGTTGATATAGCATCAAAAAAGTTTTAACCCTAAATACAGTTTACACTATTTGAAAATGGTCGATCTACAAGCTTTCAGATGGTCGTCTACAGCCAAATACATATTATTTTGCTGTCCTTCACATGAAGCTAATTGAGAATCAATACTAATCAAATGTGGCATCTCCCTGGAACACAAACCATGCATTATGGTTTAATCACTTAAAGGAGTAGAACTATCTTTGAGACAATAATTTGATGAACGGGTCATCAGGCACCAAATATTACTGTTGGAAACTGACTCATGTTAATGAATAATACAATTATGTATACATGTTTGTCTTTAGGTGGTGAGACAGAGAAAAGAGGGGTTGTCTGTACATGAGCTTCCTGCTGAATACATAGTAAGTGTTAGATATCGCTATAATTTGACATTAATCATTGTTATTGAGTGTTTGTTCAGGAGTCTCTCCTGCTCTTTAGTAAACAGAAAATAGCAGCAATTTCATCCAATTAGGAGACAGAACTCGTACAGGATGCACAATAAACAAGTGAAATTGGAATTGATGAGACAAGAGCTGGAGAGATGGGGAGACCCTGGTCACTGAACAAACACTACTATAGCAATGACTACTAACTCAGAATATAGAGCTTAAACCTTTGTACAATAGATGTTTTTGTTCTAACAAAAGAATATCACGTATAGCACAATTTCCTAGGGAACATAAGAACATGGATATATACATTTAAAAATAATAATACGTATGTGTTCAGACGTTGTTTAGTGGGATTTGAACCTGTGGTGGTCTGTGTACAGAAAATGTTTGGAGAGGACCTGCTGGTCAGAGACCTGGGCTTCTTCAGTGTCACAGAGCTGGTGGGAGCGCTGAGCGACATCTTCCACCTCCGACCCACAGGGGGCGAGGCCGACGAGGGTCGCGACTGGATAATCACAGTCATCGAGGAAGACACGGACACACAGACGGGTATAACCAGACTTTCGCGTCAAAACGCCTATCCCAGGTGTCTCTTCCGGGTTTTAAAAAACACTTTGCCCGCGCTATAAGTTGAAGCCGCGCATTAGCGTCATCTCCATCCACCAGCTGTTTAAAAACCTGGAAGAGATGCCTTGGCTAGGCGTTTTCTTGACGCTGCTTGACACGAATGTCTTGTTATACCCAGACTGACACAACCCACAGACAGGTGAAACACAGACGGGTCATGTCATGTGATTAAAATATATTTGGCAGCGGAACCCCATACAAGATTTGTTATCAAAATATTTAAAACGTATACCGACCTTTAAAAAAAAGTAGTTCTCTCTACGCGTCATCCTAAAAATCACACCTGTGTGCAGGGCTCGACAGTGCGACTAGGTAATCGCATTTGCTACTAAAAATGGCACAGTGCGAGTGTGAAATGCAATTTTATAGCACCAGTGCGACTACATAATTTGACTGTTCAATCGTGATAAATACAATGCTGTGATACAGCAAGTACACATTCTATGAGTCGCAGTTCTATACCTTAATTTATTTTTCTGTAGTACGGCGGTGTCGTTCGCCAAAAAGAGCAGATCTACACGCTAACAACGTGTCAAGGCTCAATGCGTCGTTATAGCTTTCAGATCTATTCCCCTTGCTTCCACTGCACCGCCCTGCCCCTTTTAGCGTGCTGTTGCTGTTAACCAAACGTGGGTGAAACGGCGTGCACGCACATGGAGTGGACGGATTGATCAAAAACAACCCTTAACACCTCGCTTACAAAAGCGTGTGCACACAGCGTGAATGATACCGACCTGGCTGGATACATATCGGTGGTCCATCCAATGTGTGACCTGCTTAACGAGAAAAGGCAAAGATCTGTCCCACCACCTCCCACCACGCCAAGGTGTAGTTAGACGTCGGTCCCCCTCCTCACCTCCTTCTTCGTAGCAGAGTGTCGTGCTCGAGGACACCTCGACAGTGAGCCGGGGATCAAACGGGGAACCTTCCGTTTCCCAAACTACGTCTTGCCGCCCCATTAGGTTATGATGTTTATGTTCTGTGTCTGTGTGTTGTGGTGGTGTTGCAGGTGTGAGTGTGTCAGGAGCAGGTGATGTCAGGAGTTACTACCTGAGTGGTGGTCAGTCTCTGTGGGAGGCCACAGAGGAGGAGCAGGAAGGAGACTATGAGCAGGAGGACATGCCTGAGACCACCAGCATGACCCCTTCCATGTCCCAAATCCAGGTATCTTTTGTTTTATGCACATTCACAAAGTGAGTGGCAAAGTGAGTTTAACGTTGTTTAACGTTTAATGCAATCAGATAGGACTTTTCTGTTTTGACTCAGTAGGCGTTCCCGCATAACTTCCGGGTATGATGATGTCACATGCATACCCTCTATAATAACTTTAAACCACACCTGTAAACTACACGTGTGTTTGCACACTGTAGAATGATGTCACCCGGAGCTCCCCAGGGGGTCTATACTAGGCCCGTTCCTTTTTTCCCATCTACACCAGATCCTGTTAATCACAATTATTTGTATGACAATTAAGTAAAATGTAATGACCATGACTAATCCATACTGTCTGTTCTGTGTGTGTGTGTGTGTGTGTGTGTGTGTGTGTAGGTAGAAGCCACATCGTGGTACCGTCATATCGAGGTGCACAGTGATCCAGGAGTGCCTCTGGACGCGCTGCGAGGTCAGGGGCTCAAACCGCCGACGCGGCGCAGGCCGCGGGAGCTGGGGGCGGTGCTGGTGGAGCACGTGGAGTCACCTGGCTACTTCTACGTCCGCTTCAGTGAGGCTGTGGAGGGCGGCGTCATGGAGGACATGATGATCAAGATGAGGTTGGAATCTACATTTGAAATGTTTATTTATGTCCACATAAACAGAAGTGCAAGACACTTGCACACAAGTTGAGGTTTTTTAATGAATTGTGGACATTTAGTAATACTTCCCAAAGTAGGGACGCCAGGGTTTTATTGTAGCCTGTAGCGTTAACCTGTCTCCTCGTCCTGGTGCAGGAGCTCTTACACAAGTCCTGAGGTGTCTGAGCGCTACCGTCTGACGGAGTGCTACATTCGTCAGGGTCAGCTGTGCTGCGTTGCCCCCAGGGACCTGTGGTTCTACCGCGTGGTCATCCACCGTCTGATCAGCCAATCACAGGTGGAGGTTTACTACGTCGACTTCGGAGACCTATCCGTGGTGGCGACAGACCAGCTCAAATTCCTCAAGTAAGTACCGTAGCCCCAGGTGTGTCCCAGGGCATCTTCATCTGATCGTCATCATCAAATACAATTTACAATTCAGGCATTGTGAAGACCTTTTTAATATCCAGAGCGACTTAAGTAAACAAGATAAATACTCGTACATAGAATGCAGATAGACGGCCTCAGTAAACTAGGATCCTGGGAAAACCAAGAACCTAGCATCTGTCTAAACGACACATCATAATATTCTGTACATTGAAACAAACTATACCTGGTAAATGATGAACCTAGCATCTTTTAAATAACGTGCCATCTAAATTACATCCTTATCATTGTGATCAAGACATATGTGCTATGGTAGTCATATCTTGAATTAATTAATCCCCATGTTTGTGCCAAATCTGGATCAGTGGAGCTCCTTCTGGTGTTGTGCCTGTTGGCATTTCTCACAATTTAGTAGTTTGACAGGTACATGGGCACTGGTCACGTTGGGACAGAAGAAATAGATTTAAAAATATGAGCTTAAATCTGATAATGACGTTAGGATGGTAATGTGTCTTTTATTGCAATGATTATTGAAGCAAAAGTATGCTTTGGGTTGTGTAGTTGCCTTGCCATGATGTAATATTGGTGAGATACCTTAATTTGTTGCTCCGCTGATTAGAAGATGATATTCCAAAATGGTCTGTCTAGTCATAGATTTACATTCACACAGTGAACCACATCTCAAAGTCACTCTTTTAGCACAAACAAGCTTGCAGATAGATATGCTTCCTTTGATGCTTTAGTGTGACTCTGTAGTATGATCAAATAGGACATTCATTTACAAAAAAGTCGGAATATCGAGATAAGGGTTGTTACCCGAAAGAGACTCTGCCGGGGTCTCCCGACCTCCCAGTCTCAGGGCACTCACTGTAACCGCATGGTCACTGAGCTGGTGATCATCAGTTATTGAGTCATTATCAATCATTGCCAGTCATGTTGACCGTGACCAATGCTGCCTCCATCTGCAGAGGTGAGCAGTGTAGTCCATCTCGCTGTCATGTTAAGAAGATAATTAGACAAAAGAGCAGGGGTCAACGAGCACAAGGCACCATTAGTCTGACCTGCCTGCTCATGTGACCTTCAGTCAGCACACTGGAGCCTTTTGTCATGTCATTAGGCCTGTGAAAAATCAACATGTTTTGGAAACGTTTCACCTCCTGTTTTCTAAATGTGTAAACGTTTAAGCCAGGGGTCTTCAATTCTTTCAGGCCACAAACCCCTTGGCTGGGAGAGAGCAGGTAAATGGTGCATTTATATAGCGCCTTTATCCAAGGCGCTTTACATAGATTGTGCATTACATTCACACACCGATGGCGGCGGAAACCATGCAAGGCACCAACCAGCACATCAGGAGCAATTTGGGGTTCAGTGTCGTGCTCAAGGGCACTTCGACACTAACTCTGGGGGAGCCCGTGTTCGAACTGGCAACCTTGCCGTTACCACCCCTGATCCACCGCCGCCCCGAGCAGGAACCCCTACTACATATTGTTAAAAATAGTGTTGCAGATTTCATGAAGTTGGATTCATGCTAATGTGTATTTTCAGACGGTTAATTACACCAACTCTCCGGCGAACAAGCTCACAACGTCTGTAGATCTGCTATTTTCGGCTAATGTACCCCATAACACAAAGAGGAGATTTGGTGCACCCCCTGGAATTAGACCCCTTGTTGAAGACCCCTGGTTTAAGCATTATGTAGAAAAGGGGTTCCATCTGCTATATTGTGTGTAAAACAAGGTGAAGAACATATCGTATAGAATAGATTGTAGAAGAGGTCCTTTTTGTCTCTGCCAAGCCAAAGTCGTGGTATGTTTTGCCCCCTGACGTCTGTCTGTCTGAGTGGACCCCAGGAAGATTAGCCGTTATGCACCAGCTAATGGGGATCCTTATACAACTCTATAAACTCTATATGATTGTTGTGTTTATACATCGACTCATATATCCAAAACTGTTCTTCAGGATTCCTTTTTTTTCTTTCTTTTTTGCAAAAGTAGATCTGCTTACTTTTGTGTGATGTCGTTTTATGATCAACTAATAACGTTAATTTATGGAGGAAAATAAACCACAATGTTATATGGAGATAAGAGGTTTCTGCCAAACAACAACGATAACTTATGTGTTGTATGTTTTGTCAGGTCGTGCTATTCTGAGCTCCCAGCACAGGCCGTCCCCTCATCACTGGCTGGAATCACACCCACTGGTGTAAGTTTGACCAATATACCAGTACACTAGCTGTATTTACACTGTATTTAGATTAGGCTTGCATAGTATGTGCCTCGATTCAAATCGTTCCCTGAAAACACACTTTTATAAAGCAGCTTTTATTCCCAGCGGTTTTAATCCATTTGATTTCTTTGGTTATTCTATTGTTAGGGCTTATTTTATGCGTATTGGTTCTTCTGGGAAACACTTCGTAACATTGTTTTCAAAGGTGCTATATGAATAAAGATTATTATTACCGTACACAGTGGTTCTCAAACCTTTTGGGCTCAGGTCACCCCTGTAAATTACTTTCATCCACAGCACCCCTGAATTTATTTTATAGCACCGTACATGGCTTAATCATGTGACTGTGTATATATGCACCATGATTTGGACACAAGGAATATCCATTTATTTACTAATGGAGGTTCTAAGTAGTTAAGATTTGGAATAAACTTCAGTTTATCAAATTATTCTGCGGCACTCCTGGAATGGCGTTGCGGAACCTCAACTAGTACACGCGCACACACATTCATTTCCTGTCTCTTTACAGGGTGGGTGGAGTAACGAAGCCACTTCCTGTTTCAAGAGGATGTGCTGTGACCGCCTCCTGGTGGCGGCTCTGCAGGGTTACCATGACGACGTGCTGCAGCTGTACTTGTGTGACACGCACTCTGAGGACGATGTGTACACACACACTGTACTACACACACAGGGACACGCACAGCTGTGTACTACCACTACCCCTGCTGTATGTACACACATTTAACATCTTTACTTGCATTCACATTTAACAAGAAACACAAACAATAGTAGATGTGCAAACTTGGAAAACTCAGATACAGATCACGGGTACAGGAAGCATCTCCTTTTCCATATATGGTGACTGCCAATTATCACAGACACTGAACAGAATTTTGCCAATGCCTTAGCTCTCTGCTTGGTTATTCCTGCAATCTGCAGGCCCCTCACGACTGATTATGGACATTACCCCACACACACAGTATTGATGTGTACTTCTCTCTCTCTCGCTCTCTCTCAGCATTGTGTCCAGTTCAACCCAGTGAGTCGGTATCTCGGTAAGACTCTGTTGGACCCAGAAGAACCCATGCTGCGCTCCGCGTCTCCACCAATCACATCGCAGCAATGTGAAAGTCCCAGCCTCACCCCGACTCCAACCACACTAAAGGTACACCCACCCAAACACCACCCCTCCAACCCCACACTCATAGCTGTAAATGTCTATTGCTTTTACTGTAGACTGACTATTTAGTAGAATATTCACTCCAGAAGGCTAGCCTGGTTACTGTCTATCCAGTCTGACAACTACTGATACATTAATAGAACAAGCAGAATATGTAGCACTGTTACAGTATTGTATGAGGAACAGCTCTATATTACATTTAAACTATTATATATTTTTATTATTACACATTTACATTTTGTTTCCTTTTATTTAAATTCTGTTAGAGTCCTGAATGATGGTGATTTAATTTGATGTTATTTTCTGTGTAGTGTCCTCCCTAACCGTTATGACCATGTGTGTGTTTATTTCAGGAGTTGCAGACAGACACAGGGGTGTTTGATGACATGCCAGCCCTGGAGTTCATCGACTTATCCAAGGTGAACTTTCACAACCAGGTACAACCACACACACTGTCACTGCAAACACATACACGCACAAGCGTCAACACTGTATACACAGTGTCTGGGTGTCAGTAGAGCGACCGAATTTGGACCACAAGGTCATCGGTTCGATCCCGGGCACCACAACTCGCCGTATGAGTTGCAAAGCATGTGCTCAGTGCTCACGTGTGTATCTGGTGTAATATATCAGATGTGCCTTCCATTTCGAAAATGTAATAAAGTAAAACTTCCTTAAGTTACGGGAGAAACGACAAAACGTTTGACGCCATGGCTCACGCCACATGCGCGACGTAAAAAATCTGCTGTGATAGGAAGTAGAAAGGGAGTGGTAATACGCATGTGTGACCGTGACGCTTGCTCGTTTTTCCTCACAGAATTTTCCACAGTGAGGGGTGGGAGGGGCTGGGAAGGAGTGGGCGGGCGCAGTCTGCGCACACAGAACTCAAGGCAGATGGCTGTGTAGTTTAAGCACAACCAACGTGCGTTTATGAGAAACGACAAAAAAAAAACTTTGGCGAAAACAGAAGCGCAACACGGGGATAAAGGAAACATTCAATGACTACTACTACTTTGGTGTGTAAACTTTTATACACTTTCACGAGAGCCTATAAGTACAAATATAATTCATGAATGGCTACTAGGGATGTGTAAATGTGTCCAATGAAAATCGATTTGTATAATTCAATATTAACGATTCATCGATTAATCGTTGGGGGGGGGGGGGGGGGGAAAGATTCTTCCCCCCTAGGGGTACCTAAGTCAAAACAGTTTGGGAACCCCTGATGTAGATGATTAACAATAATTTTAACTCTTGAGAGTTAATAAGGGTCCATTTGGTTACTAACTCCATCTTTTAAATGAGGACCACTGGTGGTCCCTGGACCAGTGTTGAGCCAATTGATCACCATAGCAACCCCAGCCTAGGCCTGATTAGGTAAATTCCCAACACCTGCTAAATCCTCCAAACCTGTCTTGATTGGAATCAATCTCCACTCACACTCAGTCACTCACACTCCTCTCAGTCATGCTGCTACACAGACACATCCCAGGCACACTTTGGTAGGCCTATAGCCCTGTCCTGTTTGGATGACAATATTGCCTTTCCAACAGATTTCATTTATGAAAATTAATAATCGATATATTTTTTTTCTTTAATCGATTTCGGGTCCTATTAACGATAATCGATTAATCGGACCATCCCTAATGGCTACTACAGTGAATTCGGTTCAATGAAGTTGGAAGGAGGAAAAACAGGCAAGCGACCGTGACTGGTCTGGCAGCACCGTCACCGCCACCTGGCAGGCACACTACAGCGTTTTCAATTACCGTTGCGTCACCGCGTAAATGCAACGGCATTTTGTTTTCTATTCTGATCCTTGCTGTGTAAGCGTGGCCTAAGACTCCACTGCAGGTGGTGAGTGACTCTGGAGAGCAGTGCCAGGGTTAATTAATTAATACTGTATAGAAGGTGTTTCCAATTGTCTAATTGTGCTCTCTTTATAGTAGCGTCCTGAACCTGGGCTACAGCTTAACACACACACACACACACAGGCCTAATAAAATGCCAGCAGAGAGAGCTGGCTCAACAGTGTAAAGTTCTTTAGATCCAGCAAGGCTGGGATATATATACGCTTGGCACACTGATACAATTCTGTATTCATATTTGTGTGTGTAATCAATAAAGCACGGCACTTCTTTAAGTGGCTGTTCTCATGCATTTGTTTTTTTTACATGTTTATTAGCATTTTTGCCACAGGAAATGCCATGGTGATCTGTAGTTATGTCTCAAGTCTACAAGCGTCTGCTTTTAACAGGACATGCACACATTGCACACAAAGCCACATGTTGGATCGGTTAGCATCGCTAAAAGAAATTGACAGCGTTCCAGTGGTAGTAACTCATGTTGTATCTCCCCAGGAAGGAGTGACGGCCAACCCATTTGACGCTCTGTTCATCAGTGAATCTGACCGCCAGTGCAATGGTGAGCCTGAGCCGCCCACATCAACCAACCAAACATGGTTTGACCCAGACCCCGCCCCTACTAGCCATAGCCCCGCCCCTACTAGTCATAGCCCCTCCCCTACTAGCCATAGCCCTGTTCCTATCGGCCATAACGCCCCCACCAGCCAAGCCCACAACCCCGCCCCCACTAGCCATAACCTGGCTCCTATCAGCCATAACCCGGCTCCTATCAGCCATAACCCGGCCCTTACTAGCCACAACCCTGCTCCTACTAGCCATCACCCCTCCCTTACCAGCCAAGCCCACAACACAGCCCCTAGCAGCCACAACCCAGCCCCTAGCACTAGCAGCCACAACCCAGTCCCTAGCAGCTATTACTACGCGCCTACCAGTCAAAGCCCTACCCCTAGCAGCCACTACCCAGCCCACAACAGCTATTACCCCGCGCCTACCAGCCACAACCCAGCCCCTAGTAGCTATTACCCCGCGCCTACTGGCCACAACCCAGCCCCTAGCAGCTATTTCCCCGCGCCTACCAGTAAAAGCCCTGCCTCTACCAACCACAACCCAACCCCCATGCCTACCAACCAAAGCCCTGCCCCTACCAGCCGCAACGTCACCCCCACCAGCCATAGCTCTGCCCCTGACAGTGATGACCATGCCCCATACGACACAGACACTGCCCCTCTCAGCTCTAGCACCACCCACTCCAGGCTCAGCCCCACCCCAACTGCTGTTGTGATGGCAGAGAGTGTCCTCCTGGAAGATGACTCCAAAGTGAGTAGAACTGAGTAGTTGAAATGGTGGGGGGGGGGGGGGGGGGGGTTATAGATGTTGGACTATATGGAGTCCATAAAGGTTAAAGGTCTGCACACATTTCACCCGGAATAAGAACCCTAAACCCGAGTGGAGGCGGGTCTCTCAGGTACGCTTCAGAACTATTAGAATTGCTGTGGGGTAAGTGAATCTTGGGGTTGGGTAAGTGAAAGGGATTTACCCATACGTTAGGACTCGTAGGACACAATTGGCTTACTTTCCAATTTCAGCTCTTTAACCCAATCCAAGCCATCCTCTATCTCGAGGAAAATAATACCATCTGGGCCATCCACGAGATACACAAGATTTTAATAAATAATTAAAAATATTATTAGTACCTTTTTTTTTGTTTTGCTTCCGTTGCTAGCCTCCACAGGCCTCCCATTGTAAGAAACAGCCTACATGGTAATCTGCGGTACACGTGCACAGGGCTATTAGTGGTTTTTCAGCTCAAAATGGGACAAAGTACCATGTTTGGGACCTTATAAAACAATCCGTGCTCGTTCTGAGAAAATGAATCCACCGCGAGTTGGTACACGGCCTAGAGCCTACAGATATGGAGGGTTATTACTTCCGGGTTGGGCGGATGTGTCGCTTCTTCTTTGCTTATGTTGCGCATTTCACTGGCAATAGCCTCACGATCCCGCCTATGGTAACAGCATGGAATTGGTTCATTTTTGATCGGCGCTAGCCCCTCCTATGTCCAGCTTTGATGGTGTGTAAACAAACATTGTCCTAACATACATTGAATGCCATTGAATTGATAATGAAAAGCCAGTTTTGTGTTGGTCCCAACACAAACATTACATTCCATTGACAATGAATGGCCAGCTTTGAGTCACAAACATTGTGTGAACACAGACATTGAAGACGAAGGACATAAACGGGATGCTTCTGAGGGGTGGACTCTGTTTTAAGTGGTGAACACAGCATGTTAGATCAGAAATAGAATATTCACTGCATGTGACACCAACCTCGTTATAGAAACGGCTTGTATTATCTTGCCCACCACCTGGGCAGGGGGGGGTTTATTTCTTTTGTTGTACCCTGTGCTGTTGGCTCATTGCCCACATGAGCTCTGCCACACAGCTGCTCTGTTTCAGAAAAAAACTAAAATAACGTAGATCGTGGCAAAAAGAAAAAAACTAACGGTTTTCCTGTAATGACATGCCCAAATATAGGGACACGGGTGAAAGTGTTTAATGAATGTACAGTATGGTTACAGACAAGAAAATGCATGTCTATAACTGGTCACATGATGTTACAATGAGATGCACTCAGTGCTGATCTAAAAATCAGATTCATCTGCAAAACATGCTCAGCGGTGGAGAAATTGTGCCTAAAATAATTTAATTTGAGGTTAAATGGATGCCCCTGGTAGTTGCATGCTGACCTCGTCAGCTCTGTCTCCAGCTGTACCCTCCACCCCCCAGGGCTGACCCAACTTCTCCACACCCTCGGTATAAATCATTTTTCCTCCCAGTAGAATCACATTTGGGGCACCTGGATATTTTTACTTCAGTTTGAGGTTCATTACCTCATGTGGTTTACCTTATGTTTGGTTTTCAGGCTTTGTCTTGTCAGTGTGTCAGAGTTTGGAAGCACTCGTTTTCAATAACGCAACGTCTTGCTGCCTTCTGCATGATGTGCAATTTAGAAAGGGGTGGTACAGGACCGCTGAGTGATTCCCAACGAGCGCTTCCAAACTCCAATGCTCCATATTATGCTGCTCAATGTTTTGCCAGTCAGTGTAGATGAGGTCGGGCGTATCCCAGTGGAAAAGTGATGCATGTGCATACTCTAAATCTCAACAATCATAACTCTGTTCCACTAGAAGACGGCTCCGCCCGCCCGTGCTCTGGCCAACCTTGACGTCGCCGTAGTCCGCCACACTGCACAAAGGGAGGCTCGGCTAGCCCCTCCCCCCATGGTGATGGTGCCCATGATGATGCCAGCCTACAGCACCAACATAAGAACCCTCAACCTGCCCGGTGGCTTGTTTGGTACAAAACACACACACACACACACACACACACACACACACGTCAAATTACAGGTATAAAGAAGAAGTGGGTGAAATTAGTTTTTGTGCAAGCTCCATCGTTTTGGATATTTTCAGAAAGGGAAAAGGAGAGGGGGCAGGATGCAGGGAGAAAAAAAATCAAACTAAAGAAAAAACAATATCTGCATATACACATAGCATAATCCTGCAGTAAGTATGTACATGAGGTTAGACATAGGATGCGTAAATAGGAAGGTCGGATTATTACATCGGATTATTGTCTGTATCAGCCGCGCTAGTCTAATGCCGTTACAATGCGCTAGGGTAGACACCTGGGAGATGGTTGGCTTTTCACCGCATCGAAACAGGAATGTTATGAGGGGAAACTGGATGCAGATTTATAGTGTTGTTTTCATGTTGATGTTGATGTTCATGTTCATGTTGCACTTAAACCCTCAATACTCTGCTCTTTTCCCCCCCCCTACACCAAATCTCATTGCCGAAAATAGTGCTGCAAGGCGTTGTGGTAGATCTGCTATATTTGGCTAATGTAGCCACCCCCGAGGGGTCCCAGACCCCGTTGAGGACACCTGTACTAAACAGTACATGACCCGCCTGCGCTGTGTTTGCCCGTTGTGTGTATTTTTGTTCTAGTGAGAGTTTAACACAGATTGAATTAGAGCTGCAGTGTAACAGTTTGTGACCATTGGTCCCAGTGGGAGGCTTCATTGCATCTTGTATTGATATTGATACAATGCTGCTGAAAGCACCTTTAATCTGACCGCTGATGAGGAGCAAAAACCTCTATCATCACCGTCGGCAGAAACCTTGTATCTCCATATTTCAACTTCTTTCCCCCTCTTCATGAATGTATGCTAGGGCTGCATCATTATAGCCACAATTAAATTATTTTGGTCAATATTTATCACAATTATTTATTGAACGTAAATAAACATTAGCCAGTGGTGAGATAATACCTTTGTAAAGAGGAGGACAGAGCGAGCGGATGGAAGACTGAATGAAGTGCTTCTGAGTCAGAACATCTGCAGTCATGTTGATGAATGTAGTGTACAGTCTTAACATCGCTGTGTGCATCTGTAGTGGATCATTCTATGGGCAGAGCACACATTTTAAATCCTAATAATCGGGCGGTCATGTTTGTTGATTCAATACTTTATTAAAGGTTTGCAAAAAGTACAGAGATGCAGTCAGTTATGCAATAATGATAAATGATAACACACTTTGGCATGCTAGAAGACTAGGTCCAATTCCATACAGGTGCTTTTTTGTGGTTTTGAAGGAGGGTAGGGAATCACACTTTTATGGCTGGTGCCTGGTCGTAGAGCATTCCACATTTTGGTGGCATAATATTGGAATGAATTCATTTCCTGTTTTCTGCCAAATCCGGGGGGAATGTGGACCTCCCTCTGGTGTGCCAGTGCCAGTCCATGGATGTTTCTCACTCTTTTGAAGTTTAAAAGTGGGAAGGCAAAATCGTGATAACAATTAAAATGTGATTAATTGAGCAGCCCTAATTGTTGCCCTACTGTACTTGGTCATATGACTGTCAAGCTAAAGTAGTAAAAGTAGGAAATCTACTATTTTCCATTTTCCTGTTTTGGACATACAAGGTTTGCACCAGACAGCATCAGTGAGGACTCCGTGGCCAGTTGGATCTTGCCATAATAACTTGGTGTCACAATATTGTGCTTCATGGACAATAAAAGTCAGCAAGTAACAACATTACAACCAAGAAAGATTTAGGAAGTGCAAAGGAAGCATATAAAACAAATGAGAAATAAAGCCAATAAAACTGAATCGATAAATCACACGCCAGTCGGAAAGGTATTATTTAACCATAATGAACACTTTAGTCCTTATTCAGGTATTTTGGATTAAAATGGCAGATACAAGCTGTCAGTCTTCACTTACAAAACTTTTATTGATGCAATGTTTCGCTCACTCGGACCTTCATCACTCACTCTGATGAGGTTTGTTTTTGTTGCATTCCTAAGCCAATAATTTGACCAAAGAGTCTGCATTGACTCCACCGTCATCAAATTATTGGATTAGGAATGCGACAAAGACAAGAAAATCACCCTAAAAAATGATCATCGGCTATTATGATTATACTAGGAAGAAGATACGTTTTTCTTTTTTTTCCCAGCTGTACAGAAAGTGTTAAAATTACGTTTTCATGTGGCCACAACCACCAGTTCATTATGTATAACGGGGGAGGGGAGGATTTTAGTGTCACTAAAGTGGTGTATTTTGACTGGGCCTTTTGACTTTCAGCTTTCAGGAAGAAACCAAAAATACACAGGGAAGACATTTGAACATTATAACCATTCCTAGAGTAATGTTAACTCCATAGACATGTACAAAACTATGGCACTCCATCTTTAACATTAATACATTATTCTTCACACGTCAGACTCCATCTTTAAGGCCTTTTCATTCACACGTCCTAGATTCTTCAGACTCCATCTTTAAGGCCTTTTCAGACGGGCTGCGACATTGAAAGGTTGAGGGGCGACAAAGCAAGCGTAATTACATGGGCGCGTTCACGTGAAATGGTCGCTTGCTTGTTTCGTGCACATGCCGGCAACTGACTAGACCTGGATTGTGTTGAGCTTTTGTTTTATGCTTTTGTCTTGCTTTTGGCACCACGTGAGCAGACCTAGAGCAGACATATCATTGGTCCAGGCGACAACGTCTGTGTCACACGCTCCCTGTCTGAAATGACCTTTCTTTATTCCTGTGCCTGCCTGCGTGAGGTTGTATTTCTACGTTTTGGGGGGAGAAAGGGAATCGGCAGTGTGATTCTGCTGACGGACGGTGTTCCCTGGGTGGTTGCTCCGTGGCTTCCTGGACGTGTGTTCTCTGGTCCAGGAGTCTTGATGCCATCCCAACCTGAGCCCCCGGCCGGCCTCTCCTCAGAGACCTGACTGGGCAGAAACTCGACTCTTTTAAGTATAACAGAGCCCTGCTGGTAATTATGTGAATGCAAATGGAGCGTGGCAGCCGCCGCGCTGCGACTCGCCTCGTCCATCATTCCCGTCACTCTCGTCTCCTCTACTGGTTTGAGTAAGAACAGCTCAGCAGAATGCAAGAGGCCAAGGGATTCAGTGTCTGATGCAGGCATTGCAGGGCATGTGATACAGCTGGGCTGAAGTGTACGGTACACTGACTTAAAATGTCCTACAAAAAGCAAACGCATTTAACCTTTGTGTGTGTTTAGATTTCTGGTTCTTTCGGACTAAGAAGGGTACCCCAAAACGGTGGTTCTCAAACATTTTCGTGTCAAGGACCCCCGATTCATATGCATTTAGCCATCTGAAATGTTTTGTGCCAGGGACCTCTAGAAGAGAATTAATACTTTAAAGATTTTTTTTATAGCAGATGTACAAGCTCGCAGCATGGCACAAAGTGACGTGCTGTGAGCTTGTATATATGGTATTTTGGAATAGCCAACATATAAATGGATAAAGGTTAAAATTAATATGATGCTCTATTAAGACATTTAGCTGGGGTCCCCTGTGGGTCCCCAGACCCTGCTTTGAGAACCACTGACCCAGAACCTAACAAATTGAGAGTGTGAGATTTGGTCCAGGTACACATGGTTCCTAGAGGGGCGTTCCAAATGGCCCCTTACGGGTGTGTGTGTGTACTGTATGGAACCAAATGGACCTGTCCATTTGGTTCTTATGGTTAATAATTATGGTAATTAAATTGTTTGAGAACCACTGTGCTACACTAAATGGAACAGAGCCTTAATTAGTGGTAAGACCCAAAGGCCCAATTTCTTTCCAATATAACTGCTGTGCATATTAGAGCCAGAATAAATACGACTATCGTACTGTAAAATGCTGTTTCATTCACTGTTGCAACACTCAATATAAAATAGGTGTTGAATGAGATGTCCATATATTATAGAGCTGTAGCACCTAGACTACTTTTTTTTTCTTGCATGAAACCTGCGTAACAAATGTTTTTGTATTGTGCGTCTATAGGCATGCCTGTCTCGGCCTTCCAGACTCCCGTCCTGCCAGGTTTCTTCTTCTTGGGTTCCAGGGGCTTTCAACAGACCCCGCCCTTCTACCGCTGACCACGCCCACTTCCTCACCTGGTAAAACCCAAAGATGTGACATCATCAAATGGGGGAGGATTGAGGACCTCGATTGGAAAACTTGTTTGTTTATTTTCTATCTCCTACTCAAGGTTATTTGATATCCAGGTTTATTGTTGCAGTTCACAGGCAAGCGTTTGTTTAAAATGTATTAATGTTAATAATAATAATAATCATCATAATTGTTAAATAAGACAACACTCATTTTACACAGGTTTGTTTTATTTGTGTTCAGTTTTGTCATTTGAGTATTGATTTTAAAAATGCAGGTGTAAAAAAAGATGTGTTGCTTTCATTTACTTCTTTTAAGGTTCTTGTTAAGTTAAAAATTCAGATAAAAGTTTGATAATGCTGGTGGACCGCAAAAAAAGAAGAAAAGGTATCCTGTAATTTTATTCTGAAGAATAAATGTCATACGATACATTAGAAATGACTTGAGCAGTTTGTTATGGGTTAGAGCAGCAACATGGTCTATTTTCTACGAAAGTTTTCCCCACAACACGGATGCTGGGGTTTAATGGTTAACAACATGGATATTATAAGAGAGTCTAGATGGCTCACCCGTGCTGCTGACCAATGGACAGTGACGTCACTACGTGGCGGCCATCTTACTTAGGTGAAGCATAACATTGTGTCTATGGGGCATGTACTTTTTAATAACCATAATTTGCTCCGTTTTCAACCGATTTTCAAACTGTTTGGTTTGTTATACTGTAAACGTCAGACATCCGCATAATTGTATGCTTTTATATGACGTTCATATAAAAAAATAACATTAAGCAGATAAGCATCCTGAATCATGGCCATGTTGGCCACGATTGTAATAAACCAACCCATTTGTAAATCCGTCAAGAGTTTGAGCTGCCATAGAACATACTATACTGTAGCACCTCAGCAAGATGGCTGCCGGGTGAACTACGTCTGAGACTCCACCTTGAGCCATCTAGCCTTTGTCTGGTTAACAAGCAAAGAAGAAGAGCCCTCACCCGGCCGACCCGGAAGTGATACCCTCCGTATCTGTAGTCTAGCCTCACTCTAGGCTGTGTACCAACGCACGGATGATACATTTTCTCTGCGTGAGCTCGGATTAATGTTTTAGAAGCTCCCAAACATGGTACTTTTTCCCATTTGAGCAGAAAAAAACACCCGTGTGAACTGAGTGGTGTAAGGTATTATAATTATAGCCTGATCAGCTGTGGTCTGACGTAATGTCTGACATAATGAAATCACACCCGTGTGAACTGAGTGACCATAGCAACCATGCTCATTTTTGAGTGGTGTAAACCACTCCTACAACTGGCTTTGTTAGTTTACGTGTCTGTCTGTGTCTGTCTGTCTGTCTGTGCTCAAAAAATGAGCATGGTTGCTATGGTCACCCAGTTCACACGGGTGTGATTTCATTACGTCAGACATTACGTCAGACCACAGCTGATCAGTCTATATAAGACCTTACACCACTCAGTTCACACGGGTGTGATTTTTTTTGGTACGAACAAACACGTGGACACGTAAACTAACAAAGCCAGTTGTTGGAGTGGTTTACACCACTCAAAAAACACTAATAACCGCGTGCGTGGTTGCGTGAGTACAAAAGAAATCACACCCGTGTGAAGTGAGGGGCGCTCTTATCTTACAACATGATGATGTAAAACAAACAGACAAAACGGAGATCTAAGGGTGGCAGCGGGGGCAGTGTCTTAAAAGTCCAGGGTTTGATGAGGGCCCAGGTAGGGCCGGGCCTTAATTTTCGGGATTGTTGAACTCTAGTTTTCGCCGGCTGCCAGTGGTCTGTCCAGCAGACTGGGTCTGCCCAGCAGTCTGCCGTCACCCAGGCGGATGCGTGCACACGCCGATCTGCCCCAGCAGTACGACCTCCACAGTCTCACAGAGGAGACTGGTTGTACTCTCGGGGCAGATCGGCGTGTGCACAGTGCACACATCCGCCTGGGTGACGGCATACTGCTGGGCGAGTGCTGTCGATTTGGCATGGGATCAACTTTGACTAAGAGATGCACAATGAAAAACCGGTATGGACAAGGGTTCATGGCCATGTCCAGGGTTCATGGCCATATATTGCGTGTCTTGGAGACGTGACTAGACATGATATTGCGATGCGTGACTGGGGACATTCCCGTATATGGGGATTGTGAGTGACATGACGTGACAAACTCAAGGTTTTTGGGGCACGGTGGCACAGTCCGTAGTGCTGTCGCCTCACAGCTAGAAGGTCCTGGGGACGTTGTGGGAGCTGGGGGCGTGTTCTCTCCTCTGCGTCATCAGCGCCCATACCCGAGGCGTGGTTGGCGAAAGGGCCTTTCTGTGTGGAGTTTGCATGTTCTCCCCGTGTCCCCTAGGGTAGGTACCCCCACAAAAAACATGCAGTAATCCTGGTCTCTAAACTACCTCCCCCTGTCCAGCCGGGGCGCCTGATGGAGGGGAAAGGAACTGGTCGGAATAACGTGTTCCTTCCATGCGCTACCTCTGGCCGGGGTAATTCCCCTCGGTCAGGTGAAAAGAAGCAGCTTGGACTCCTCATGTATAGAAGGAAGCATGAGGTCAGTCCGCTGCCCCCCAGGTTGGCAGAGGAAGTGTAGTGCCCAGGATTACATTAGATTGACACTGGGTGAAAAAATGGGTTGCAAAATCATGGGATAAAAAAAACCCTGCAAGGTTTCATAGTCATAGTTGACTGCGGCCGAGTATATATATACGGACCTGTGATATGACGTCCCCTAGCGTCGGGGTCCGTATATATAAGGGACATAGGACACACTGTCGGCCCCTGCTGTCCGTTCTTGGCTGTTAATATTCATATTGTTGCTGTCGGGCAGAAATCTCATCTCCATATTTGATCATACTACAGCGTCACACAAAAGCATGAAGTAGGTAGCAGATCCACCAGCTTGAGGCTTTGAGCTTGTAAATCAGCTACTTTTGCTATTTTTTTATTTGAATCCTGAGTAACATTTTTGTCATGTAGGTATGAAATTTCCACCTGACAGACTATTTGAAAGCTCGGAGGAAGGAACACAAAATGCAATATTCACTGTCAATGTTTTTCTCGTTCATATTTGTTTCGAAAGTGGAATACAGGCACAGTCTCTTCCATTGACGGCGTGAGACAGAAAAGGTCAAGCCTACTGTAAATATCAATCATCAGTCTTATGTCCCACCGGACATAAGAAATTAATGGCCAGAGAGGGTATATCGAAAGCAGAGACATGAATCCCCCAACCCATACCCCCAAGTAAATCACATGCTGTGTACGCACGTGCGCGCACACACACACTTTCCAATTTTTGTAATGTAATTACAGATTGACAGTGATGAAGTGTACATGCTCTTGCATGCACACATTACCTTGTTTTTTAACACAATTACATAATCACCGGCATTAGCTGCATACAGTATGCATATACAGTAACACACACAGATGCAGAAGGGTAATGCTTCATTTAAGGTGAGTGAAGGGGGGGAAACAGCAGTAACCTCATTACTCTCACTAACATGGTTTTTGGTCAATTAACCCTAGAAAGCATCTGTGTGCGCTTGTGTTTCTCCGTCTTGTATTTCTCTGTTGTACATGTTTGGGCTTTCGTGTGTGTGTGTGTGTGTGTGTGGTTTTTTATGTAGCATATTGGTATAGAGTAATGTTTGTTTGTGTCTATGTACATGCAAACGTGTGTGTTTGCATGCTATCTGTGAGGCAGAGACAGACAAACGTTGTTTGTCTGTCTCTGCCTCACAGATAGCAGAGGGGCATATTTTAAATTCAAATAGATTCAAGAGATTATCGTGTAAATACATAATAGTATATTTCGCTTTAGTTCCTTAAAACAGGCTTGTAGCAGCAGTAGTAAAACGAAGAATAGCATTAATAATAAGCAATTACAAAATAAATATTAAAAAAAGAAAAATGTAAGGGTTAGAGTCAGGGGTAGAGTAACTGAATGGGAACTGCAAGGTTGTCAGTTCAAACCCGGGCTCCCCCAGAGTTGGTGTCGAAGTGTCCTTGAGCAAGACACTGATCCCCTAATTGCTCCCGATGTGCAGGTTGGTGCCTTCACTGCCTTGCATGGTTTCCTCCGGCATCGGTGTGTGAATGTGTGTGTGAATGGGTGAATGTAATGCACAATCTATGTAAAGCGCCTTGGATAAAGGCGCTATATAAATGCACCATTTACCATTTAGTAGGCCGGTTCAAAATGTGCACTTTCATTTGATTGCTGTAGCGCTCCCCTTTGCCCAATAGGGGGATATATTAGTTTTGTGCCCATTTGGCATGACCTGTTTTGTAAATAGTGGACTATGCAAAACAGAGTAATCCAACGTCTCTGTCGGGTGGAAGCCTCGTCCAAAACATACTCTTCCGGATTCAAATTAAAAAAAGGCAAGCTCAAAACACGTTTCGAACTTTCGAGCTGTGTGTTTTGAGCTTGTGGATCACAAACATTTAACATTTGGAGATAAGGAGTTTCTGCCGAACAGCATCTAACATAAAACACATGCAGTACTTGGCCTCCTCCGGTAGGCTATTAATCTGGTAGTGGAAGGACAAATGGTGTTTCATACTGCAGCGCTCTGTCACCTGGACCCCTGCCTGTCTGCTGTCCTGTAACCAGCTGGCAGTGGCATTCTCACTATTGTCCAGGGACACAGGCCATGCACACATGATTTATTCTTTATTTTGAACTTGTCTGGCTAGTCATTTGTAATGATTTGCACCAGCACAGCTGAACCAAAGAGAAGTTAAAATTCCATGTAAGAGTAACAATTTCTCATCTGATCAATTTAAAAAGGAGAAGCATAAATATTGCTAATTTCCGTTGGACTTGGGACACAGTATATTACTGAATGCAGGAACATAACAAAATATGTGTGCTGAATGGTTAGAGTGGCTGCCTGGGAGCGGGAGTTAATTGTCCCATCATGTTCAATTCCAGGCCTGTCCAACAAAGCAATGTGTCCAAGACTGTCCTTGAGCAAGACGCCTAACCCCCTTGCTCTACATCCCTTGTGGGCAGCCATCAACAGGGTTAAGCTGAAACCAAATTTCCCTTGTGGGATCGTGTAGTAGGTCAATATTTATTTGTTGCCAAAATGCTCCCTGAGAATCTGCATCCACCCCCTGCAGAATAGATTGGTTCAGTATAATTTGTATGGTAAATGGTGCATTTATATAGCGCCTTTATCCAAGGCGCTTTACAGAGATTGTGCACCGATGGCGGCGGAAACCATGCAAGGCACCAACCAGCACATCAGGAGCAATTAGGGGTTCAGTGTCTTGCTCAGTCAACACTAACTCTGGGGGAGCCCAGGTTCGAGCTGGCAACCTTGCAGTTACCATCCGGCCACTCTATCCCTGAGCCACCGCCGCCCCCTATGTACACACCACTTTAATTATTGCCCCAGGTGTTTACAATTTAATATAGGTCTAGTTTTTCCCACCAATTTTGGAGCTCTGGCTCATGGACTATGAACCAAAAAGAACTGAACGGAACCAACCGGTGGAAAGGGGGTCACAGTGTTACAGACCCATAAGGGTCCATTTGGTTCCCAACTATCATTTAGCTGGGGACCCCCTGGAACTCCCTCAATGACCCCTAGGGGTCCCTGGACCCCACTTTGGGAACCACTGCCCTGCCCTGAACCATGTGTTAGTGTGGAGGCTTCCGTCACTCATCATCACCAACATCACTGGCTCAGTCACGTTCCCATGCTCAGCAGGAGGTCCGCACAACGCTCCATCTGGTGGCAGCCGGAGGACAAGTGTGGGCCCACTGCCAGTAGAGAGAGAGAGTGTGTGTGTGTGTGTGTGTGTGTGTGTGTGTGTGTGTGTGTGTGTGGTGTCATGGAGATCTCTCATTGGATGGATGGGTCACATGATTGATGGACTTGTAGGCAGCGTAATAATGCTGAGTCATGAACCAGTCTCCTCTCCACATCTTTTTCAAGATTTTAACATGGTTGAACTGATTCTGGTGGTATATTAACTTAATTTTGCTGCATGGGGACCCTGATTTGTCTCTCTGAAAAGGCATATTGTGGCTTGTAGCGATTGGGTTTTCTGAGCTCAATTGCACACAAAAACCTGAACTTTTAACATTCAGTAGATTTTCTGTGGTCTGGGGTTTTCTGGCTCAAACAAGTGCTCTGATTTGCCTGTAGTCTAGAGTCCACAAATCCCATATTTGACATAACAATTTGCCAGCAGATGTCACTGTTGAGGGATTTTGCTTGTTTTCATTGCAGGTCAAAATAGGCCAGTCAATCTTTAAAAGCTAAAAAGGGGCATGACCCAAAAGAAATTGCAATAGTAATCGTTCAAGATTTGTTATGATCCTTAGGGTCATACAAATAGCATTAAAAATAGATTATTATATAAATTGTGGATCATTGTAAATTCAGGGGTTGAAAATTGGGTACCCTCAACATCCTATATAAGGCAAACATTTCTAATTTATTTTAATTATGCTTTGTGATGTGTCAAATTGGGGGTTATTCATAATTCTGAATCCATTCCAAGCATTAGGCCATAGCCACTTCACATTTGTGATGACGGCTATGGCAGTTTTTAGTCCAAGGGGTGTTTTTCGTGCAAAACTAATGCTAGCAATGGATTCAGAATCATGAATAACCCCTAGTTTGACACGTCACATGCTACTTAAAGTTAGACATTTTTGCCTTAATTATATAGTATGTTAATGGTACCCAACTTTCAACCCCTGAATTCACCATGATCCACAATTTATATAATAGCCTAATCTAAATTTAAAAAAATCGTCACCAGGCTTTCTACCTCGGAGGAAAGCCTGGTCTGTGTTACAAAATTGCCGTGTGAACCAGTCTGGAACGGATCGCTAAGTCATGTTGTAGTATTGTTTTGTAGTCATCAGGCAGGAAGAATAATCCGGAACTTCCTTTTCCCTCAAACCGGAAGAATAACAATAAAAGCTCCCATAGACTGCGGATTTTATTGCGAAAAATCCGTTTGAGGGGAAAGGAAGTTCCGGATGACTGATGACTACAAAACAATACTACAACATGACGTAGCGATATCATCCGAAAAACCATAAACCCGAAAAGGAATGCTGCCCAGGCTACTCACAAAGACAGAGAGAGACAGAGAAATACAATACCAGTAATGGGCGGGTCCTGATAAGCATCAACTAAGAGCAACACACAGGAAATAACATTAACTCTACACACAGAGACACACACGCATACACTCTGACCTCTTCCTCACCAGTTCCTCACCAGGAAGACACTGGTTGCTATAGATACCCGCCTGGTCAACCCCCCCCCCCCCCCCTGTGTGTGTGTGTGTGTGTGTGTGTGTGTGTGTGTGTGTGTGTGTGCTGTACATAAGTACACAAATTAATATATTTTGTTCTATTAACAGTAAACGTGTATTGACAAAAAAATCGGATTCATTAATAACCTGTGTGTGTGTGTGTGTGTGTGTGTGTGTGTGTGTGTGTGTGTGTGTGTGTGTGTGTGTGTGTGTGTGTGTGTGTGTGTGTGTGTGTGTGTGTGTGTGTGTGTGTGTGTGTGTGTGTGTGTGTGTGTGTGTGTGTGTGTGTGTGTGTGTGTGTGTTAGGTGTGCATGGGAAGGTCACAGGCAGCAGACTGACTGAACCAGCAGTTTAATTTGAGGATCTGATGTCACACCTGGTCTGTCCACTGCACCTCCCCCACCCCACCCCACACCCCCAGATCGATAGCGTCTGTCCAAACCAACCTGCTCCTGACTTAATGTCAATGACCTCTGATCCACTCTGTGTGCACAGCACTGGCCCAGTTTCAGGCAGGTCAAGCTCTATGGGTCCTGAGATATGAGAGAGACGTTTTATTTGACCTGTTAGTCACTTATGATTGATTGATTGAATGCTTAAGGTCAGACATTAAGGCTAAAAGGGTTACACAAAGTCCTGGGGACTTGTTTTCATTGTGGTCCTATGTATGTATTCACTGTACGAAGGAGAAAAAATAAAACATCTGCACATTCTTTTTTTTTTTACCTCACCTTGTGGTCTCCTGACAGATGGTTTTTCAGGCCAGTTTTGAAAGAAAACGGTGATCCACATCTTTTAATCATGGATGGTGTCAGGGCAATGAGGGCATTCCACATTTTAGTTAAACAAACTAGGCCAATATCCGTTGGGAACGCATGCCCCAGTTATGCAATACCTGTTGTATCCTTTTTACACCTCTTACCTGTTGTCAGACCGTAGGTTTGATGTCAATCGTTCAGATGATTTTGATGATATGCATGGAACACAGACACACACAGAGGTTATGTCAGTGTTTCTCAATGTCACTTCAGTTTAACCACTTACACTGTTTAGGCAGAGGCGTATCTACAATAAGGCGAGGGCAGGCGTCCGCCTGTCCAAATCCATTTCTGGCCTGGCCAAAATCCATACAATGAGAAAAAAGAGGACAAAAACAAGACCTGAGAACTATTAAAATGGACAGCTGATTGGCCGTTGCGGTAGAGCGTGACCCTCAATCACCCATTGGAATGTAAATGCATGCCTTTCAGCCTTTGTATCCTACTCGTCTGGCAGGTATATCTCTTTGAAAACCTTTAGTGCTACGATTGTGCGCGGGGAGACGAAAATTAACATATCTTGCCTGGCCAAAACGTAATTCCTGGATACGCCACTGTGTTTAGGCCTACAGTATGCAGTAAATAGTAAAACAGACCTACAGTACACAGTACAAGTCTCTTCACTAAAAATAGAAGATCTACAAGCTCACAATGTCTTGTGAGCTTGTAGATCAGGTATCTTGAATGTTCCCCCCAGGTATGCGGCTGCACATGACATAATCATCATACCCAGAAGTTATGCTGGAACGCCTGAGTGGCAAAAAACGACTTCCTGGCCTTGATAGCCGATACTGTACATCCAAACAGAAAAGTCCTATCTGATTGCATTAAACGACATTTAACTCACTTTGCCACTCTATAGGGGTGCCAGGGTTTAAGTGGTTAAACGCAGAGTATAAACGTTGTGTTTAGTCTGTCCTAGTGGAAACAAAGATTCTCTTCACTGTCTCCAGTTTTCCTCGTGACATACTGTATCTTAGGTGGAAAGGTTTACATATCTATCTACGTACCATTAATATGACAAAAGGTGCTATAATCAATTTACAAAGTAATTCAGGGTGCCGTGGATGAAAAGGGTATTTACAGGGGTTCCAATCCACCGCTGTGCATCCGGCTTGGCTGAACAACACAATTGTTGGTATTTGGGGGAGGGAAAGTGTCAGGTTGGGTGATAGATATCGCTGCACAGACTCCTACAGACTGCATGGGGCAATGCCTTTGAGCGTCAGGTTGGGTGATAGATATCGCTGCACAGACTCCTACAGACTGGGGCAATGCCTTTGAGCGTGGAACCATGCAGACTCTTTTTTAACACAGACACAGTCTGCAAAGTTTGCTTTCCAAACTTATAGACAAGAACTAGAACTGCTTCTTTATTGGTTTATTCTTTCAAATAATTGAGTCCATTTCAATTAACCTGTTGGCATAACGATTAAATGGGAGAAAAAAGGAATTAAAATAATCGGCTACTCTGAGGGGAAGAAATATCCAAGACATTTGAAATAAAAGAATAAACCAATGTCTTGATGAACTGTTGCTCTTCAGTCCTCTGTCTAGACTAGACAGGACATGCTGTCATTGCTGTGTCTTCGGTCTGGAAAGCTGCTCCAGATTAAACGGACATCTTGTCTTGAGCTATAACCCGTCTACATGCATGGTCTTTGTGTGCACGGCACCGGACAGTTTTTAAATCGCTTGATTCAATATTTAGATATTAATTTGATCAGACATGCCCAGTCCTATATAAGCCCAATACATTTATTAATGTATTTTATTGAGAAAAACAAAAACAAAGCAGTAATTGAAAAATGACAGTCCCCTCTAGCACATTATCAGTCAGCAGAAGTAGGACTGTGTGTTTTAATGAGTTCAATGGGTTTATAATACAGTGTAGGTGTGCCAAAATAATTACTCAGACTATGACAAAAATCAGACCTGTCTGAAGTGAGTGGTGCAACAGCGCCCCCTGTTGGTACCCTAAACATAGGGACATATAGACATAGGGACATTGCTGTTCATTGGAGTGGCTGCACGGTTGCACCACTCATAACATCTGCTGTCAAAATCAACACTAGCTAGTTTCATACTTGGAATATCAAATGAATGTTCTTCTCATGCCCAGTCACTCATCAGACACTGAGAACCATCAAAACCGGACGACTGTCAGACAACTGTCCCCCCCCCCCCCACCCACCCCCGAGCCACGGATATGCATGACTTCTACAACTGGACTGGACTGCACTAAAGGAGCCAAATGACTGTTTTACTGATGTGATCAAGTCATCAAATTAGTCAAAGATGTATGTGTTCCATCCCAAGACAGTAATGGTTTATTTATAGTATGGTCATGGTTCAGTAGAGATATTAAAACTTTATGGTGGAAGAGAAAAGTCTTCTAATTGTATGAATTTGAAAAAGCTACAATACCAGCTTAAATCTAAGGACACCATTGCTCCATCCACACCAAACTTAGCACAAACACTGTTCAGGGGTCTGTATGACAATAGAATAGCAGGAGTCGGCTGATACATAATCTTTATTTTCTTCTTAATTTCGAAGATATTTTCATTCACATCAGGTTGTAATGAGCATTAGACTCCCAGACTCCCTGCAGCCCAGTCAGAGTTAGGCATTTGAAGAGATCCAACACTGGTGCCAACTGCCATCAGAGTAATGCATGAAAACAAAATGTTACAAAATGTATGTGCTTCGTTGTCAGCCTTCATTTGTGATTTGTTCTGTGTGTCAGATGTGTTTTTGTTTGTCTGCTCGATATTCATTTGATCACATTATGCTGCTGTAACGCCTCCATTTCCCTTCGGGTATTATATCTCATCTCATCCTCTCATCTCACAGTGAGAGGATGCAGGCTGCCTGGTGTTGGAACAGCCCCATGACGCCTCTCCGCTTTCAATAAGGAGGGAGGGCTTGATAGCTCCATCGATATTTGCGGGGAGTTTATTTTGACAGTAAGTAGATTAGAGGTTCCATTGATTGAATGCAGATCAATTGTAATAGCGTAATGCTCTGTCTGCCCTGGGATCGGCTGCTTAATATTAGAGCCACAAACTGCACTGCTTTTTATTCTTATTGACAAATCTATAGAGTACACGAGCACCTTGTGTTGATTCTATTTCTTTTATTTTGCTTTTTGCCCCCATTTCTCTGTTGCATCCTACTGACTCACCTGCCAGTGAGGACACCCCACCGGGAGGACGTAGAGCCTTCATCCTACTGACTCACCTGCCAGTGAGGACTCCCCACCGGGAGGACGTAGAGCCTTCATCCTACTGACTCACCTGCCAGTGAGGACGCCCCACCGGGAGGACGTAGAGCCTTCATCCTACTGACTCACCTGCCAGTGAGGACTCCCCACCGGGAGGACGTAGAGCCTTCATCCTACTGACTCACCTGCCAGTGAGGACTCCCCACCGGGAGGACGTAGAGCCTTCCTCCTACTCCTCCCGCCCCGAACCTCCCTGCTGACAGTTCCCAGCCCGTAGGAAATACGTGCAGTGACTATTATCTAATATAATCTTCCCGGCCCGGCTCCCCTTCCCCGAACACTAGCCAATATGTTAGACGCCCGGCATTACAAAGCCGGATGCACAATGTTGGATTTGAACCCACAACCTCCGCTGTGCCACCTGAGCACCCTCTCCTAGTGTTGTGTGAAACAGGTGAACTGGGCACTACCGTAAGTGGGCTTTGGTGAACTGGGCAACACAATTAAATGGGTATACCCTGGAGAACTGAAGTTATGGTAAAAATCTAGATATCTGAATATATTTCAACTGTATTTATTGCTTATGTGTCTTTGATTAGATAAGAATATAATGTTTTGCTAATGTTCATATAGTAATAGTAGTGTGTGTGTACAATAATATGCAATCATGGATCAACTACCAAGCTGAGGTGCTATATTCTTTTTTGAAAAATGTGTGTTTAAAAATGGATTCTAAACTGTAGGCCTACAATTTAAAATAAAATGGCCCCAGTTAACTATAGTGCCTATAGGCATTTATGTAAATAACTTGTTTCTGTATTTGTTTCTGCTGTTTCACTTTAAATCTAAAGCAGAAATCTCAACATTAAATAAATTAACATTAAATAAACATTAAATCTCAACATTTTTCATATCAAGGTCGATTTATTCATTATTTATTAATTTGATTTGAGCCACAAACCACCATTTGATGAGATTAAGCCTCAGACCAAAAAACGAACAAATATGTTGTTATTGCTGGATAAGATTTTGTCCACAATTCCATGCTGTATTGTGGTATATAAGATAGATAAAAGGCACGTTTGCCTTTTATGATGATCAAAATAACAATTCTTCTACATACATTGTGTAGACTTCTTATAAATGAAGTAAGCCTACTTATTTAATGTAACCTCTTGAGAACGTAAAATGAAATCAAATAGTTAAAGATAAGGGTTTCATGCATGTATTTGGTTACAACTCTCCATCATTTAGCTGGGGACCACCTGGAGGACCAATGATCGCCGGACCACATAGTTGAAATCCATTAGCAGCTGAACTAAACAGGAATGTAATGTTGTCAACTTGTAGAGAGGAACATATTGTGTTCCTTTTTAATCCTCATTTATTTATATTCATGTTGTGTTGTTATAAATGTAACATCTATGACTATGACTTGGCAAATTGTATGTGGGTTAGTTTTCAAACATCAGCTGCGTAAAGGTCGCGGCGTTCTTACGCACCAATCTCTCTCTCTCTCTCTCTCTCTCTCTCTCTCTCTCTTTCTCTCTCTCTCTCTTTCTCTCTGTCTCTCTGTATCTGTCTGTGTGCCTCTCGATCTCTCTCGCAGCCTTCTGTGATTTCGCTTCGTCAACCATCATAACTTGTTGGATTTGCCTGTGTAGCCTATTTATTTCCACATGTCCTGGTCGATTCTATGACTGCCAGCTCTACTTTGTCTGGAAATCAAATGAACGGAACGTTGCGCGTTACAGTAAGTATAGCGTTTAGTTGTAGCCTAATTGTTTATTTGTTTTTATTCGAGTTGACGGGCCGCAGAACAGTGACTGTGCTGCTTTGCTTCAGGTCCGTACCGGACGGACTGTCTGTGCACGTTTCTCTTCAGTCTGTGATTGTGACCTCTATAGGTTCTTTCCACTGGGAATGTTTAGCAGTCGTGTTACAGAGAACACAGGCAGACCAATCTGGGTACCCATTGGCACATACAGACAGACGGACCATCGTTTCCGACGCCGCAACCATATAAAACAGCTTCGCTCCAGACAGTGCTTTCTCCTCAAATATCTCCTCTCCCCTTCATCTTCTCATCTCCTCCTCTCGCTCTCCCGGTTTCTCATCCTCTCCTCCACCTCTCATCTCCTCTCCTCCTCCTCTCCCTCTCATCCTTTCCTCCACCTCTCATCTCCTCTCATCTTCTCCTCTCCCCTTCCTCTCCTCTCCTCTCCCCCTCCTCTCCTCTCCTCTCCTCCTCTCGGCTGCTACAGAAGATGCTGTCGCCTTTCTTGGTCAAAGTCCAGTTGGATTATGTTGAGATGAACCAGCGGACGATGTAAGCACAGCAGGTATGGCTACACATTAACTGTACATATACTGTACTGCATTCCACATATAGCTTTATTGAATGATTGACTGAATGAAATAGGATTGTTTCTGGGCTTTGGGTCATCATGTTAAACTCTTTAGCCTGTCTCGACATCGCTGTAACTCTGATGGAAATTAATGATTTAAAAATCCACATAGCCTAGTGGGCCTTCTGTTATAATATAAAATATGCATTTTTATAAAGCTTTCACCAGTGTGGTGCAGACTCATGCAGAGTGACTGCATGGGTCTGGTTGCTTATAAGTCTGCATGCAGAGAAAATATAGTTGATAGTTTGGGAGTGAAGTAGTGGTGGTTTGGGATGATATGGAGCGTTTTCTCAGTTGACTTGCTGTCGGGGTAAAAACTCAATCAAAACTGCATGCAATATTTACAAATGAGCTATTTGAAGCTGTTGCTCGTGTTCAAGACTGTTTGTGTGTGCGTGCGTGCGTGCGTGCGTGCGTGCATGCGTGCGTGCGTGCGTGCATGCGTGTGTGCGTGCGCGCGCGCTGTTCAGCTGTTCAGCTGTTTCCAAAGCCATCCTAAAATGTTGATGTCCTCCCAAATATGCTACAGTAGCCTAATACAAACGTGTGTGTGTGTGTGTGTGTGTGTGTGTGTGTGTGTGTGTGTGTGTGTGTGTGTGTGTGTGTGTGTGTGTGTGTGTGTGTGTGTGTGTGTGTGTGTGTGTGTGTGAGAGAGGGGGGGGGTGAATTTGAATTGTCACCATTCTCTATCTATCCATCTATCTATCTGTGTGTCTATGTATACCATCCTTCTCTCTCCCGTTCCATCTATCATGAAGGGAGGGAGGGGGAGGGGGGTGGTCTGGCTGATTTCCCAAGGGGGCAGCTGGCACACTGTCCACTATGCAGGACACGTACCATTACTGTATGATATAGTACAGTTGGCCCACTGTCCACTATGCAGGACACTGTCCACTCTGCAGGACACTGTCCACTATGCAGGACACTGTCCACTATGCAGGACACGTACCATTACTGTATGATATAGTACAGCGTCTCTATGCGACACCTCATATGTCCAAAACGGATACTTTTCACGATTCTAATTCAAAAGTAGCAAAAGTAGCAGATCGAAGTAGTCGAGTAGTGACAATAGCCGGCTTTGCGCCGTGTTGTGCTATTCTCACTAGTTTGGGTCCACATTTCTTTAGAGGGTGGACTATATGGAATGCAACATGTGGACCTGCAAGGCGCACCGTTGCTCCGATCCGCATCAAACTTTGCTTCAAACTTCTTCTTCATCAGCATAGTCCTACCAGGGGCGACATGTGGGCCCTCAGCCCTGGGGGCCAATTTAGGCCTCCTGGGGGTCACAGGCACACCGTTAATCCAATCCACACACCGAACATGAGAATAGTCACACCAGGAGACCCCAGCGTTGACAGGCACACATGCTGTTCGGCCTTCAAATCTTCTAGCAACTTAAATACACAAAGAAATAACTGACATATTTAATAATTGTATACTTTCAAAATGTTAGTGGAAATAGTCTATCTGCAAGCTCAGAACCACAAGCATCATTGAGAATGATATATGTATGTATGTATGTATGTATGTATGTATATGTATGAACATGTTTCAACATGGAAACAACGTATATGCGATTGTCTCAAACGATGACGATCAGTCTAAACTGTGATAGGCCTGTAGAGGAGCAAACAATAAGGCAGTGTTGGGCAACAGGCAGCCCGTGGGCCTAAACTGGTCTGCCAGCGATGATCTGGCCCGACAAATTATTTAGCAAATAATTTACAATATCTGAGAGTCCCACATAGAGGCTAGTGATTATCAAAG
>NC_136812.1:31134294-31141794 GCF_951216825.1 Electrona antarctica
TGTAGAAATCTCCAGTAGCTAGAGTGTGGGGCCGAGCCCTGAAAATAGGATTTACAAGGTCTCAATGTGACCTGCCACTATTTTCGCAATGCATTGCTAAAAGTACCCTTTTGGTGAACTTCAGCCCCTGCCTCTCTAACGTTTACTGCACGTCCCTGGTCTCTTCATCTTATCTGTGTGTTTCACTCCCTCTGAGCCGACCTGATCTCTCTCTGGCCCGATCCCAACGTCCGCCCTACGGACCCAACTGACTTACAGGCGCGTTCGTGTGAGGTGCATGACAGCTTCTAGGGCTGTATGTCTCGCTGTCGAGTTGACAAGTGCCAGAGGGTTGAGAGATGTGTCTATGAGGTGACACTGATGCGTCATAATGGATCCTGCCGGTAGTTACCCCGCCGGCTACTAATAGTAGGGCAGTATAGCCAAGGAAAGCGCCACCCGCGCGGGCGGAACTTCCCCTTCTAATAAAATCCATAAAATTAAATACGGAGAGGTCCCAACAGTTTTAAGAACATGTTTCAGGCAGGTAAACGAGGTACACAACCATTTCACCAGAGCCAGTATTGCAGATGTGGTGCTCCCTGCTTTTAAAAGTGGGCAAAGGCTCATTCATTTATATAGGAGCCACACAGTGGAACAGCCTGGAAACCAGTGTTAAACTGACCTCCAATTTGAGGACATTTAAACAGAAGACTAAACAATGGCTACTGGAAAAGGTTCCCCTATAAAGGGTCATCTTAGAGGGATGGATAGGGTCGTACTTGTTGTGTTGTGTATGTAATGTATATGTACTGTTATGTATTTGTGATGTATTTTAAAGTATTGTTCCGTTCAGTGTGAGAGGACCTCAGTGGAAATAAGTCTTTGGACTTTTCTGTGTAATCCTTGAATCGCTGATTATAATGTTGTATGATTGCTTTTCTAAATAAATCAAATCAAATCAAATACAAACACAAACCCCCATTCTGCCAGCTGCCTTGCTAGTCTAGTGGGCTACTACGCGGCCTTGCAATAGGCCTATCTCACAGCCCCCTTTCCACGCCCCCTTCCGGTAGATAGTGGTGTCATTTAGTACATTTCCTAATGTAAAAATGTGACAGACCAATATTATTATGAAGCAAACAAGATGGTAAATCAGCTCGAACAGATAGAACAAACCTTACCTTGAGAAAACAAAAGTTGTAGACTTCTTAAATTACCTCTGTTAACATGTAGTGTCTATGGAGTGACGTCACGCTATCACCACTAACCCCGAAAGGGGGCGTATTAAGGGGGCGGGGAAATTCTGTGAGATAGGCCTATCTGCATGCTTAGCGTGTTTGCGCCCCACTGTTTTTACAACGCCAGACTTTTTAATAGTTTTTGGATTAAGGTTGGTGAAGTTCAGGTGGATCACCACCCATCACCACCCACCAGGCAAACCAGGCATACTTAATGAACTGGTGGGGGTGCCCACATAAAAATGACATTTTAACAAATACTGTACACTTTTTTGAAAAATATCTTCCACCTTATATAACAATAAGACCTGATGATCATGTTTTAGGGTGAAAAAAAATCATGGCACTGTTAAAAATAAAATGTTCGAATTAAAGTAAAGAATCACACCCGTGTGAAGTGAGGGGTGCTCTTGTCGTCGTACGAATTTACATCATATGTGGCGGACATTTGACCTAATTTCTCCTTTCATTGTCAATGGCAAATATGAGACGTGTGGGGACAAAAGCTGTATATAGGAGGGGCTAGCGCCCCTCAAAAACAAAAAAGATCTGCCGCATGAGTTCTCACGAAACTCTGGCCGCATGTAACCTTAAATGGCAGCAGTTATCATGAGATCAGTCTGAGAGGCAGAACGGAGAAGGCTTTACTTAATCTCATAGCAATTGCAGATCTACAAGTCCACATTACGTCACTGATGCAACGCGTTGTAGATTAGCTGTGTTTGCCACTTTGTCATACGACAAAGGATAGGCCTACATCATACATCAGCTGCCTCGCTGTGAACACACAGACTTCACCGCAGACACACACACAGTAATTATAACTAGAAAGCATACACGTTTAATCATCACACAACATCATAATTTTTATTGATTCAAAATGATAACAGGTCAAGCTGAAACGGACGATTCATTTGGTAGTGATGGCAGACAACAAGACTCTGTGGAAAAAGTGATGTATGGATTATTCCTCACGGTAAAACTCCCTCTTTGTCAAATTACTCTTGTAGCGTACCTTAATTTGAGTTAAACAACAACAACAACAAATGTTTTCAGTGATGTAAAGGGCCATGATGACGACCTCATCTTCAAAGTGCTGTCCCATTCCTGTTTAACATTTAGAGTCCTTGCAGCCTCTCCCTCCCAGGCAGGCACTTACTGTACACATCATACTGTACAATATATACAGGTAGACACTGCATTGGATCCCACGTCAACATCGGTGCCATAACTTGTCCGGGCAACTTGCCATAACTACTACTGCAAGACATATCCTGAGACATATCCTGAGCAGTTTGGGGCTGTGTGTGTGTGTGTGTGTGTGTGCGTGCGTGCGTGCGTGCGTGCGTGCGTGCGTGCGTTACTATCTTCCTTATGTAAGATACATTTTGTTTGAAAAGCTATTTCTTTTTATTTTAGCTGTGTTTGCCACTTTGTCATACGACAAAGGATAGGCCTACATCATACATCAGCTGCCTCGCTGTGAACACACAGACCCTGTGTGTTCACAGGGTACCCTGTATACAACATGTCTGGCAACAAACCAAATCGGTAGATATTTTGTATAGACCTGCTTCAGATACAGTATATATATATTTAAAATTATCACAAATCGCCGAAATTTTCAACTGGTGCAGCTTGACTGGAATAATATGGCGGCCGCACATCGCTCCAATATCCAACAGCAGAAATCCGTTCCTATGTGTATCTGTCTATAGTTCAGGACTTACGGCCTTAGGGTACATTCGTCAGACATATGAATTTCCCATGTGGTCTTGTGAGTTGTAGTCAATTTGACTTACGTTGGGAGTGTTTAACTCAATAAAAAAGAAAACTACAAGCCAACCAAGGCACTTCTTTCCTCTTGGTAGAAGCCAACTATAACTGCTTAGTCGCTGTCGATTGGATGTATGATCCTGTATGATGCATTGAGTTCCGTTTCCGCCGGACTTTGGGTGACGTCATCGTCATCAGCTGTCGCCTGTCAGGTGTGTGAGTGGGAGAGGCGGAGTTTCCTCCTTTGTGAATGAACTCTACTTCAGATATAAGGAAGCACTCAGAGAGGAAGGAGGTGTGCTGCTGCACTTGTGTGTGCAATGCAGGAGTTGACAGGTGGACAGAGAGAGAGAGAGAGAGCCGGGTAGGACATTGGTCCCACACCGCTGATAGGAGCCGTGACTTGAGAGAGAGGACTCGTGTGTGCCCAATCTGTGACTACAGGAGAGGACAGAGAAAGCTGACAGCTGTTGACGAGCCAGGAGTTGGAGCCAGTGGAGGGTGTTCTCAGAACGTTGCTGTGCTTTTGGACCACGGCGGGTAGGATTCTTCCTACCCTCTGTTTGTGAGTAACGCTCCTTGCAAAGTTTCTGGCTATTCCACCTTCCGTTAAAGGCTGCTAGCTGTATATATCTGTGGAACGGAGAAACTGGCTTTCGGCTTGTGCGATTGTATGTATTGAAGTAGACGCATTATTCTGATTCAAGGTATCCGATGCTGGACTGCATGGAGGGCTCTCTCTACCACTGAAAGAACTGTAATAACAAAATGTATTAAAATGTATTCTCCTTCTTATAAACATAAGGAGATCATATCGACATCGGTAATATCGGTTATCGGCCATAACAGCAATTAATTATATCGGATATCGATATCGGCCAAAATGTCTCATCGGCACATCCCTAGTTGCATGCCTTACAAAGTGGTACTAATGCAAACATATCGTTAACAAGGTAATTGATTAAGTACTGTGTAACTGATTCGGCCCCTGTCACATGACCGTGGGACTTTCGGATTTGGCCTCTAGCTCTCTCTCTCTCTCTCTCTCTCTCTCTCACTCTCTCTCACTCTCTCTCTCTCTCTCTCTCTCTCTCTCTCTCTCTCTCTCTCTCTCTCTCTCTCGTCACCACCACTATATAATCAACCATAAAACTATCTTCAAACATTGATTTAGTATGTGTACTGTGTTGCTGTTAGACTAACAGCCCTGGGTGATATATACATATATAACTAAGAAAGACACTTTATGACAGACAAGGCAGTAGGACAGCTGAGAGTTTAGGATAGACGTAAAAGCGTAAAAGTACAAAAATGCAATACAAATACTTTGCATATAATGCACAATGCTCATACTGTACTGTACAAAGAATGCACATAGGCTACTGTGCAAATGGGTAATTGGAATGTACATGTCACACAACATCACATCACACAACATATGTGTGCAGTGTTCTAAATAATGTAACTGTAAATGTTGCAGTATTGATGAGTCATATAGTTCTCAAGCAGCAGTCATATAGTTCCCAAGCAGCTCAGTTCCTGTATGGCTCTGGATAGGAGCTGTTCTTCAGCATGTTCTTCATACGTCCTGTATAGGCATGGGCAGCATCAAGTGGCCGCAAGTTCCATCCACTCACATTATATTGGGAAAGACCACACCTGTGCGAAGGGCACTCTTATCATCGTCATCATTATGTACCTTGTCGACACGTTTGACATAAATTCTCCATTCATTGTTAATTTGAACCGGCATTTTTATTGGCCAGTTGTAACTGTGAGTTTGTGGCTGACCACCACCATCTGAAATTAAATGAAGATGATAAACGTTAAAAATATCATTAAAACAACCATTCATTAATGTGCAATAAGTGTTAAATGGCTTTATATTATGAATAGTATTGTAATAATTACTATAAAATCTCCATGTCTCTTCAGCTCTTTATCGAACTATAATTCACTCAATGTATCCCGAGTCGTGTGGCCCTTAAGCAAGCCCCCCCCCCCCCTCCATGTCCTCTGGCTCACAGCGCAGGTATTAAGTGCCACAGATATAAATGTATGCTAATGTAATATGGGCAAGGAATTACCACTCCTCCGGATATAGGAGGCTAGAGTTTTTCATTTCCCTTTTATGAGCGTGGCTGCTGCTGTGCTGACCAGCAGAAAGACGCCCATAGTAATTATAAACCCCCCCCTGCTCGCCCGCTGCCTTATTGGTTCTGCATTCACATCTGTGCCAAGTGTGAAAGAGAGAAAAAAAAAAGATGCTGGCATTTCCAGATAGCAGGAGAATGCAGGGGGAGGGTTGGGAGAGCATTAAGTTCTTCTTGTTCTTTGGTATGTGCAGCCTTTATCCACTGAGACCTGCATCCGCCTGGGGATTACTGTATAGCTTCCGTTCCTACGTGAAGACCATTCCATGATGAGACCTGTATCATTCCTGGCTTTATTTATTTATTTATTGGAAAATGTTTGAAAAGAATTTCCACATGGACATCGTTATGATGATTATGCAAATAAACTAATTGTGATTCTCAAATGATTGTGATTAAGCGATAATGTAATAATCCTATCCTATACTGTACGTGAAGAATGAATGATGCAACCTTTATCAGACACACAGAGGAGAGATCACTATAAGAACACAATATAAACCAACACATATAAACCATATTGACATTATTCAATTCTATGTCCATCTCTAGACAATGACCCGCCCTTGGTAACGCCCCTGCTGCCCCGCCTGCCTCTGATTGGTCAGAGCTCGTTGTCAATGTCAGAAACAGTAAAAGATGGCAGCGCCCTGCAGTGACAGATACACCAGCAGCGTTACTTTCTAAAAACATGCTTTGAGAGATGAAACCAAATGGACCCTTACAGGACAGAATGACTGAATGTCTTAGTATTCCAAAGGTGAACACAGCTTGGCACATGCGACTCTATGGCGCTCCAGAATGCAGCCTTATAACTAGGAATGTCCCGATTCCCTTTCTTCGTTCCCGATCCGATCCTGATACCACAATTTCTGTGTTAGCCGATACCGATACCGATACCGATACCGATACCAATACCGATACCGATACCGATACCGATACCAATACCGATACCGATACCGAATACCGATACCAGTGTTGTGATCTTGTGTTGTGTGTTGTATCTATCTCGTGTTGTGTTTATAACAGACTCCTCACTCATGTAGTCCACTTGCAGTTTGGGCAACTCGAAAGCAAACTCCACATGCCCCAACATTGTATTTACCTGCCCTAGTGTCAACTCCTTACCCCTGTGTCGGATCAGTGGTTATAGACTGGCATATTCGCCGATACCAATATTACCCGATATGACAAATATGGGCCGATACCGATACTTTTACGATACCGATACAGTATTGGGACATATCTACTTGTAACTTAACTTTTATTTATGTAGAAGAGGCAAACTAATTTTATTTATGCGGTTTGCTTTGATTGAATAATTGATTGAACGTCGTAATTAGTTGCTGCAAGAGTGAGGATTCCTGGATTGCTGCCCTCCACAATTTCCTATCCAACATCAGGTTCTTGAGCTCTTCAGTGTTGTCAGCCAAGCTGTCGCGCCGCAGCACATCTACATAGGTGGTACGCTTCTGTCCCCTCCTGGCTTTGCCCTGGGTTGGCTCCCATAGGGTCAATTTACTTGCTTCAATTTCTGGGTGCCTGAAGCAGTACCCTGTACCAGTACCATCCTTCTCTCTCTGAATTTGTCCGTGACCCGTGGTAGGTCCCCATAGAGGTCCACATTTCTGATGCGGTCCGTCCATGTGACACCTAGTGCCATTCGTAGCATTCTTGTGTAGACTCCATCGAGGGCTTTTTCCTGTTGTATTGTAAGGGTCCATGTCTCGGCCCCATACAGCAGTACTGCCTCCACAGTAGCTATGAACAGCCGCCTCTTAAGGTCTTCTCCCATATCTGATTTCCACACTCTCTTCATCCCGTGCAAGGCTTTCCAGGCAAGTGCTCTCCGAACCTTCAGATCCTGTTCAGTTGAGGCAGTCCAGGGACCGAGGTACTTGAAGTCCTCGACTCGCTCGAGCACCGTCCCGTCTGCAGTGGCAATGGTTTTGTCCTCGGTGTTGACTGAGCTTGAGGCCGATCTTCCTGCACTCCTTTTCTACTGCCAGTAGTAGCTCCCTTCCTTTCTCGAATGTATCCGAGATTAGGGCGATGTCGTCTGCATAGTCGAGGTCAGTGACCATGATCGGGTGTACTCGCCTTGACTTCCTCGGGACCAGAGTGAACCCCAGAGCCAAATTAATTCCATTTTCTCCAGAAACTGGCTGTATCAAATATGAATGGACATCATTAACGACACACAGCCACCCCCCTGACAGAAAGGCCGGGATGATCGGTTTATTTTTCAAACATAGTTCTTATATGAAGCGACCTAAAATCCCCCTATATGGGGATTTCAATGCAAATAAAGAAATCACACCCGCGTGAAGTGAGTGGTGCAACTCTGTGTG
>NC_136812.1:31144294-31361794 GCF_951216825.1 Electrona antarctica
TCCAAAAACGGCCGATTAACCCTCAGTAAATAAAGGCAAAACTCTGGTCCCATGAAATCTGTGTCTATGTCCATATTCCATTTGATTTCCAAATCTGATGTAGTGGGACAGTGGAGCGTTCCGAGGGAATCAATCACCCCAGTATTCAATAAAGCTCTGAATTATCTGATTTTAATTTTACCTCTGCAAAGGTGCAGTGTGCAATTCATCAGTAGAAAGAGCTTTTATAATACATATCCTTGCTGAGTTTAATAGCATTTGGTCGTGAGGTTGAACTGTACAAATTAACTTCTTTCTCATTATACGTGAAAGTAACTTTATTAACATTAGCTTGTTCAGCAAGGAGTGAAGGAATCGCGGGCCAAAATAAGTTGACAAGTTGCTATGCTGTGCTTCGCGACCTGGTTCCAACCATTTCGTTTATATGTAACTCGAAGGCTGGGGTTCTCAACCTGGGGTTCTCAACCTGGGGTTCTCAACCATGGGGTTCTCAACCTGGGGTTCTCAACCTGGGGTTCTTAACCTGGGGTTCTCAACCTGGGGTTCTCAACATGGGGTTCTTAACCTGGGGTTCTCAACCTGGGGTTCTCAACCTGGGGTTCTTAACCTGGGGTTCTCAACCTGGGGTTCTCAACCTGGGGTTCTTAACCTGGGGTTCTCAACCTGGGGTTCTTAACCTGGGGTTCTCTGGGGTTCTCAACCTGGGGTTCTCAACCTGGGGTTCTCTGGGGTTCTCAACCTGGGGTTCGCAACCTGGGGTTCGCAGCGTCATTAGCTATCCTACAATATGACGCAATCATGCAATGACATCACAACCGTGTAATTGTTCTTTATAAAGCCTTGTGCGATACTCTAAACATCAGTTAGAGACTTGCAACGAGGAAACAGAGCTTCCTTCATCCTAACAAGTTCATCTGTAAACTATAGTTGTCAACTCATTGACGGTGGAGCTGCTGTGTGAAATGTTTCACTGGACGATACATCTGGAAGGAGAACATAGGAAGGACCAGGCTGCTGTGGTGGTCGGACATGAGATCTACTGCTTTGGAGGAGACAGAAACCAGAGGGAAAGAGATCACATTGAAGTTAACGTCTTCATTACAGTGACTTTATGCTGGAAGAAGTTGACCCCAGATTCACCTGGAACAGGAGAACCTCACCTTGAGGTTCCCTCCAGGCGCCGGGGCCACACAGCTGTTCTGATAGAATGTACTGTCTTCCTCTGGGGAGGGAAGCCTTACTGCAATGTTCTTTATGCATTTGATGTCGACGCCCACAGATGGTCCAAACCACAGGTTTCTGGGACTGTTCCAGAGAAGAGGGAGAACCACTCAGCCTGTGTTTTGGGGAAGGTCATGTTTATTCATGGAGGATACACCCTGTGTGGAGACACTAATGACATCTACAAGTTGGACACCACCAAAATGGTCTGGACTTTCATTAACACCAGAGGAACTCCACCTCCTTATACAGACTGTCACTCTGCTACCATCATCGGGACGAAGATGTTTGTATTTGGGGGCTTGGGGAGGGGTCATTACTACAACACCATCAGAGTGTTTGACACAGAGACCAACCATTGGCTAAACAAACCTTCTCCCCAGCTACTTCCAGAAGGACGTGGATGCTCATTCAGCCTTTACCTACAATGGAGAGCTGTACATATCTGGTGGCTGGAACTTCAACTTCAAACACACCTTCAAGGTGTGGAGATTCAGTCCAGAGACCTTCTCCTGGAAGAAGGTTGAGCTCAAGAGGAAAGGCCCGCCTCCGACATATAGGATGTGCTGTTGCATGATGGGAGATCGTATCATCCTCTTTGGAGGAATCAAACGGATCCTAGTGGATGGAACATACAGATACACATCCTCTGGTGACCTGTATGTCTTAGACTTCAGTCCTAGCCTCAAGACATTATGTAAGCTAGCAGTTATTCAGTACGGTCTGGAGCAGTCTGGACTCCCACACAACATCAGGTGGGAACTGGCAGCCATGACTAGCAACAGCAGCTGAAATAATAACATAGTCCTCTAGTCTAAACAAACATCTAAAGTGTTGCTGAACACGGTTAAAAAATATATGTTTTGGTTTAATTTGAAGAAAAAAAGATCACACTCTGGTGAAGTGAGGGGCGCCCATATGTCTGGGGGAATGTTGATGTTCTCACGTCCGTTACGTTGTCGTTCACTGCCCTAAACAAACATTAAAGTCCATAGACTTGGAAGGCATTAATTACATCATAAACCAGACGTGAAAAAGTCTGACTCCATTCACCTCCCCGTCAAGAGGCGGCAAGAAAGTCCCTAGACCTAAAGCTCCTAGACCAGGTGTCTCTCTTCCTGGTTTTAAACAGAAAGTCCCTAGACCAGGTGTCTCACTTCCTGGTTCTAAACAGCTGGTGGATGGAAATGAGGCTCTGCAAAGAGATGGCATTTATTTTTATTTTTTTTGCCGAAGCAACAAGTTGCAGCCGCGCGCGAGCGTCATGGTCTGATTGGACTAGGTGACGTGAGTGTCATGGTCTGATTGGACTAGAAGACGTGAGTGTCATGGTGTGATTGGACTAGGTGATGTGAGTGTCATGGTGTGATTGGACTAGAAGACGTGAGTGTCATGGTGTGATTGGACTAGGTGATGTGAGTGTCATGGTGTGATTGGACTAGGTGACGCGAGCGTCATGGTCTGATTGGACTAGGTGTTTTTGTCAGGTTAAACCTGACCAGTGAATGCTCATGAAATGTACAAGACCTAGTCATTCATGAGTCATACTGAGGACCTGGTCCTGATTGGCTGTAGAAGACCTAGTCATTCATGAGTCATACTGAGGACCTGGTCCTGATCGGCTGCCACACACGCTGCTGTCATGGTATTGGTTACTCAGGTCACATGACCAGGAAACATTTAACAGGAAGCAGGTAACATAATTCTTTAGATACACCCAATGTGATGTAACGTAATGTTATGATTGAGAGCGGCCGGTTGGGAGGAACGTTCGTTACTAAATAAAGACACCAGCGCTTCTTTCACCACAAATATCACTATGGGATCATTTCTGCTTTTATGCTTAACACAAAGCGTGCTAACGATTCTGATTAACTGCATGGCCCTGACTGCTACGATGATAGCATTGGACGAACAAACTTTTCCTAGGCCGACAGTAAATGTTCTCTTATAGCGAGAATCACACAGCATTCCTCAAAAGAAAGCGTAACTCGTCCACTCTAAAAAAAAAAGTGATTTTACCATCTTCCATTCTCGAGATATGTACCTTTATGTAACACCTGCTTTTGTAGTAACGTACTCTTCTTGAACAGAAAGCCTAAATAGGAGTGGTTTTATGTCGGACGCTGTGTTCGGACATGGGGTTCTTAACCTGGGGTTCTCAACCTGGGGTTCACAACATGGGGTTCTCAACCTGGGGTTCTCAACCTGGGGTTCGCAACCTGGGGTTCTTAACCTGGGGTTCTTAACCTGGGGTTCTCAACCTGGGGTTCTCAACCTGGGGTTCACAACATGGGGTTCTCAACCTGGGGTTCTCAACATGGGGTTCTCAACCTGGGGTTCTCAACCTGGGGTTCGCAACCTGGGGTTCGCAACCCGCCAAACACTTTTCTCCACAATTATACAAAATAAAATTAAAGTTCCAGTCTTTTGAATTCAATTCATTCATCCATATAGTAGCTAACTATAACTACTAACAGCATGTCTTCTATGAAAGCATGTTGTGCATCGAAACATTTACAATGTTCTTGTTATTGTTTTAGAGATTAGAGCTTTTGAAGTAGTCAAACTTATATGTTCAGAAGCATCGTCCATGAACCCTAATGGTCCATCCAGGAGATTTCATAAAAACACTGATTAAAGCCTCAATCTGTGATTTCTTCACCAGAACAGGAACAATGTTACTAAAATGTCATCATTTTACACATTGTGTTATTTGTTTATAGGAAACAATGGGGGCTTCTTTCACACTGTTTCACATAATAGGACTACAATTATTTTTCATTAGTGACATTTTATTTTGCTTTAATCCGTGTGTCATGCTGGCATGTTGTCATATGTGGTCTTGAACTAACTGTTAACTGTGTCTCTCTGTTTATGTTGTGGCAGGAATACACACATAAATGCATAATGCATTGTGTCTTGCTGTGTCTCTGTCGCTCTGTTTCTGTGTGTGTGTGTGTGTGTGTGCGTGCGTGCGTGCGTGCGTGCGTGCGTGCGTGCGTGCGTGCGCACTTGTCGTGTGGGCACTTGTCGCGTGGGCACTTGTCGCGTGTGTGTGCGCGTGCGTGTGCGTGTGCGTGTGCGCGTGTGCGTGTGCGTGTGCGTGTGCGTGTGCGTGTGTGTGTGCGTGTGTGTTTGTGTCTCTAAGGACATATAACACTGGTGTGGAATTACACTCTGATTGTCTTTCTAGAAGTACATCCTATACTCAGCCTGCCCATATCGACAACCTGCGCCTGATTGGCTAGTTCCACTCCATAGCCTCTCCAGAGTCGGCAACATACTGTACATCCCATAGCTTAGAGTGACAGTGGGGCTGACTTTATAAATCAACAAAATCGTATAATAAGATTCTGTTGATGGATTGGAAAAAACTGGGCGAGTGATGAGTGAATTATTACGTTTTTTTTAATAGGCCTTTAATATATATAATATAATATATATAACACTGTACATACTGTACAACACTTTGAAAATCAACTGCTATTTGTGCACAACCTTGCAAAAGCTTACTCCAAGCGAACCTTTCCTATGTGGACATATAGGCCAACTATATTTCTTACAGCAAATGCACAATTCTTATGGTTTTGTAGGTTAGGTTTCCCTCAGTTGCAATATAACCGCTCTGTGTACAGTAGCTACACATCATTTATATTCCCTTTCAAATGTACATACATTATTTTGTTTTGATTGTACTTTTGCTTTGGCAATGTTAACGTATGTTTGCTCATGCCAATAAAGCCAATTGAATTGAATTGAATTGAATTGAATTGAATTGAATTGAATTGAATTGAATTGAATTGAATTGAATTGAATTGAATTGAATTGAATTGAATTGAATTGAATTGAATAGGACACAGGGAGAGAGAAGGGGAGTGACATGCAGTAAATGCACAGCTGGCACGTGTGTCACGCGTCACAACCTACAGCAGGTGGTACGCGCCCCCCGTGATGCGTGAATGTTCAATCCATAATTACAATCCAAAGTTGCAGTCTGTTTTCCATGGCTCTCATCTCCATTCTCCGTGCTCTGTGCTCCATGGCGCAGTGGTTCTCAAATGTATTAATATACAACAACAAATTGATATGCATTCGGCCGCGGACCCCCATTTGAAAATGTGTTGGACCCCCAGAAGAGAAGAGTTATGTTTTCATTTTTTATATTGTGCGTAGATCTGCTATTTCTGAATAGCCAACATATAAAGTAGATGATTGTGATGCTATATGTTAACTACTTTTGCTAGGGACCCCCTAGAACCCCTGGGGGTCCCCAGACCCCACTTTGTTAGTTAGCGTTATGAATATGACTCAAATTGTGATATTATTAAAGTGTACGTTATTCCATTATATGATATTGTCACAGCAAGCACAGACAGGCACATTCTAAAATGAGGAAACATTACAGTACATGCCAATGTCCTTTGGTGGTGGTTTGAGAGTCCTTCAGCAGTACAATTCTCCTGCAAAGCTTACAATATCACCTATGTCTGTTAGTTTCTGGTTTAAGTCTTAAATATAAGTGGTTAAGGCTGGGGGACCAGCTGTTGTCATTTAGTGACAATCTCCTGACAACATAGGTGAGAGAATGATCCAAATGAATGTTCATGGTGCATAGGCACCATCTTTGTCTAGCCTGGTGGTTTATGTTTGAGTGGTGCAGCCACTCCAAGGAACAGCAATGTGTGTCCCTTTGTATGTCTATATGTATATGTTTAGAGTACCAACAGGTGACAAAGTGGCGCTGTTTGTACTTCACACTGATCACAGGTGCATGATGGGAAGCTGAGTTTTTAGCAGCCATTACGTGATTTCGGGTGTGACAGTACAGTACAGTACAGTAGAGGGACCCCCTGGGGACCCCCACATGGTAACTCTGTAATTTCTCAACGGACAGACGCAGGGCGGCTCCCCGGATCCGCCCCGGTCCCCTGGGCGTGTTCCTGGGGGTCTGGATGTTCCGGCGACCCCCGGCGACCCCCACATGGTAACTCTTGTCATTTCTCAACCGTTTCGGACGCGGAGCAGCTTGCCGGAACCGTGCCAGCACCGTGGGCGCGTTCCCTGTTCCCGTCTGGAAGTTCCGGACTCCCACTCGGAGTTGCACCACGGGGGTGATTTTCAATTTGTAATAGTTCTATAGTTGTAATAGGTATTTATTTGGATTTGTATTGTATTGAGGTCAAAGCCATGCGTGTCGCGTGCGTGCATGCATGCGCATGCCAGAGAGTGAGTGTGTGTTATCAGTGTCCATGCAGTCTCTAATCTGGACCCAGGAGTTAACCACAGGCCTGGAAACCACAGAAAAACTTAATCCAGTGATATTAGTCTGGCCATGCCACGCTAAACCACTGCATCACTCTGTTTACATAACAGGCTACAGTACCGTCTGTCTGTCTGTCTGTCTGTCTGTCTGTCTGTCTGTCTGTCTGTCTGTCTGTCTGTCTGTCTGTCTGTCCACACATACCTACATTATGATGTACACATTAGAATTCACACTCGCACGCACGCACGCACGCACGCACGCACGCACGCACGCACGCACGCACGCACACACACACACACACACACACACACACACACACACACTATAAATCACAGGCCAGTAGCGGGCAGCGAGCCATAATAACTGACACGATGAAATTGACTGTGTGTGTGTGTGTGTGTGTGTGTGTGTGTGTGTGTGTGTGTGTGTGTGTGTGTGTGTGTGTGTGTGTGTGTGTGTGTGTGTGTGTGTGTGTGTGTGTGTGTGTGTGTGTGTGTGTGTGTGTGTGTGTGTGTGTGTTTGTTTGTTTTATGTAATCCATTTTCCGAGTGAAGCACAATGTACAACTGAGTAGCCTTTTATTTCCCATCCATCCGTCCATCCATCCATCCATCCATCCATCCATCCATCCATCCATCCATCCTCTATAGAATCTTTCTCTATAAATTGATTTAACAGTTATGTGGATGGTCCTCATCCTGCAGTCCCTCCTCTCTCCCTGTCCATCCGGCTGATTACAGATCAGATGTGTGTTGGAGCCCGAGGCACAGGGCAGCCTCTAAATCTGTGCGTGTGCGTGCGTGCGTGCGTGCGTGTTACTATACTTGTGAGAACCATATGTCCCCACAACTATAGCAGAATTTCAGAGAAGGACATTGTGAGGATAATTTTCTTAAGAGAAATGGTTGTTTTATGCTTTAAATTAAACCTAATGCATGTGTATGTGATTCTAATGGAATATTTTGATGCCATCTTCTGGTCAGACACTGACGCTGCAGTTTTACTGACCATATGCAGACCGTGTCTGTCCATCTTGCCAGCAAGGTGGTAACTATACTGTAGATGCAATTTCCCATTGACAGCCCATACATCCAAACAGAAAAGTCCTGTCTGATTGTATTCAACAACGTCAAACTCACCAACATTGCAGCTGTACGAAAAGCTAGAATTATTAAAGTGTTTGTTTCATAAAAATCCACCGTAGTGTTAGAGTTTGGAAGTGCTCGTTTGATATCACTCAACAGCCCTGCGTACCAACTGTTCTGAATTTTCACATAATGCAGGAGGCAGCAGGACGTTGCTTTTCTGATAACGAGCGCTTCCAAACTCTGACACATAATTATCTGCAAGGAATTTGTTCATGTAACATTTCTACAGTGGATTTTTATGAAACAAACACTTAACTAATTCAAGCTTTTCATACAGCTGCAATGTTGGTGAGTTTGACATTGTTTAATACAATCAGATATATAGGACGTTGTATGGGCTGTCAATGGGAAATTGCACCTAGTTACCACCAGTTAACACCTGGCAGGATGGACGCGGTCTGCATATGATCAATTGCAGGTGTCCAGACAGCACAGTGTCTGTCTGTCTGTCTGTCTGTCTGTCTGTCTGTCTGTCTGTCTGTCTCACAAAACGGTACATTGTGTCTTACAGGTGTCCAGGTGTCTGTCCATCCATCCACCTGACCTCTGACTGACCTCTGTTTTCCCTCCCCTGTCCTCCAACACTCCTCTGATGTAAGTCACAAGACCTGTCTGTCTGCCTTTTTTCCTCCCCTTCTTACTATTATTATAACTTTTATAACTTGCAACAATGTATGTACTATATGTACAAGCAGAACAAAATAATGCTACTATTATACATGTACTGTGAACATAAGAGGCCCTATCGTTCCACTCCCCAGCCGCACTACTGGCGAATTGGGCATATATCTACAACAAGCTCACAGCGCATCGCACATCGGCTATTTTTAGTACTTCTTAAACATTTTGTTTTCTAATTTTTGAGGGGCGCTAGCCCCTCCTATACACAGGTTTAATGTTTGTCTTTAGTTCAAAGTTTGTTTAGTAAACGCATTGAAAATGAAGGGAAAATGTACGTCATAATGTGTCGTAAACATCACCTAATCAACATGAGTTAGACGTTAATATATTAGCGCCCCTCACTTCACACAGGTGTGATTTTTTACTTTTTACATTTCTTTTATATTTTTTTTATTTCTTAATTAAATTACTGAAAACATTCATTGCATGTTGTTTTCAATTCATGAACATTTGTGTGTTTTTGAAAATGTTTTGAAATAATAATAATTCATACCAGTAAGACGCCTTGAGGGCGAGAAGTGTGCACGCCTCCGCCTGGATGACGGCAGACTGCTGGGCGAGCGCTGGCACTTTGGCCTTTGACCCTGGGGTCAACGGAGTGACGCCAGAGCCAAATTCCAATACCCAAAATCTTGGCCACTCGCTCACTCACATTCGGTCACTCCAGCATGGTGGTGTTACAGTGAAAGTGGTGACCTGCTGAAATATGTGATCGTGTAGACAATCACATAATGTCATGGTCCGAATGTAAATCGTTTCATGGTTGCAGTTTGTTTATTAGCAGAGTTCAACCTAACAGGTATTTAGGCCACATATTTTAAGACTTCCGAGTTGTGTGAAGTCCACAAGATGGTCACATATTTCGGTAAGTCACCATTTTCACCATAACACCGCCATGCATGCTGGAGTGGTCGAGTGTGAGTGAGCGAGTGGCCGAGATTTTGGGTATTGGAATTTGGTGTGATGATGATGATGTCACTTCCTGTGTGTCAGAGTTTGATGGAGAGCAGGTCGGATGACAGCTGGAACTGTTGTCATAACGGGAGGAATTCTGGCCACAGTAATTCTACTGTGTATCATCTCTATACTGTGCTACTGTCGCCTTCAGGTTAGTGTGCGTGACACTGTGTGTGTGTGACACTGTGTGTGTGTGTGTGTGTGTGTGTGTGTGTGTGTGTGTGTGTGTGTGTGTGTGTGTGTGTGTGTGTGTGTGTGTGTGTAAATGTTATGTTCAGTCTCTCTGTTGTCATACCTCCGTCCTTTGTCTGTCTGTCTGTCTGTCTGTCTGTCTGTCTGTCTGTCTGTCTGTCTGTCTGTCTGTCTGTCTGTCTGTCTGTCTGTCTGTCTGTCTGTCTGTCTGTCTGTCTGTCTGTCTGTCTGTCTGTCTGTCTGTGTCTGCCTGGTGTCTCTTTCACTCTTTACCTTGTCCATATCTCTCTCTCTCTCTCTCTCTCTCTCTCTCTCTCTCTCTCTCTCTCTCATTCTCTCTCTCCCTCTCAGTACTACTGCTGTAAGAAGAATGGATCGGACTCTGCAGGCTCCGCCTCTCCTCCTCACCTGGCCTGTAACTCCTGCAGCGTGCCTGGTCTGGAGGCTCCGCCCCTCTCCCTGTCCCCGCCCCCGTCAGACCCCACCTCGTCCTCGGACCCCTCGGTGTCGGCCGGTGGCGGCGGTCGCCGCGGCTACTGCCCCACGTGCTCTCCCAGCGACTCTCCCTTCTACATCCGCTACAGCAGCGACAGTGACCTCTTTGACCCCGCGGTGCGCAACGGCAGTGTGGTGGAGCGCGGCTACGTACCCACAATGCACTATGAAAACCCCGCCCTGGCCCTGCCCCCGCTGCCCGCCTCCACCCTGCTGAGGGAGAAGCGCCCCGGCTCCTCCCACCACCGCAGCCGCCACCGCGAGCAGCAGCCACAACCACACTTCTACGCCAACACCCGAGCCATCAGCACCGACGTGTGACCGCCTGCCCCTTCCCCCTTCTTGTAAAAGATTTGAGAACCAGTGGTGTCACTGGTTCTCAAACCTTTTCATGTCAAAGACCCCCAAATTGATATATATTTGGCCACGGACCCCCATCTGAAAATATGTTGTCCCAGGGACCCCCAGAAGGAAAGATTTGAGTAAAACACAAATCTCAATTTTCAAAGATTTTAGAAAAATTGCAGATCTACAAGCTCATGAGCTTGTATAGCTGCTACTTTTGAATAGCCAAAGTATAAAATGTTAAAATGATTGTGATGCTATTTGAACTACTCAGGCTGGGGACCTCCTGGGGGCCTCCCCAAGGACCGGGTGGTGTTAGGGCAGTGGGGGGGGGGGGGGGGGGGGGGGGGGGGGAGTTGAGAACCACCCGCAAATGCTGTACGTACTGTTCCTTTAGAGTGCTGTAAGTCATGTTTCTGTACAAAAAAATAAATAAAACGAAATTGTCTAAAATGTTAAAGCTCTATATTCTGATAGTAACCATTGCTATCTATAGACTAGAGAATGTTTGTTCAGTAACACAGGGCCTCCTCTCCTATAGACTATAGAATGTTTGTTCAGTAACACAGGGCCTCCTCTCCTATAGACTATAGAATATAGAATGTTTGTTCAGTAACACAGGGCCTCCTCTCCTATAGACTATAGAATATAGAATGTTTGTTCAGTAACACAGGGCCTCCTCTCCTATAGACTATAGAATGTTTGTTCAGTAACACAGGGCCTCCTCTCCCAGTGTCTCTAGCTTCTTCGTCTTCCTCGGTGGCTCCAGCCACCTGCATGTCGTCTCTCACTGCATCCATAAACCTCCTCTTTGGCCTTCCTCTTCTCCTCTTACCTGGCAGCTCCATCTTCAGCATCCTTCCCCCAATGCACCCCTCATCCCTTATTTTCACATTGTTAAAAACCATCGCAACCTCGCCTCACTTGCTTTATCCCCACACCTTGTAACCTGGGCTGATTCTCTATTAAATGCAGTGGTTCTTAAAATGGGTTCCATGGGTGCCATGAGACACCCCATGACGGGTGTCTCAGAATACTTTTGACAATATTTGGAATTTTTCAGAAATATCACTTACAGCAACTAACAGTAGGACGAGTAGTTTACAGTGTAGTTACATATCCTGGGACCTCAGTCAGGACTCCATCCACCAACCACCACCAACCGCCACCACCACCAACCGCCACCACCACCAGTACTGTGACTTCCTTTATGTGTGTGTCTGAGTGGATTTTATCAGACTAGCACTGACGAAGGCCTGCGCGCCGAAACACGTCTATTTGGACTGCTGCTGCAGATCTTAACCATTATTTAAAAAAAGACTCATAACACTTATACAGAGAGTGCAGATTGTACTGTCCTTTATATGGATTTTATCAGCACCATAGGGTTGATTCCCAAACTGACCCATGAACAAACCTGTGGGTTTACTTCCTGGCCTTTAGTGAAGATTTAGTAAATAATGCTACTGTATGTTTTTTCCTGATGGTTTTGTGCGTGTGGTGTGCATGTGTACACTCGCGTGAGTGTGTGTGTGTGTGTGTGTGTGTGTGTGTGTGTGTGTGTGTGTGTGTGTGTGTGTGTGTGTGTGTGTGTGTGTGTGTGTGTGTGTGTGTGTGTGCGCGCTTTGTATAAAACCTCCAGCTTCTATAGTTAAAGATTAAAAACCCTGGACTGTTCAGTGGAGGTAGATATTATTATTCACACTGGGCTTACACTGTCATTTAGAAACAATTAATATTAACAGTATTTATGATGTTTTAATATGTGAATACACCATGAAGCCTGATTTATACTTATATATATGTATATATGACTGCTTCAGTTCAGGGGATGCGTTGTGAGCTTGTAAATAGGTTCTATGTACAGCAGCCATATTGGAAAGAAATTGGGCCTCTTCCATACTTCCTTAATTCAGGCTCGGTTCCATTTAGTGTATAGCACAGTGTTTCTCAAACCTTTTAATTTCAAGGACCCCCATAACTCTGAGTTACACTCAAGGGGCCATTTGAAACCCCCTCAAGGAAGCATGAATGTCCCTGGACCACATTTTGAGACCCACTGGTGTAGCAGAGTGTTTCCAGTGAGCCAACACTGGAAAGTGGAAACACAGAACGTTGCAAACACAAAGTCTGTGCCTTCAGCAAACCGTCCGAGTTATGTCCCGATATAGGGACAGAATTGTAAATCATTTTGAGCGTTCGGCACAACAAAACAAAACACTGATTGTATACTGGTATACGCGATTGGAACAGAGCCTTAATTAGTATAATTGGTAAGATCTGTGAATGTAAGGACGTAGACCACTTTCTTTATAATACTACTGTACATATAAAACCTAATTAGCCGTCTTCTGCACCTGACTCCGTTGTACGACACAGTGTGAATTGAGCACATGTCTGTCATTTGACAGACTGTATGGAGACTAATGCTGCGTTCACACTGGCACAGCAGCACAGCATTTCTGTCACAGAGTCGCTCATTCAAGTCAAGCGTCCGTCCGACGAGCGAGAAACATGTCAAGTAAAACATAAAGTCTGGGCTTAACAGGAACACGGAACTATCTGACGTAATTCATTATTCCCCATTACACGCAGGAAGAGTGGAAATGGTGAAACAACACTTCACAATGGTGAAACAGCAGTTGAAGCAACCAACTGGGATTGTTGCTTTGTAGGTTTTGTAGCAAGCGTCGGGCATCGATTTGTATCTTCATGTCACTAGCTTCCATTGAAAATGAAAGGTAGCCTGTTGCTTTGTATCTTCATGTCGCTGACTTCCATTGAAAATGAATGGTAGACTGTAGAAGCCAGTGTGAATGCAGTTTTCTAATCCTTACAGATTGAGGGCTATGTAATGAATGATCTGATTCTACCGAGGCTTCCTTCTATTTCTTATCTTTGACTCTGCCAAAATATAAATATAAGCCTACTGTATATGCACATACATGAGAATGACTTATGAACTGTATTGTACACCATAGTGAGTTTGTTTTGGAGGAAGTTTCAGACTCGGCCACGCCTACACGGAAGGTCCAGGCTGTTGTCGAGCAACCGGAAGCAGTTACAGTCCAGAGTTGTTTTGGGAATTGCCAACTTTTATTGTTGCTTCATTCAGATAATACAGTAAGGTGGCAGCTAGCCCCCTACACGGCTCTCACTTCCTCTCTGTGTCCTTTTGCCTGGACACCTGAAGCCAACACCGCCTTGGATGGCCTCTCAGCAGGACGTTTCACCTCTGCACCGATCCTGTGCCCCCCTGATCCCCAAATTCCCTTCGTATAGGAGGTGGATGCCTCTGACACAGGCATTGGGGCATTCTCTCCCAACAGTACTTTTTTTAAGCATGTACTTTTGAATACTTAAGTATTTTAAAAGCAAGTACTCCCATACTTTAACTCGAATCCAAATTTAACTGAGTAACTTTCACTTTGTCCTGTCGTGTTTGAGCCTTTTAACCACATAAAGCCCAGTGTCCCAATTCTGGGGCAAATGTTCAGTGAAAATAGCAGATCTACTGTACAAGCTGGTTGTGAGCTTGTTGATAGGCTATTTTTGGTGAAGATATTTGGTGTAGAGGGAAAAAAGGAGGGGGCTCAGCACAGACGCCAGGGGGACTCCGATAAACTAAGTATATGGGGTTTAAGTGGTTAGAATACTAATTCCAATGCTGTCTCTCTCTCATAACATTGTGAAGAACTTGAACCATGGGTACAAAGTGATGTATTTACGAAGCTGTAGCATTATAGTTTACGTTCTGTTTTCAACATGAAACTGTACCTAGCATTGCTTGTATACAAATTAAATTTTGTGTGAAGCTTTTTCTCTTTGCATTTGTGCACAGGAAGATTGTGAATGCATCGGAAGCACCGAAAGAGATCCAACGGGTGAAGGAAAATCGTGTGATATTTGTCACAAAGGGTTAGGGTTACCCCCCCCCCCCCCCCCCCCCCCCCATGCACAGGTTGAAAATAACCACTCACTGGTTTAAGGTATACAGCTCTATCTTGTGGTTTAATCCTGTCATTACATCACATTTTAGATGGAGACCCCCTCAAGAAAATATAAAGTTACCACTGGGTGTAAGAAAACCTTGATGGGACAATATTGTTGCAACATAGCTGAAAGCCCTCTTCTTTTTGAGTGGTGTAAACCACTCCTACAACTGGCTTTGTTAGTTTACGTGTCTGTCTGTCTGTTCGCAAAAAATGAGCATGGTTGCTACGGTCACCCAGTTCACCCGGGTGTGATTTCATTACGTCAGACATTACGTCAGACCACAGCTGATCAGGCTATATAAGACCTTACACCACTCAGTTCACACGGGTGTGATTTTTAATTCCAATTTCAACATTTGATTAAGACTATTCCTGCACACTCAACCCTCCATTGATCATGCAGGTGTTTGGGTACCACAGCTGATTCTGAAGACTAAACAATCCCATGCACTTGCCAAAATGTGATGATGTCAGCACATTTGGGCAAGTTGCTATGGGCAAATTTAGCCCAATGAGTCTTTTTATGAAAAACGAATGCTTGGAATGGATTCAGCATCATGAAAACCCCCTAGTTTGATATGTCACATGCTACTTAAAGCATAAGGAAATTTAGAAGATATTACCTTATAATAGGATGTCAATGGTGGCCATACTGTACAGGCTATTTTCAACACTTTCCCCTCAGACAATTCCAGGCAACTTTCTTTTTGTTATTATCAGGATATATTGAAGATGCAAAATCAGCTGAGTTCGTTTTTTTTTGCAATTAGTTAGAGGTTGATCTTGTATTTTCCATAGATTTCCTGTACTAATTGCTTACAGACCAGAACTAAAGTACATAGTGTCTAAAAACGATGCAAACTAATGAAGAACATAAGCATGCAGACATCCATGTGGACATCCGTTGCTGTACATATACTGACACGATGACGTGATGATGGCGTTGACCAATCAAGAGATAACGTGCATGTTACAACCATGACGCCATAGGCAGCGGGTGGATTTTACCTTTGGGTAGGCTAGAATTGCATGGGGGGGGGGGCAACTCTCGCGGCCGAGCGGAGCGAGGCCGCGCAAATTTATTTATTTATTTCCCCCAGATGGTCTAAAAATTAGTTACTTTGACCAATTTATTACCAATCTCGTACACCATTGCTCACGAAAGCAACACCCTTGACCCAATTATAGACACTGCATCTAGCTTTTAATTAAAGTTCCCCGGGCATTGTTTTGGGATATTTTGGCCGATATGGGTATTCTTAAGTTTCGAGTCAGTGTGGAGATTACCCGGCGGTGTTGCTGCCCCTCCCGGCGCATGGCTCTTCACAGACGGCACAGAGACAGCAGCCACTCCGCTGAACGTGTCAGTGTTGCTGCAGTGGTGTGAACTGTGAACCGTGCGGTCACTGGTGGTGCTGCTGAGTGCTGACAGCCGAGCCGACTCGGACTCACAGCTTCTTCTTAGTTCTGAATTACTTTATCTTTGCCTTGAAAAAGACCGTAGGGCGTAGGCTATATGCATTTTGCGTTTTGCTGTTTTCCAAAACAAACCAGCGCGCGCTACTAGTCTGTTTGCTACAAAGCGACTGGAAGGAAGAGAAAAGAAAGGCTACCAAGAAAGAATAGAAAGGCTACCAAGTAGCCAATCATATGACCCGATCAGCGATCACCAGGGGGCAGCGACAACACACGCACACACAATAGCCTTCTATATAATGCTGCGCACATATATTATATATATTAAAAAAATACCCAGCAACATTTTTGGGAAGGCTAAGCCTTCCCTAGCCTTACACACCCGCCGCCTATGCATGACGCGTTATAACCGTGGCGGCTCTCCCCGGTAAAAATCTCTCTCTCTCTCTCTCTCTCTCTCTCTCTCTCTCTCTCTCTCTCTCTCTCTCTCTCTGTGTTACCTCGAAAATACAATGGTTTTACTGGGCGACTTGTCCAGACTTTTTGGGCAACCTGTCCAGACATTTTGGGCGACTTCGCTGGGCTTTTGGGCGACTGTACCAGACTCTTTGCCTTTCTGGGCGAGATGGAATATGGGCGACGGTACCTGTTACCACGGCGAATCTAATTCGAGGGCACAAATTGTTAATTCGAGGGCACAAGTTAGTAATTCGAGAGCATGAGTTATTAATATTTAAGGGACCAAGAAGTCACAAAGTAACTTTGGTCACTTATTGTTTTTGTGTTTTTTTTAGGGACCAAGAAGTCACGCAGTGACTTTGGTCACTACTTGTTTTTGTGTTTATTTTTCTTCTTCTTCTTCTTCTTCTTCTTCTCCTTCCGCCAAAAATAGCTGTTCTGACTGAATGGTGCAGTCGGTTTTCGCGAAACGCGGTAATCTGGTAGAGGGCCATGCCAAACGGTGAATATGCGACGCCCAAGACGATTGGCCAAATGGTGGCGCTATAGCGCTCAATTGAAAATGCTAACTTTGAACGTGCATAGCTCATGAACCGTTTGACCGTTGGCAATGACACTTTGATACCCATATGCGTATCCTCGTGCTGAACAACTTTCGTGTTCTGACTTTTGACCTCTGACCTTTAGATCACCCGCCATTTTGAATTATATGATCAGTACTTTATTTTATTCTCCTTCTGCCAAAAATAGCTGTTCTGACTGAACCGTGCAGTCGGTTTGCGCAAAACTTGTCAACATGATAGAGGACCATGCCAAACGGTGACTATGTGAAGCCCATCATGATTGGCCAAATGGTGGCGCTATAGCACTCAATTGATGCAAAACTTGCAAAACTTGCAAACTTTGAACGTGCATATCTCATGAACCGTTTGACCGTTGGCAATGACACTTTGATACACATATGTGTCTCCTCATGCCGAACAACTTCCGAGTTCTGACTTTTGACCTCTGACCTTTAGATCACCCGCCATTTTGAATTATTTGAAAAACAGTTCAAATGTAACTCCTCCCAGAATCTTTGCTCAAAATGCACGAAAACTTCTACACGTGAACTTTGGACCTATACGGACAAATAATCGTAGCACATTTTTGTTAAGTGAAAAAATGAAGTTTTTATGAGCCAATGAAAATTGCTGTTTTGTGAAAATTATTCTTCTGCCTCTAATACACACACATGCTTATGTCACTTTACTATGCGAATCCCATCATGATTGGCCAAATGGTGGCGCTATAACACTCAATTGATGCAAAACTTGCAAACTTGCAAACTTTGAACGTGCATATCTCATGAACCGTTTGACCGTTGGCAATGACACTTTGATACACATATGTGTCTCCTCATGCCGAACAACTTTCGTGTTCTGACTTTTGACCTCTGACCTTTAGATCACCCGCCATTTTGAATTATATGAAAAACAGTTAAAATGTAACGTCTCCCAGAATCTTTGCTCAAAATGCACGAAAACTTCTACACGTGAACTTTGGACATATACGGACAAATAATCGTAGCACATTTTTTCTAAGTGAAAAAATGAAGTTTTTATGAGCCAATGAAAATTGCGCGCGCACGCACACACACACACACACACTAAAGTTTATACTGAATGATGTTACTGTTTAGAATGAGTCAACTGACTGTGTCTGCATAGCTCAGTTGGTAGAGCTCTCGCCGTTGGACCACAAGGTTGTGTGTTCAAATCCGGGTAAAGACAACTCAGTGTATGCATTGTGTGCTGCAAGATTTGTGATGACTCAACTATAGAAATATTGAAGTAGATTACATTTGACCCATCAGGCACTCGGACATGGCATCACAATAATAGAGATACTAGTAACTGAAATAGTGTAATAAGTCTCATTTTGTAATAGTGTAATAACTGTGTTTAGTGTAATAGTGTAATAGTGTAATAGTAGTGTAATAGTGTAATAAGTGTAATAGTGTAATAGTAGTGTAATAGTGTAATAGTGTAATAGTGTAATAGTGTAATAGTAGTGTAATAGTGTAATAAGTGCAATAGTGTAATACCGTACTGTACTGTACTGTACCGTACCGTACCGTACTGTACTGTACTGTACTGTACTGTACCATACTGTACCATACTGTACCATACTGTACCATATCTTACTGTACTGTACTGTACTGTACTGTACTGTACTGTACTGTACTGTACTGTACTGTACTGTACTGTACTGTACTGTACTGTAACAGACTGTACTGTACCGTACCATACCGTACCGTACTGTATTGTACCATACTGTACCGTACTGTACCATATCTTACTGTACTGTACTGTACTGTACTGTACTGTACTGTACTGTACTGTACTGTACCGGGACATGTTATGAGCATGTAGATCTGCTAATTTCTAAAAGTTTGAGTACTGCTGAACTAACACTGAATGATTTTCCTGTTAACAATGGAGTAACTGATTGTCTCCGTGTAGCCTATAGTCAGTAGAGCTCTTGCCCTTGGACCGCAAGGTTGTTGTTTCAAACCCGGGTACAGACAACTCAGCTCGTCAGTCTCATTTTTGCATATTGTTCTTATTGCGCATTGTTCTTCTTCCATCTTGGTCCCGCTTTATCGCTGCTTGCAGCTATATTCTTCTTCTTCTTCTTCTTCTTCTTCTTCTTCTTCTTCTCCTTCTTCTTCTTCTCCTTCCGCCAAAAATAGCAGTTCTGACTGAACCGTGCAGTCGGTTTTCGCGAAACGCGGGACTCTGGTAGAGGTCCATGCCAAACGGTGACTATGCGAAGCCCATGACCATTGGACAAAGGGTGGCGCTATAGCACTCAATTGAAAATGCAAACTTTGAACATGAATAGCTCATGAACCATTTGACCGTTGGCAATGACACTTTGATACACATATGTGGCTCCTCGTGCCGAACAACTTTCATGTTCTGACTTTTGACCTCTGACCTTTAGATCACCCGCCATTTTGAATTAAATAAAACAGTTCAAATGTATCTCCTCCTATGAAAATTCTTCTTCTGCCTCTAATACCTACATGCAGCTTATGACACTTTACAGTATGGTAGAGGGTCATGCCAAATAGTACTGAAAGCAGTCTTACTCCAATTGGCCAAAGGGGGGCGCTATAGCAATTTTTTAAAATGAAAATGTTGGTGTTACGCCGACAGGGACTCTGTGTAGTCCTCTGTACTCAGTAGTCAGTACAGTGAACTGACAGCCAGCACACACATCACACTGTCCACTAAAACAAGTAAGTTGACAGTCATAGCGCATGCCTCGTTTGGCCAAAATTCATGGCACTTGTTTCCACATGTTCCTTGACTCATGGGGAACACATCTGTCACTTTGACAAGTAAGCTCCGCCCTCAGATCTTCCGCCATTTTGAGCAGTTTGAATAGATTTTCTGTCTGGTTCTACACACAATGTATGGACCATTATCTGAAATTCCAGTTGAAGAGAAGTTTGTACGTGAAAACATGAACAGCGAACACACTGTAGTAATGGATAATGACATGCCCAAAACGAGGACACACATGATTGTTATCAAATATACTGAATGATTTTCCTGTTTACATTGTAGTCACTGATTGTCTCTGTGTAGCTCAGTCAGTAGAGCTCTTGCCCTTTGACCGCAAGGTTGTGTGTTCAAATCCGGGTACCGACAACTCAGCCCATGAGTCTTATTTGTGCATATTGTTCTTATTGCGTATTGTCTTCTTTCTTGGTCCCACCTTATCGCTGCTTGCAGCTATATTATTGTATTATTATTACTATTAAACAAAAAATCTAAAGTAAACTTTTGTTTAAACCAAAAAATATAAATGATGCCCTACCTTTAAATGTTAAATCTCAGTTAAATGTTAAATGAACACATGTTACAGTATAGTAAATGTTACACTTGTACAATCTCGGTCGCATTTCCAAAAATCGCAAAACGGCGACCCCTGGAGTCACAGCCTTCGATAGGTTAGCAATGTTGGTGTTACGCCGACAGGGACTCTGTGTAGTCCTCTGTACTCAGTAGTCAGTACAGTGAACTGACAGCCAGCACACACATCACACTGTCCACTAAAACAAGTAAGTTGACAGCTGTCTGTTTGTTTATTTCTTTGTTTGGGTTGACGTGTTCATGTCGTCCAAAAGAAACGTTGTGTTTTTGTTTGGTGTCCAGACGGAATGTTGTTGCAGCTTCCAAAAGGGAAAAAGAAACCAACAATAATTTCGTAGAAACTGTTTTGGACTTGGGGAGCTTGCTAGCAAGTGTAGAGATCCCATCGCCCCGCAGGCTCTGCCGCGCTGTGATTGGTTACATGGTTGCCATGGCTCTCATGTTTATTTCATAGAATGTAATATTTGATGTAGAATATATTTGTGTAGGCTCGCTCGAGGATCCCCAAGCCTATGTGTCAATATTTCTGTGTTCTGTCGACGGGAAATACGATATTTTTTTTTAAACTTATTTTAATTATATTTCACTGTTATCATATCCTTTGGGGAGTTCCAGGGGTACCCACATAGAGTTATAATGGTCCCCACTGCTCCCCAGCGAAATGAGTTGATCAATATACCGGTAGCGTAAAAAAAAAGGCTTAATAATCACTTAAGGGGGGGGGGGGTGTCTCACTGTCTGTCTGTCGGCTGTTTTACAGTTTGCTTTTATAATTATAACGGATGCATAGATGATAGGATGGAGTCGTCCGTCCGTCCAGGCTATGGGATAGAATCTAGCTTTAGCATTAGCCGGGCTAGCATGTAATGTTCTGTTGTGTGTGTGAGTATATAGGGTGTATTGTGTGTAGTTGTGTTGTGAACGGTGTGACAACAGGCGTGTTGTTGTCAGCTGTGTTATGTTGTTTGAAATCACAACAGAAACACACACACACCGTGACGGGGTGGCACGCAGCTAGCGTGGAAAGAAAACACTACACACTCCTTGTAAAGTCGAGCTAGCCTGCTAATCAGCTATTGAATTGACCATAGTCTAGTCTTCGTGTGCGTGTGTGTGTGCGCGCGCGTGCGCGCGAGTGAGATCTGTATTGTCTTCTAGCTTTGGACGAGTCTGAGAGAGAGAAAATAATTATAATCCTGTTTTTATTTTACATATATTTTCTAAATGCAAAAGTACACATTTTTGTCTTGTGTTTTTATTTTCAAGTTGGTTTATTATAATGCATATGCTTGATGCAGAGTTGCAGTGTTACATACAGCTGTTTGTACATTTTCATAGGACCAACTGTACATACATTTATTATTTTTTGTTTTATTTATTTTTTATATCACACTTGCCTGGTTTTGCAATGTAATGTAAACATACTACATTATGTTTCCTGTGCCAATACATCTCCTCTGAATTCAATGAGAGAGACAGGCAGTTATAATCTATCTTGTTTTCCTGTTTGTGTGAAGTGAAGCTACAGTAAGCTACAAGGACATTTCACTTCCATGCTGCACACTTTAACACATACTTGACTGTAGTCTCAACCTAGCTATAAGTGTTATACAGTGATAACCTTTGACTTGATCCTTTGATTCCTTTTGCAATACCACAGTTACATGTCCTACCCCGTGAGAAGTATGTCAATGTATTAGACCAGTGGTTCCAAAACGTTTCTGGTCGAAACCCAAAAAAGATAAATTAGACGTTTTCCCGGGACCCAAACAAGTTAAAATTGCATGCTTGTAGATCAGCTATTTTCACTATTTCTTAAACATTTGTTTTCTAATTCATGGAATATCTTAGATTGTTTCTTTGATTTCTTCATGAAATTACTGAAGAAATAATTTAATTTGTTTTGAATTCATGAAAAAAAATGCTTTTTTGGAAAGGTTTTAAAATAATGATAAACTAAATGTAGATAACTAAAAAATAAAGGGAGTCTGGGACCCATACAAATGTGACCCACAAATGGGTCTGTTTGGAGGAAAACATTGTCATATTATAGACTATTGCTATTGCATTAACACACTGACGTTGATATTTTATTCATTCATTGCGTATTACAGCTTTAATGTCACCACATATGACATAACAACATCATGGTACATAACACAGCCGCTGCATTACACAGTGTTTAGGCTGTCGTCTTCCTCCTCACGGTGTGTTGATCCATAGCTGCTGCATGCAGCAGCACTGCTGCTGCTGATGACGATGATAAGGTGCAGGTATAACCACAGGGACTGAGATGTCGAGTTGTCGACACTCTTGTCGTTCGTTCGTTGTTATTTGGGGGCTTCTCTCAGGTTGAGCACAACACAGGATTATGAAGCCATCATCAAGTCACTTTTCTCTGTTTCACACCTCAGGCTCAGACATGACCGCTGCTTTTTATTAAATAAGGACAGTACAGTACAGTAGGCCTACAGTACAGTATACAGTACAGACAGGAAACACATTGTAGAGAGAGATGAGAGAGAGAGAGAGAGAGAGAGGAGAGAGAGAGAGAGAGAGAGAGAGAGAGAGAGAGAGAGAGAGAGAGAGAGAGAGAGAGAGAGAGAGAGAGAGAGAGAGAGAGAGAGAGAGAGAGAGAGAGAGAGAGAGAGGAAATTAGCTGGATTTGGACCCACAACATTTAGAATACAGCCTTAAGATAGACATAAAATTCACTAAATGGGAATCAGAAACTCTTAATTATTACCGATTAGGTCCGTCATGCAAAGAATGATCTTTGGGATCGTTGTGTCTTCCTGACTACAACAGTAAACAGGAATACACTAAATGGAGACAAAGCAGGCCTGCATGGACATAATGGCATCTTTTAGTAGGTGGTTATTCGCTACAGTCAAGTACAGTAACTGAGACATTTGCAAACACGCAATACTGACTTCCCCATACTAACTATTAGGAGCAGCAGGGTGATATCAAGTCCCGAAGTCCTGACTTCACTCGTTCATACTCTGGGTCATGGAAGTTATTCTTTATGGAGAATGACATTTGGCCCTGTAAGATCCACCGTTGCAATAATACAACAAGAAAAAAAAACAATTTCTGTTATTTGTTCACCTAAATGTCATCATTGATGTTCATTGCAATGCCATTGTTCATGATATTTGCATATAAATACCCCCCACAGGCTGAAATTCACACAAATTAAAAATCTCTGGACTCTGTGCAATTTTGAACAATTTTTAAGCTATGACCATTGTCCTTTAACCCTGATAACAGTAAGTTTTTGTGATCATTAGAATGTTTAGAACATGTTTTATTATTATTGTTTATGGTCATTGAAGCCCATGACCATTGTCCAAAGGGTGGCGCTATAGCACTCAATTGAAAATGCAAACTTTGAACGTGCATAGCTCATAAACCGTTTGACCGATAGCAATGACACTTTGATACACACATGTGTCTCCTCACACTGACAACTCAGCCTGTGATTCTTATTTGTGCATATTGTTCTTATTGTGTATTGTCTTCTTTCTTGGTCCCGCCTTATCGCTGCTTGCAGCTATATTTTATTATTATATGGGAATTCAGAATGGTGGGAAAAAAACACAACCCAGGTAGGATGCATAGATTACGTCAGACTTAAGTGCTCTATACATTTATCATCTTATTCCTAATTATTATGAGCAGTGGGGGATATCAATACAGCCCCAGGGAGTGGTTAAGGGGTTAAGTGTCTTGCTCAGGGGCACGTTATAGACTGAGTGGGCCGGTGGGAGAACCGGCGCCCTTCCTAATTCCTGCTGCCTCTGTCTCTTCCTAAATACTGCCTCTGTCTCCACTCTTTCACCTCTGCTGCCGCCCTACACATGATTCATAATGGTGCAAGAGTTATTATAGGGCTGTCACGATCATGACATCCTACTTGGTGATTAATTGTCATTTCAAGCACAACTCAATACAAAACGGTTAACTGGAGTCACTGGACGACACCGTAAACTTTGGATTACACATTACACTTACAATAGGGTCCAAATAGGGTTCAATTCATCATAACATTTTGGTGCCATAGGAGCGAAATTAATTTATTTAATTCACACAGTGAATTAAATAAATTTAATTTAGCTGGAGGTCCAGCATGATCATGCCGCAGTATTTGCCAGCATCCACCTTGTGTTGGATGTGGTCACTCAAATAGAGGAGGCATGTGTCAGTGGAATGGGATGTTCTGAAGCCGGATTGAAATTCGTACATTAATGTTTTTGTGGCAAGATACTTTTCAACCTGTTCATAGACTATTTTTGAGTGGTGCAACCACTCCAAGGAACAGCGATGTCCCTATGTCTAGAGTACCAACAGGGGGCACTGTTGCACCACTCACTTCAGACTGGTCTGATTTTTCCATCACTTTCGAGATGGAGCTAAGAATAGAAATAGGGCGACCTGTCCCTGTTTGATGGAGGTTTATTATGTGGGTGATTATTGGAGCTATAGAGATGGCCGAGTCTCTGAGAAATTTGGAGGGAATATTGTCATGGCCAGTGGCCTTGTGGGGTTGACGGGCACTCAGTTTTTTAAGTACCTCCTCAGTTGTTACCATTGCCATCTTAAAATCTTTACAAACACCTAGGTTTTTGTAGAAGGCTTTGATGTGCTCTACACCAAAGCGCCCAGAGTGGAAGGGCAGTTTGTTAACCAGCGTTGTTGCAATGTTTGTAAAGAAGATGTTTAAGTAGTTGGCTACATCAAGCTTGTCAGTCAGTGATGAGGGTGTCTTTCGATAAGCAGATAAGCAGCAGATAAGCAGATCGACAAGTTACAAATAAAGAAATGAGTCAAATTACAATTACGATTTTGACAATAATTATGTAAACAAATAATTGTGATAATATCAGAAGTAATTGCGATTATGTAATAATTGTGACAGGCCTAGACATATGAACACATATTCAGACAGAAAAAAACAAATACATTTCACTGCACATACATGTGCCAGTGGCTAAAACTAAATAAAAACTAAGCTATGATGACTAAAACTAAATGTATTGACAATTTTGTCAACAAATAAAAACTAGGCTAACATGTTAGCGAGGGACTGGTGGAGAAGAGATCCAGTAGAACTAAAAGACAAGTCTTTTTATGTTTGGTTGTGGACGGGTGTTGCGCTTTGAAAATAGCAGATCTACAAGCTCACAATGCATCACAGTGACGTGATGTGAACTTGTAGATCTTCTATTTTCAGCATGTTTTTTTTTTTTTAATGTATTTTGTCTTGTTTTGTTTGTTTTGTCTGGTTGAATTGTCTGTAAAAAAGTGTCTGTAAAAAAGTGTCTATGTATGAAGTGTATTTTGTGAATTGCGGACCCCCTTGAAAAGGAGATGGAGATGGTTCATCTCAAGGGATTGTTCCTAATCAAATAAATTTCAGACACAGATAGTGTTTGAATCTTATGGGAGTACCAGAGCAGTGGAGGCCAGGCAGGGAAAGTGGACATTCCTCCCAGCTTGCTGCTGAGTGCTGCTGACTGCCCCTGGACTGTCTTTTAAAATAAACCTGCTGCAGCAGCAGTATGCCGCCCTGACCGGCCATGAAACCTTTAGACCAAAAACTAAAGTTCAATGTCTTCTAACGTCATTGTGTTGTTTGTTTCACAGGCGGGTAGAGCATCTCCAATAACTGTACTCAATTTGTCTTAGAGAGGTACCGTTGCTTTGAAATCGTAATAAATGACTCAAGTGGAATTAAAAGTAGTCCAAACAACTCACTTGAGTAACAGTAATAAAGCATCCAGTGAAATAAACTAGTGAAGTAGCAGCTTACTTAAAGTATCTGGTTTAAACAGCAACAATCAGTCCAGTTGGATCCGCAGAATAACTGTTCTTCTGTGATCTTTGATAACAGATCAACGTAAAAAAAAAAAAAGTCAAACATAAAACAATAAAATAAAAAGAATAGTAAAATAATACTCAAGCAAAGTGTAGTGTGGAGCGCTGCGTGAGAGGACCTAGTAGGAGAACTATGTGGGCCTACTCTTGTAGTGGTTCTCACTTCTCAAACTTCTTAATTTAAAAGGACCTATACTGTATGGGTGATGGGTCATTTGGTTCCATTTTGTACCGGTTTTGTACACTCTGGGTTACAGACCTGTACATTTGGTAACCTGTCAAGGAACCCTGAGACCCACACTGTCCTATAGTGTGTCATGCAGGAAGACGTTCAGGATGTCATGTGGTGGTTGACTTCATAATGACCTTTGACAGCTCTTGTTTTATTAACCACTTAAGCCCTGTTTATGTCATGCTCTATCCCAGTGGTTACCACACTTTTCAGGTCGAGACCCAAACGAGAGAATAGACGTTCGTCCAAGACCCAAACTAGTGAAAATCTACATGTGCACATTTTTTGGGCTTGTAGATCGGCTATTTTCACTATACTGCTTAATTATTACCCACAAATGAGTCCTGACCCACTGGAAACGGTGCTCTATCTAGGATAGAGCCTATCTTAATTAAGCCTTTCTAGAGCAGTGGAAATATCAGATCTAAGCAGTAAGCACAATCCCAAATGAACCTGCTATTCACAAGTTATACCTGCTATTCACCAGGGCGACTGTGGCTTAGGAGGTAGAGCAGGTCGTCCAATGATCCGTGGGTCGGCGGTTCGAATCCCGGCTCCTCCTGTCTACATGTCGAAGTGTCCTTGGGCACTGAACCCCACATTGCTCCCGATGTGCTGGTTGGTACCTTGCATGGCTTCCGTTGCCATCGGTGTATGAATGTGTGTGTGAATGGGTGAATGTAATGCACAATCTATGTAAAGCACCTTGGATAAAGGCGCTATATAAATGCACCATTTACCATAGAGGCTATGCGCGTGAGCGTGACATCATCATCATACCAGGAAGTTATGCAGGAACGTCTACTGAGTGGCAAAAAAACGACTTTCTGGCCTTGACAGCCCATACATCCAAACAGAAAAGTCTTATTCGATTGCATTAAACAATGTTAACCGACGTTAAACTCACTTTGCCACTCGATTTGCCATTTATGCATGCACATACACTATATTGTTTTCATAGTGGAAAAGTTGATTACTGTAGTTAACTGTCAAAGTAGCAGTGTAGGGCTGGTCCATTACTTCAACAATTATTGCACACTTTTGACTACAAATGAATTTGATAAAAAACATTTTTTACAGGTCTGTAGTGTACTGTAATATTACGGGATTTCTCCTTTTGCAAGCCAATTTTGTACAATAAAGTATAATACAGGGCTTGAGGTTAATCAGACTTATTAGAATGTGAAGAAAGTGGATTTGTTAATATATACTAGTATAAGAAAGAAAAACACATATCATCTACAAACCTGCTACATGAGCAAGATTACGTCTGTTAGATGTTCTAAAGATCTGTTTTGATATTTCTGGTTAATTTATAGTTCCAGCTGATAGAAGACCCAAATGGCCTTTTTGGGAACTCAAATCAAACAAAGACTCGGCAACCAAATCCTAGCAAACAAAACTCACTGCAGTGTGTGTGTGTGTGTGTGTGTGTGTGTGTGTGTGTGTGTGTGTGTGTGTGTGTGTGTGTGTGTGTGTGTGTGTGTGTGTGTGTGTGTGTGTGTGTGTGTGTGTGTGTGTGTGTGTGTGTGTGTGTGTGTGTGTGTGTGTGTGTGTGTGTGTGTGTGTGTGCCACTGGAGATCTCACTGTCTGAAAAATATTAATATAAATTAATAATATGTTATTTATTGATCAGTTGTTCAGTCCGTGTTGTTAGCTTGTATAAGTATTTTTGAATTTATTTCATAATTTGACAAATATTAGTTTTATATTGAGTAAAGTACAGTGTAAAGTGGTGTACTTCTTCCACCACTGTGTGAGACCACCAGACCCGTTATTGACAGAGTTTTATAAAAGACCATTATTATTGGAGGCTTATGCCTGTCTTTTACCGGGGCAGTTCCTCCATACTCATAGCACAGAACTGTGTGAAATCAGTGCCAGTACAGAAGACTGGCTTTAGTGTAAAAGATTCTGGGTTTTTACCCATACGCCAACGGTAAAATATTAACAACATCTCTATTCAAACAGCGGCTCCCTTTTTAAGATCCACTCTGTTCCATTCCATCTGTGTCCCGGGGCCAGGGGGATACATTCTCATCCCAAAATGACCAAATACAGGGTTTTATGTCCCCTGGATAATGGACAGTTGGACACCATCAGTCGAGTCGAGCTCTGGTCGTATACTTCATAAAGGCACTATGTACATCATGAATATGATTACACTACTGCTGCTGTACTGACACCATCACTTACATTTCGTTGCTGTGACTGTCGGGCAACGTTTTGTGTAATGTTTTTCCTAAATATTTAATGCCTTACTTACCGTGTCAGACAACAGTATCTGCTGTTTTTGAAAAGTTTGAAGCTTGAAAAGTAACAGTCCTGGACATAATGAGTTTTCCACCCGACAGAGACAACACGTTTGATATACTGTCTCTCACCTGCACAAGAGACTGTGATTCTGTTCTATAACTTCTATTGGATACTATTTATATCTGCTGCACATGTTTCTCTCCGTGCACAAGATGCATAATTAATTATTCTGCATTCTATTTTAACCATATTTGACACTGTGTCTTGTTACAGTATGTGACTTTGTTTCCTTTGTTTCTTTCGTGATCATTTGCTCCTACTGTACACTATTTCCCCTAAAATGCAAAAAAATAGGACTTAAAAAAAAAATGCCACCCACTATTTTTCTTTTCCCTTGATGATTTTCTTTTTCTTCAAATGGATATAAAAAAAAACATTTAGCCAATAATCATAATAATGTATGGCCAAAAATGGCCAGGCATTTAATAATTGTATACAAAAAAATAGCGGAACTAGTCAATTTACAGTACATGCCTATATTGTGAGCCTAAAGATCAGCTATTACATATACAGAATAATGAACAGTGGACACAAATATGACAATAATGCAAAAATAATTCTGATTATCCCAAATAATAGTGGTCATGTGATTATGTAATAACTGACATGCATCTAACCTCGTGTGTCATTGCTCTCTCTCTTATCTGTGCTACAGTACAGTACTTGGCATCATTCTGTGTTGCCATGTACGCTTATTATAAGCGACTTTGGGCTTGTTTTTCTGTATAATTGCTTTGTGGGGCTTGTTTCTGAAGTGTAGTTGCTTATTTAGGCTTGCTTCCTATCTGCTTCTTTCTGCTCCTTTCAACGTTTCTGAAACATCTTGAAAGTGCTCGAAAAAGTTTGATAACTGATTTACTGTATTAATTGTTGAATCGGCCTCAGGCCTCATTTTTCTGGGGACCCCCCTGTATGGGTGATCATGTGGCCCATATAGTTACACTTCTTTTGGGCTTGTTTTCGTAGAGCTGGCTGCTTGTTTCTCTTGCTAAACGCTGCTTGTCACTGGGTCCAGTTAGCAGATGTGTGTGGTTTGATGTTGTACTGTACGTGTTGCACAAGCTTCCTCCTGCTGACTGCATGTTTTATCAGACTGTAGCAAAGCTCAACTGCTTTATAACAGTCTAGTCCCCCTCGAACTGGCTGCTTCTCTATACAACAACAATAATATTATTATTAATATTAATAATAAAAAAAATTATATTACATTTGATTTGTAACACCTCACATTTTCACAAATCTCAAAGTGCTACAGGGTTTAAATATATTGGCTTAAAAACAGAAAAGGCAACAAACAATGACACGAGACCCTACTAGGGATTATCAAATCAATTTCTTTTTAAATTAATATCCCTTTGCAGCTCAACTAATACAATGAAAACTGTCTTTGGTCATCAGTTAGGGTAGGAATTATTACTGCATCACAGCGTAGGTAGGTGCCAGTGTGCCACCACACAATACTCTCCTCTCCTCTCCTCTCCTCTCCTCTCCTCTCCTCTCGGTTGGCATTACTGTAAGCCTGATATGTTTGTTGTTAGTAAAGCAGGAGAGCTAGTAGGACTTGATGTAGGCCAGTCACAAGAGCCCGGCCTGTGGCTGGACACACACGTCAGAGATTGTGGCACAGATATGTTGGCTGCAGTGAGTGTGTTTTCTAGGATTTGGTAGCAGAGTCTTTGTTTGATTTGAGTTCCCAAAAAAGCCATTTTGGTCATTTGAAACGTTTTATTATGATGTATTACCTCCCCAGTGTCCTCTCGAGGCTAGGGATGGAATATTAACCCCAGATATATCCAAACCTCTAACTCAGGGGTTCTCAACCCTCGGTGGCGCGCTATGAGCTTGTAGATCTGCTATTTTTAAATAGCTAAATTATAACAATGCTTAAAACACCAAAAGGGGTTCCCGCCCAAAATGGTTTAAGGTTATTGTAGCAGTCAATTTATATTGGGGGTCGGGAGGGGGCGGGGCGGGGGTCCCGAGACGTTGCCAAAGCATTTTCGGGGGTCCCCGGCCAAAAACGTTGAGAACCCCTGCTCTAACTGACTTAATCTTGCTTAAGTAGTTTAATCATGTAATTCAAAAGCAGTAAAAAACTAAAGTGAATATATTTTTGATAATGTAAATCTACAAAATTGAATAGTCAGATTAATCCCTGTATTATTTCATTGTACAAGATAAAATCTACAATCTACCATTCTACCTGTACATACAAGGTCACAATTTGGGAAGGACTGGGAGTTTGACGTTAGGGTAAACATTTTGAGATTAGATAATAGGGCTTCGAGTCAGTGTTATGCCTGATTCATACTTAGTTGCGCACAGAAAATTGCAGATCTACAAGCTCACTGTTATGCTTAAATGGCAAAACATGTTAGTAAAAATGGCGTGTGTGTGTGTGTGTGTGTGTGTGTGTGTGTGTGTGTGTGTGTGTGTGTGTGTGTGTGTGTGTGTGTGTGTGTGTGTGTGTGTGTGTGTGTGTGTGGCGACTGTGGCTCAAGAGGTAGAGCAGGTAGAGCAGGTCGTCCAATGATCCATGGGTCGGCGGTTCGAATCCCGGCTCCTCCTGGCTACATGTCGAAGTGTCCTTGGGCAAGACACTGAACCCCAAATTGCTCCCGATGTGCTGGTTGTACCTTGCATGGCTTCCGCCGCAATCGGTGTATGAATGTGTGTGTGAATGGGTGAATGTAATGCACAATCTATGTAAAGCGCCTTGGATAAAGGCGCTATATAAATGCACCATTTACCATTTATTTTATTTGTGTGTGTGGAGATATTTATGCCTCCCAAGCCTATATGGCTATTATATTAAATAACACATTATTATGTTGGTTATTGATTGGGTTGTTTTTTTGCCCCTTTCTTATATTATTTGACAATTTGGCCAATGTTTGACCAGTTTTTTACTTTTGAGGCAGTAATGTTATTCTTTCTTTTAAAAGTCATTCAATTGTCACTTCGCTGTCATCTGGGAAGCCCCCCTAAAATCATGTGGGGACCCCCTGAGGTATTTTTTGGGTTGAATTAAAGTTTAAAATATCTCGTCAGAGACAGGACACTCCCAGACAGACAGACATGACACTCCCAGGCTAAGCCACACTGGCTCAGACTGGTTTCTCCGGAGTCCAGGCCTGCCAGCCAGACCAGTTTCATCAGTGTTTCATAGCTCTGCCAACATGAGGCAGATCTTCCGGGCCATTCTTCTGGCCTAGCCTCGCCAACCCCCTCAGACACACCCCTTCCTATATAAACCCATTGTAAGTTCAAACTCCACCATTTGTTGCCGTCAGAAATAATATGTGTGTGACATTGTGTGTGTGTAGAGTCTGTGTGAGACTCCAGGACATTTGACACATGACCACAGCGCTACTGGACTCCTCCTGCTCAATGCATTTCATAATTGAATACATGTGATGAGTCACATGATGGTGCAATTCTGGTTTACTGGGACACCATGCTCTGTGTAACACCATGTTCTGTCTGTGTGGCTAATGGTTTTACTGGCACACCATGCTCTGTGTAACACCATGTTCTGTCTGGCTACTGGTTTTACTGGGACACCATGTTCTGTGTAACACCATGTTCTGTCTGGCTACTGGTTTTACTGGGATACCATGTTCTGTGTAACACCATGTTCTGCCTGTGGCTACTGGTTTTACTGGGACACCATGTTCTGTGTAACACCATGTTCTGTCTGTGGCTACTGGTTTTACTGGGACACCATGTTCTGTGTAACACCATGTTCTGTCTGTGGCTACTGGTTTTACTAGTGGGATCATGTTGGTTGTAACACCATGTTCTGTCTGTGGCTACTGTGTGTGTGTGTGTGTGTGTGTGTGTGTGTGTGTGTGTGTGTGTGTGTGTGTGTGTGTGTGTGTGTGCGTGTGCGCGCACACGCGTGTGTTACAAAGCCATTAATGATTCATCAGTTTGTCATCCTCCTCCTGGTGACTTTAATAGAAGCAATTCCAAGACATACAGAGAGTCATTGAAATTCAATTAACACACTCTTGGCATTCTTGGCTGCTGATTGCATTATGTGCATTATATGCTATAAAAGTAGCACACAGCTGTGTGTGTGTGTGTGTGTGTGTGTGTGTGTGTGTGTGTGTGTGTGTGTGTGTGTGTGTGTGTGTGTGTGTGTGTGTGTGTGTGTGTGTGTGTGTGTGTGTGTGTGTGTGTGTGTGTGTGTGTGTGTGTGTGTGTGCGCGCGTGCGCGTCTTTGATGTAAACTGGATTTATTCACATACTTGAACTAATTGATTATGCTTTAACTCGAAATGTGTTATTTTGAGTGCAGGAATTAGTGCTCAATGAAAATGACAGGAAGTTGGTAGTAGACTAGTAGTATGTGTGTAACCATTATAAGTGGCATGCCGTTTCAAATCACAGCCTAGCTCCTTGTGTCATTAAATAGTTTGTGGGTTTGGACTGGGAATGGACTTGACTGCTAGGTGATGTAATCACGTCAACACCTTGAAGGTTGTGTGTAAATGAAATGAGTGAGTGCTTGAATATATGTCTTCACCACAGGCATTGCCTCTCTGTCTGTCTTTCACCAATCTGGTAACCCAATCGGTAAAAAAAGAGTGAAGAATTATTATTATTATATATAGGTTCGACTCCTGATCCCGACGGCCTTTACTACGTGTCACCCCTGTTATGTTTCTGTGTACAAGCACAGTTTTTACTTCCATAGAGTAATCATACCACCAATACTATACCAAACCTTTTTGCCGAAAATAGCTGATCTACAAGCTCACAATGTGAGGTAGGGATGCTATGCTAGTGTTCAAGCGGTTAAAAAATATAAAAATGTATCTAGCCTATCTATATCCTATATATATATCTCCCCCCCCCCCCCCTTCCGCTCCCTCCCGGGGGTCCCGGACCCCCTGTAGAAGACCCCTGGTTCGAAATAACACACGTTACTTTGTGTTTGTCTGTGTAGGAGAGCAGGGGCAGCAGCAAGAAGAGGACCCCCCCCCCCTCCACACCTGTGACGGGAGGAGAGAAGGTGAGAGGCGGCTGGGGTGTTTAATGAACACTTAAAATTAAGTGTTAATTTCGTCAACTACCTTCACTGACGAAAACTAAATATCTATATATGAATTAAGATATGATGACTAAAACTAAGACTAATCAACCGAAGCTTTGACAATGCAAAACTAATTGATCATCAAATGACTTATTCGGCATATTCGTCATATTTAAGGCAGCATCGGCAGCCGATGCCGATAGTGGTAACAACTCCCGTTCAGACTGGTCTTATCTCATCTTGTAGCGGTGGAGAGGTCTCTCTGGCTGAACGTGGGGTGAGGTCCAGGCTTCCCAGCCATGGACGACAACTCTTCCCTGGGCAAAGTCAGCATTTCCACCCTGGAGGACAACCGTTCTCTGGGTAAAGTGAGCGGTTCCACGGAGTCTGTGGCCACCGTCACCAGCGAGGAGTTTGTTCTGGTGCAGACCGGAGGAGGAGGAGGATCGCCCCACGGCTCTGAGGGCAAGCCAAGGCTGAAGGTCAGACACATGTGAAACCTCCTCCTGCTCTCATAGCTTGGTTGGTTTGGATAACCACGTAAAGGAGTAGTTCAGCCCCAAAATGAAAATGAAAAATCAATTACACACCCCATGAAGCCTTGAATTCATGGAGATTGTTTGTTTTTTGTCCCCTTCCTAAGTTATAATAGGATGATTTCATGTTACCACTGAGTGAAATTGCTTGCTCTGGGTGGAATCTCTGTCGGTCCTTTGCTCTACATATAATGTGTCTTGAGACAACTTGTTGTGACACTTTAACTAGAAAATGTGCCCCTCAGGGCACAGTTCTCCACCAGTGTTTGTGATAGATAGTGTATACTGGTTTGCGTGATGTATGGATAAAACAGGCAGATTTGATTATAAATGTTTCTTCCTTGGCCTCTAGGGAGTGCACATACAAAGTTGTACACATATTGGTGCTGTTGTAGGTCAAACATGATTTGGCCTGTTATAACGCCTCTGTGAGGCTGATGTGAAAAAAAATTAAGTGTAATTTTTTCCTCTGCGTAGTGAGACTGTGCATGCGTAATTTCACTCAAATTGCACGCTGTGTTCATGATTCATTTGAGCCATTTTGTTCTAAACGGGCCAGTCATGCAAACTTTAGATGTCAATTGTAGCCAGGATGGAATATGAAAAAATCAAACAGATCTGTATTGATCACATTATTTTAGAGATAGTGTTACCGGTATGCGTGATGTATGGACAAAATCTGTGCGAGTAATATAAAGAAATGTGTTTTGCAAAAATCGGCCTCATGGTGGTGCTATAACAGGCAGATGTAAAAAATGCAAGGCATAGGGTTTTCCTTGGCTTCTAGGGAGTGCGCATACAACGTTGTACAAAGATTGGTGCAGTTATTGGTAAAAACAGGAATTGGCCTGTTATTGCGCCACCGTAAGGCTGATTAGATTTTTTTAGTAGGACGAAGGCCCTACTTCCTCCCGGTGGGGGCTCAGTAGGATACAACAGCAGTGACAACTAAGAAATGTGTGTCGGAGGAATTCATTTGCATGACGACTAAATTGGGGAGAAAAAGGGGGTAAAAATATTTGGCTTCTCTAAATAAAAATAAAAACTGAATAAATAAAAATCTAAATAAAAACAAAAACAAAATATAGCTGCAAGCAGCGATAAGATGGGGCCAATCAGGCGGAGCTTACTGGTCAAAGTGACAGATGTGTTCCCCATGAGTTAAGGCACATTCATTCATTTTGATCTAAGATCCTGGGAGGAGATAGATTTGAACAGTTTATCATATAATTCAAAATGGTGGATGATCTAAAGGTCAGAGGTCAAAGTCAGAACACAAAAGTTGTTCCGCATGAGGAGACGCATATGTGTATTGAAGTTTTATTGCTGACGGTCAAACGGTTCATGAGCTATGCCTGTTAAAAGTTTGCATTTTCAATTGAGAGCTATAGCGCCACCCTTTGGCCTCCCTTTGGTTGTGGGCTTCGTGTCCTCACCGTTTGGCAGAAGGAGAAGAACAAAACAACTGACAAATACAATAAGGGACCAAAGTCCCGGCCTTTGGGCTTGTCCCCTTAAAACAAGCCTCCGGTCATCGAATTATTGGCAACAAAAAAAGATCATTGCAAAAGTGGAACAAAGCTATTAAAACAATGCGATTACAATTAAATGTTAATGAAGAAATGTGTAATCAGAGCTCTTTCTCTCTCTGTCTCTCTCTCAGATGTCAGTGAACGGCAGCGAGCAGCTCCAGAAGGCCATGGAAGAGGTGTTAGACGACGACGACGAGCAGGAGGAGAAGAGCAGCGTGGAGAAGATGGAGAAGACAGAGAGACAGTCGGACAGACAGCCAGAGACACAAACAGAGAGACAGACGGACAGACAGCCAGAGAGACAGACGGACGGACAGACAGAGAAACAGTCGGACAGACAGCCAGAAAGACAGGGGGACACGGAGGTCCCCAAAGAGCACAGACCCCAGGCAGTAATCTTGGACAACGTTGGTCCTATACCAGGTACCTTGTTCTGCATTTCAAACATTCCAGATTAAAATACGTTTTAGCAGTCACGTACTCATACATACAAGGCACAGCTAGGAGCAGTGTTGATTTCATCGACTAAACCTATGACAAAAACATGTTTTTGACCACCTTTTTTCAATTATGTAAATTTTATAAAAACAAAACAAAAACTAGGCTATGATGACAAAAACTAAGACTAAATAAATATATTCACAATTTCGTCAAACAAATAAAAACTAAAATGTTAGGGAGGGACAAGTGGAGAGTAGAACTAAAAGATAAGTAATTTTATATTTGGTTGTGCTCGGATGTCGCACTCTGAAAATAGCAGATCTACAAACTCGCAACGCATCGATGTGCTGTGAGCGCTGGCTAGGAGGAGAAAGAGGTGCACTACCAGCTACAGTACGTGCACCCCCACCACCCTCTCCAGACTGGTGACATGGTGCTCTGCTCTGGTTAAACACAACCATAATGACTGCTTAGACTAGTTTCTTACTAATCGTTTTGAGCTGTACTGTTCTTTTCCCCCTCGAACAGTACAGCATCTCTGTATCAGTTTAATAGAAAGAGGAAAGACATCTTGGGTATTTCTACATTTCTATGCTGGTATATGGTCATTCCTGATGCCTCTCAAGCCTATCATATGGCTGTTATATTTAATAACACATTATTCTGTTGGTTAATTCTCCCTTTTGAATGGCACAACCACTCAACTTTAAGAGGGGGTTGCCCCCCCCTCCCCACCCCCCCCACACACACCACCAGTGAAATAGTGACGGGTATCTTCCAGCTGTGTTTTATGTCCTTCCTGTGTCTGTCCTCAGCTTCCTTCCTTCCCTGTCTAAATAAAAACATCTTTAATGTAGGGCAAGTTATATTTTTTGGTTAAAATAAAAATGTTTTTGTTGAAAGGTTAAAGCACTATATTTCTGATAATTGCTGTAGCATTCATGTTCACCAATAGCAGTCTCCCCGTCTCTTCAGCTCTTAATAAAATATTAATATTAAAATGAATAAACAGTCATTTAATAATACATTTTCAGGTGGGTTGCAACATTTCGTACAAACAAGGGAGAGTACCCATTTATCAGCTTCAAGTTCATAGTGTTCCAGTTCCATTCTTGTCTGCTCATTTCTTTGTCATCACTTCCAATTTCACTTGTTTAATCTGTATCCTGACTGAGCTCTATATCCTGATTGAATTAAATTAGTATCCCGACTTGTTTAATAAAGAGCTGGAGAGACATGGAGACACTTATTTTAATCAATTTAAAACCACTTACCCTCACTTTTAATACAATTATAAACCTCGCTTAAAGGTAACGGATGCTTTATTTTGGAGAAGTGTGGCAGTGATAAGTGTATTGTAGAGAGAGTATATTGGTGGCGAGGAGTTTATCATGTCGTTTATAGCCCCTCTCATTGTTCTGCTTCCTGTTTGCATGTTTAAGGAGACACTTCCTTCCTCTGTCCCTCACTCGTTCGCTATGTGTGTAGGTTCTATGCACAACAGCCATATTGGAACGAAATTGGGCCTCTTCTTTTACTTCCTTCACAGGTCTTACCGATTATACCAAACGAAGCTCTGTTCCATTTAGTGTAGTAACAGTAGTGGTTCTCAAACATTTTGTTTCTCATAACTCTGAGAGTGTACACAGTTACACATCCGTAAGGGCCCATTTGGAACCCCCTCAAGGAACCATGAGGGTCCCTGGACCACACTTTGAGACCCACTGGTGTAGCAGAGTGTTTCCAGTAAGCCAACATGCACAATATCAGCAGCACCCTGACTCTGTTTGACCAGAACAGCCTTCATTAGTATAATTGGAAGGTCCCAATTTCTTTACAATATGGCTGCATATAGCCTGTGTGTATGTTGTGACAGAGCGTTGTGCATCGACCTAAGAAGTGCAAATTCAGCTTCACTTGTTTTGTTTCTTGGGTCTGTCCCCATGGGTCCCTGGGTCTGTCCGAGCACGAAAATAGCGTTTGTTCACCACCAAGTGTCAATGTTGCACAGCCTAACACACACACACACACACGCACACGCCGCACACACACAAAGGCCAGGGATGAGGGCTTGTATAGTACATACAGCACCACTCACTTCAGACAGGTCTGATTTCCTCTTCCTTTTGTCTCTATCATTCTCTGTTGTTCTTACATGTCCTTCTATGCGTGTTTCTCTCATTCTCTTTGTCAGTCATCATGTCATGTCTTGTCTTGTCTGTCTGTCTGTCTGTCTGTCTGTCTGTCTGTCTGTCTGTCTGTCTGTCTGTCTGTCTGTCTGTCTGTCTGTCTGTCTGTCTGTGTCTGTGTCTGTGTCTGTGTCTCTCTCTCTCTCTCTCTCTCTCTCTCTCTCTCTCTCTCTCGTCAATGTTTGATGTCTTATTGAAAACACAGACTTTACCACAACTGATGTAGATGATCTTTACAGTGCCTATTTATAGAGGCATTGTAAATAGAACACTCGGTATTGTCTGTGTTATAACTGTGACATGTCATTTACATACACGTGCACACAGTGGACGCACGCCACGTGCACTTACTAGTAGTCACATACTGTTTTCTTTACTTATCTGTGTATACAACCCAGCATTTTTGAGTTGTGTGATCAGATAAACCCTCGTGTGTGTGTGTGTGTGTGTGTGTGTGTGTGTGTGTGTGTGTGTGTGTGTGTGTGTGTGTGTGTGTGTGTGTGTGTGTGTGTGTGTGTGTGTGTGTGTGTGTGTGTGTGTGTGTGTGTGTGTGTGTGTGTGTGTGTGTGTAAGAGTGATTTCCTGTCATTCTTTGCCTTTCTTTAAAGCACTGAAAGTCTGCTGTGATAGATAAAGAGAGAGACGAGATGGAGAAAGATACATGATAGAGAGATACATGATAGAGAGAGACATGATAGAAAGAGAGACAAGATGTATTTATTTACCAGGGACAATGCACACTTATCAACATTTCACTTTTGAAATTAGCCATTTGGCAAAGTGCAAATGTTCATCTGTAGTCCCTGAACAGGCTGTTAACATTGGTGATCTATAACTATCAATACAAAACATAGACCTACCGTTCATTCCCAGACCGCTCCAACTCACTGCCCCGACGCGTCTCATTGCAAGCATTTACAATCAATAATCTTTATTTGTCACACTCACACAGGACAACACCAGATAATAGATAAAAAGTAAAAATAAAAGCAATATCAATATGGAACGGTAGCATAATAAACCGTAGCATAATAAACCACATAAATATGTTTACAATATATTTGTGTGTGCATACAGTATGTATTGTTAGCAGCAAATGTGCAAATAATGCAGAAGAATCTAAGAGGCTTAATTTGTGTACAGTATGCATCTTTAGGTGCAATTAATTTCACTCCTCTATTCACTTGTCAATGCAAAATGCAGACTTTTAATCGTCACAACGTTACTTGGGATGTGAGTCATTTATTTCCACAGGGTTTGCAAACATTCTGTTCATGCAGTAGCGGTGGTCAGTAGCGGTGGTCAGTAGCGGTGGTCAGTAGCGGTGGTCAGTAGCGGTGGTCAGTAGTGGTGGTCAGTAGCGGTGGTCAGTAGCGGTGGTCAGTAGTGGTGGTCAGTAGCGGTAGTCAGTAGCGGTGGTCAGTGCTGCTACTCTGTGACGGGAACTGGAACTGTACGAGGAAAATCAAAGACGCTGTATAGAGAGCCTTTCTCACTCAGGGACCACAACCATTCCAGTGGACAACATTCATTAACACATGTTTTCTTGGTGTGTGTGTGTGTGTGTGTGTGTGTGTGTGTGTGTGTGTGTGTGTGTGTGTGTGTGTGTGTGTGTGTGTGTGTGTGTGCGTGTGCGTGTGCGTGTGCGCGTCTCAGTGAGTCCGTCAGTGTGTGGTGGTCCTCCAGCCCCAGAAGAGGACAGTGTCCAGTTCAGTAAGCTGTGCTACCTGGGCTGTACGTGGGTCAAAGCCCCCCGCAACGAGTCGGAGGCTCAGAGAGCCATGGCCACGCTGAGAGAGGAGAGTGCCATCCCCATCCCTGTCACCCTGCACGTCCCCAACCACCCTGACGGCTGTGTCAGGTACGTACACCACTGTACCGAGTCTGGGATCACAACTGCCGGCGCAACATAAGGAGGGGAATGTGCTGTGCTTTCAATCATGTACACATGTTTAATTGGATGGATGGATGGCCCAAACAACCCGGTTTACCTAGAGCACCCAGCTCCCACATCCGATGATGTCAGCGCTCTCTGATACAATAGCCCACTGGTTCTCCGACCTTTTCATGCTCTGTGACCCCCCAAAATAATCATATTTGAACTGGGACTCCCCCACCCTGATAAGCACTTGAAATGTAGGAATGGTTTAACATTTGGTAATGTTTAGTAAGATGCAAGAGTCATGACAGTACTTTCCAAGGGTTTTAGCACAAGCTGGCATAATCTTCTTCTTGTCTTTACCGCTCATAAAACATCATCTTAAACATTAAAGTAGGGATGCTAGGTTGAAAGTATATCTACAGTAACACGATATAACACACAGTCACACACAAGTCCTCCTGGTTCACTCGTAATCTTGTTGACGGGTCTGGTGTTGTCAAAAATCCTTATTTCCTAATCCCAATTTAGAGTTCATATCCGAGGATTGCAGTCAATGCCACGTTTATGTGCATGATGTCTATTGTCTTCATCCAGACATTACTGCATAAGGACAAACCATGTATTGTGTTTTTAGGGTCGTAGATAGAACCCTATTAGAGTTAAAGGTGCTGTATTGTGTTTTCAGGATCGTGGACCAGGCCTCGGGGACAGAACTTGCGTCGTTCCCCATCTACAAGGTTCTGTTCTGCGCTCGGGGCAAAGAGGGTTCTGTGGAGGACGACTGCTTCTCCTTCACTGAGAGTTACAGGAGCTCTGAGGACTTCCAGATCCATGTGTTCTCCTGTCACATCAAAGAGGCTGTGAGTCACAGTAACATGTGTTTACATAACCTTAAGTAACGTTATAATTTGTATAAGTGACATACAGTACAGTTGTTATAAATGGTAAATAGTGCATCTATATACTAGCTCCTTTATCCAAAGCGCTTTACAATGATTGTGCATTACATTCACACATTCATACATGATGGCAGAGGAAACCATGCAACCTGCTCATCGGGAGTAATTAGGGGTTCAGTGCATTGCTCAAGGACACTTTGACACTAACTCTGGGGGAGCCCGGGATCGGAAGGTTACTGTGTGTGTGTGTGTGTGTGTGTGTGTGTGTGTGTGTGTGTGTGTGTGTGTGTGTGTGTGTGTGTGTGTGTGTGTGTGTGTGTGTGTGTGTGTGTGTGTGTGTGTGTGTGTGTGTGTGTGTGTGTGTGTGTGTGTGTGTGTGTGTGCACGCGTTTCTCCACGGTGTTGTGTTAATATGTTTGTGTGTGCGTGCGTGTGTGCATCTTCAGGTGAGTCGCATCCTCTACAGTTTCTCTGCAGCGTTTAAGCGATCGTCTCGTCCGGCAGCTCCAGACATCAGAGACGCCTCAGTGTGTGTGTCTCCTGACAGTGACCAATTCACCTTCACTGTCTCCCTGGAGGTCAAGGAGGATGACGGCAAAGGAAACTACAGGTTAGATAGCAGCACTAACTGCTAAAGTAAATATGATTATAGAGTATGCACATGTGTCACTTTGCCACCGGGACACGCCCCCCTCATCTACACTGAGTGGCAAAACATTGAGCAGCATATGGATCGTTGGAGTTTGGAAGCGCTCGTTGGAAATCACTCAACCGTCCTGCGTACCACCTGTTTCTAAATTGCGCATAATGCAGGAGGCAGCAGGACGTTGCGTTATAAAAAACGAGGGCTTCCAAACTCTGCTCACATGTCAAAAGATTTTTATGAAACAAAAACTTTGCAGATAATTCAAGATTTTGTTGCAGCTACAATGTTGGTGAATTTAAGGTTGGTTAATGCAATCAGATACGACATAGTTCGTTTTCTGTTTGCATGTATGAGTTGTCAAGGCCAGAAAATAGTTTTTTGCCACTCAGTAGGGGACGGGTCCCCAGTGCTCCCACCCAGTTGCCTGGCTACAGCCCTGAATCGCTAGCCACGCCCATTAAAAAAATATGTTCTGGCGATGAAGTGAAACAAAATGGAATTTCAGACTGAGTCAGGCTAGGTCCCCAGTTCAAATATGATTATTTTGTGGGGGTGGCGACACAACCTGAAAAGTTTGAGAGCCACTGTGATACATGCTTAATGCTGTCCTCTCCTCTCCTAAGTCCTGTTCCTAAGGACAGAGAGAAGCTGTTCTTCAAGCTGCGTCAGGGGGTTCAGAAAAAGGTGCTGGTGACTGTTCAGCAGATGTGTAACAAGGAGCTGGCCATTGAGAGGTGAGACTCCATGTTTACACTCCTAACATTGTTTTCTTATGACAGCTATGGTCTGTTGCAGAGTAATGGAAATGAACCAAATATCGAGCAATGAATGTAGTGAAGTCAGTCTACAGATCAGACAATAGCATCAACAGAGGGACAAATAACAAAGAATCTTTATAGTTCAAACACAGCTTTGTACGAAACTGGATCATCTGGGATAACTGGTGTATTGAAATCACACACACACACACACACACACACACACACACACACACCTAAGCAGACCTAGCCTTTACTCTGTTTACAGAAAGACAAACTATCCATAGTAATCAGCAGGATGACCACTAGATGGCGCCTCCGTCCTGAACATGATAATATTATGTTATACAGTGTGGTAGCGTCCACACTGTTTGATCTGATTCATATGGACCAATGCTATATGGAACATGTGCAATAAGAGAAGACCACACCACCAGCATCTGATGAGCAAACCCTCATCAGAATTCCCATTATGTTTTAGATTTTATTTATTTATTTATTTTTGCTGATTTTGAGCCGGGTGCACATAGAAACACACACACACACACACACACCTCACACACAGGGCCTTTCAAACGTGAATCGATATAACGCGCCTATAGTTACTTTTCAATGAGACCTGCGTTTTTGCGCGGAGCACTGGGGAGCAGTCGCGGTGCGACAACACAAACGTATTTACGTGAGTGCGGTCCCGTGAATTTGTAGCGTGCATGCTCGTTTCGTGCACACGCCCGCGACTCACCAGACCTGGATACTGTTTAGCTTTTCTTTTTTTACGCTTGCGTTGTTGTGCCCCTCTTGAGCAGACCTGGAGGAGACGTATACTGTTGTACTGGGTGCTGACCAGTACAACCACAGTCCTGGGAGCTGACCAGTACAACCACAGTCCTGGGAGCTGACCAGTACAACCACAGTCTGATACTGTTGTACTGGGAGCTGACCAGTACAACCACAGTCCTGGGAGCTGACCAGTACAACCACAGTCTGATACTGTTGTACTGGGAGCTGACCAGTACAACCACAGTCGTATACTGTTGTACTGGGAACTGACCAGTACAACAGTACAACAGTCTGATACTGTTGGCCAGCAGTTGGGGCTTCAGTGCCTTGCTCAAGGGCACTTCAGGAATAGGAAATAGGAACATCATTTTGATCTAATTTAACCATTAATCAGATGCATAATGTACAAGAGATTATTCATGTTTTCTAATTGCTTGCACTGCAGGCAGGTTCAAGCTGTATTATGTAACTGTTTTGTGAATACATTTTTATTTTGAGTATGTTAATACAATATGACTTCTCCCTGCTCTTGGTTAGACACAAATTTTGACCTGAAGGTCACAATTCTATTTTCCCCCAGAGCTAGCAGGCAGGCTCTATTTGCTCAGTGTTACGTGTGTGTGTGTGTGTGTGTGTGTGTGTGTGTGTGTGTGTGTGTGTGTGTGTGTGTGTGTGTGTGTGTGTGTGTGTGTGTGTGTGTGTGTGTGTGTGTGTGTGTGTGTGTGTGTGTGTGTGTGTGTGTGTGTGTGTGCGTCAAAGTCGCACGATTAGTCACACACGTTACCGCAGTGAAATTTGTTCTCTGCATTTGACCCATCTCTTGGAGCGGTGAGCCGCGCTCGGGAAACATTAGTTGATTTGACCCCCAATCCAACCCTTTGATGCTGAGTGCCAAGCAGAGAGGCATTGGGTCACATTTTTACAGTCTTTGGTAGACGAACCCCCGACCTCCCAGTTTCAGGGCGGACACTCTAACCACTCTAACCACAATGCCTGTCTGGTGGTGTGTGTGCGTGCGTGTGTGCGTGCGTGTGTTGCAGGTGTTTTGGCATGCTGCTGAGTCCTGGGCAGAAAGTACGCAACAGTGATATGCACCTTTTAGACATGGTGAGCACTCTCTTTAAACACTGTTTCATTGGTGAGATACAGTATCTTATTATTGGTTGGATACATGCTATTATAAAAAATGTGTTGAAATAATGTTCCCACCTTTTTGGCATGGCAGCAGCTTCTTTTTAATTGGTCAAAAAAGCATGTAACTTTTCATTCAGATTTTCATTTCAATTTGTCAAATAAACCACACTTCTTCATTGGTCAACTATAAGAATACCAGAACGCTCGCCTCAAAACATAGCGAATTCCGGCGAACTCTGAGCGGTCTCTACCTGATATTCCTAAACGTAATCTCAGTACACTATGCCTAAACCTAGCCTTATTCCTAAACTTAACCCATTTAGGCCTGACCTCGAAATTAAAAAAAAATATTCTAAATCCTCCAGTTTTCTGAAATAAATATTTTCACGATTTTTCAAAAATAGCAGACCTACAAGCTCGTAGCGTGCCACTCGGTGGCGCGCTATGAGCTTGTAGATCTGCTATTTTTCAATAGCTAAATTATAACATGTTTAAAACACAAAGGGGTTCCCGCCCAAAATGGGTTAACCTCAGCAAAACGGTGCCAAAACCTAACCTATTCCTAAACATAAGCTCAGTAAAACGACGCCTAACCCTAAACTTATTTTCCTTATCCTCAGTAAAACAAATACAAGAATACACAAACTAAACCGCCCTACTGAGTGTTTGGCAGAAAAAGATGAGGGCGAGGTTGTTTTGAGGCGAGCATTCCGGTTACCTACAAGCCTGCGCCCTCCTTTCATTGATCAGATAGTGTTCACCACCTCTACGTTATCCACTTTGTGATTGGTCACACAATAGTTTTGACACCATTTGAAGCTAATATACGTACAGCATGTGAGTGTGATTAAAATGTGACCTTGTATGTACATTACAATGAATAAATAAAGTGAACTGCTGTCCAGGAGTCCATGGGAAAGAGTTCTGATGGGAAGTCGTACGTCATCAGTGGAACATGGAACCCCAACATGCCCACATTCCAGGCTCTCAATGAAGACACCCCCAAAGGTGAGACCCACAATATACTGTGTGTTTGATTGTCGTATTTCTTAACCATGTCAACGTAGCAGTGGTCCTGGTGGTGTAATATACAGTACATTTATTTTACAGATAAACTGTAGAATATATTATTAAAATGAATATATTCTACAGATAAGCAGGAATACTGTATGAATAATATATTATAATATGAATGTATTCTATATTTCAGCGGTTTTCAACCTTTTCAGACTGCAAACCCCCCCAAAATAATCATATTTGAACTGGGGACCCCCCACCCTGATAAGCACTTGGACTGAAGGAGTTGAGGAATTACATTTTTGGTTCCACAGATACTATTGTGAAAATAGCACATTTTTGCCTCTTATATTATTTGACAATTTGTCCAATGTTTTCACAGTATAGTTTGTTGATTACTTTTGATGCAGTAATGTTTAGGTATTAAAAACCCCTGGGGTCGTAACCCACAGGTATAACCACTGCTATAGCTAAACAGTTGTATTAATATAATATCAATATATTTTATGGATGAAAGTGCATATATTATTGTGACCGTGGGTTGCAGATTACTATGAAAACCTGCAAAACCCGTCAGTCCGTCAGTCAGTCCACGCCTTGTGACATTACGCCTCGTGACATTACGCCTCGTGACACGCTCCATATATGGCCGTCTCCATATATGAAGATCACGACGCCTCGTGACACGCCTCATGACACACTCCATATATGGCTGTCTCCATGTCGATCTGACATCATCATTCCAAGACGATGCCCTAATACAATCCCTGTTATGCCCATATATGGAGATCCCTGATGTCATCAATATTAAGCCCATATATGGGAATGTCAATATATGGCCATATTGTGACAGTCTTATGATAACCAGTGTGGTTGCCACAATGCGAGACACTCTTGCAAATGAACCAAGTTGGTACAACACATGGATCTCCATATGTGGAGCTGACTATCATCACCTGGATCTCCATATATGAAGATCATGAGACTGACCTCATCAAACCCTGGATAGCCATACATGGTTTGAGATACTAGATCTGCATATATGGAGCCGGCCAGAAACTCTACATCTCTGACACCAGATTAATTGCGACCATAGGTCGCATTTACTATGAAATCGTAAATTCTTGTCCGTCGGTCAGTCACTCAAAATCCCCATACATGGAAGAGCCCCCAAATATGGTGCCCAGGTCTCGTGGAGATCACTGGTGTCATAGTAAATACGACCTGCTGTCGCAATTAAGCCCATATATGGAGATGCCTGATGTCATCAATATTGGCCAGCAACTCTACATCTGACCTCAAACCCTTAGATCTCCATATATGGATATATGTCAGAACCTGTCCATTTGTTGATCCTTCCCCATCCATCCTTCCTCTTCGATGTCTGCCTTTTGACTAATACCTGTCCATTACAACTCTAGACAGGCCTGCCCCAAAGTTATTAGAAACTAGAGTTCTCAACAGGCCGAAAATTAAGGCCCGGCCCTCATCAAACCCTGTACACTCAAGAGAATGCTGCCACCCTTAGATCTCCATATATGGAGCTGACCTGTTCTGACATTCCATATGTTGATCTGACCTCATCAAACCCTGTACACTCAAGACATGCTCCTTATATGGCCAGTACAGAATTAATTCCATGTTGATCTGACCCCCCATGCCAAAGCGCCAGCGCTCGCCCAGCAGTCTGCCATCAACGAGGCAGATTTGTGCAAGCAACCTCACCCTTTAGGGCGAGGTTATACGTTTAACTCCTGCTTCTCAACTGTTCCGTATTCAGAAGCTCTGTTGTTTCAGCGTTCTCGCCCTCAGGGCGTCTTACTGGAAATATTAATGTATTCTACACATAAACTGGTATATAACAGAATATGCATGCATTGTACATGGGTGTATTAATATTAATGTATTGTACACCTAAATGGGTGTATTAATATTAATGTATTGTACACCTGAATGAGTGTATTGATTTTCATGTATTGTTCAGATAAACAGGTGTACATGACAGTAGCGGTGGACCTGGTGGTCACAGAGGTGTTGGAACCCGTCAGGTTCCTGTTGGAGACTCTGGTCAGGGTCTATCCAGCCAACGAACGCTTCTGGTATTTCAGCCGCAAAGCCTACAGCGACACCTTCTACCTCAAACTACAACAGGTACGATAATAAACACCTTCCAGTGTTCATTTTGTCAACTAAAACTATGACTTAAAAAACCTTTTTTCACTGTTGAAAAGTAAATAAAAACATATCTATGATGATACAAACTATATGACTAAATATTGACATTTAGACACTGACATTGACAAATAGAAACTAGACTAAAATGTTATGGAGGGACTAGTGGAGAACAGATCCAGTAGAACTAAGACATTCTATGCGCGACTGTGCACAGGCGTTGTGCTCAGAAAATAGAAGATCTACAACGAGCTTGTACATCTTCTACTTTCAGCAGTATAGTATAAATCAAGCATTTATGCCATCACGGCCCACCAGAAGACATACCGGTAAAACCTATATCTTGAAGTACAACAGATAAGATAAGTTAACTCATTTACTGCCGTCTTTCACATGCTTTTTCCCAATGGTGCTCGCTGCCGTTTCATGTGTTTCAGCCTTTTTTCTCTGAATTGAGCCTCAGATTGTGGTGTTTGAACAGAACGTCGATGTGAGTGGCTCATTACTAAATCGTTGCTACCTCACGGTTACAATATTAACGCTTCTGACGGTAGCCACATTAGCGATTTAGCTTCCGGTTCATTTTGGTGTGAATTTTGATAAAATACTGAATCAATATTGGCAGTCAAAGTTAAGAAGACCTCTACCTCGTTATATCGGAAGATAAGACAAGATATTTGTTCATTTGAACAAAGTATTACCAGATTAAGAAATGTCAAGTTAGTAATGAACTCAAATATTCAATTAGCTGTTACTAAGTTGAAATAATAGTTAATATGATTACGTCATGGTTGATGAATGATTACCCAATCATCAAATTGCTGTGTGCACGTAACTTTGGGAAAGTGTCATAGTAGCTTGTTTACAACTGAAACGGACTTCCTGTGCACTAACTTCCTCTTCAAAATAAGAGCCACATGTAATGATTAGTCAACACTATAGTTTTATTTCTAAGTCTACTTACAGGACATTAACATCACATTTGAGTTCCTTTTGAATGCCTGTCAGATTTCTCTACATAACTGTCTCAGCTGTTGGTGCGCAAATGCGCCTTGCATGCCTTTGATCTACGCACAGAAAACGAGTTAAAAAGGGGGAAGAAAATAATAATACAAAATAAATTTTAAAAAAAACAAAAAAAACGAATGGTTCAAGCCCATTAATTAATTAAGATAGGAGTGCCAACCCTAACGAGCGAAGGTTCGAACCCTGAGGCTGCGTACACACCTAAAGAACAAATGTTTGGTCCGTGTGCGATGCCTGATTGCTATTTGATTGCTGCTCCAATTCATTTTCAATGGGAGTCACGTCGTTTGATCGGACAAACCTGTCCGATGTGGGGGCGGAGGGCACAACAAACACATCGGACACCTTGTAGTCAAAACAGCCAACGAACAGGGTGGGACTTCAGATCGGACAGAAGGGTGGTTTTTAACCGCCAACTAATAGGAGAGAACTTCCGTTCTTGACAGCACTGGGTGGGGTTTAGGCTGTAGTCTTCTGAGTTACGTGACACAGACTATTATATCGCTTGTTTGTATGTCTTCTTTTGGCTACGGCCGTGCGTAACTTGGAGAGTCCAAGTTGCGCACGGCTGTCTCCAGTGAGTGAGTCCAGAAATACAGGACGATAGCCAAAATAGCCGTCGGGCCTCGGCAGTTGTGAGGCTGCATTAATAATTAGTTCTAAAAGCATGTATTTTTTACGGGGACCACTATTGATTTTAATAGTAGGCCTAGACGCATATATGTCTATGAGTAGCCTAGAGTAGAAATGTAATGGCAGCGTACGAGGTTCACATGCGCAAATATAACAGATGTACAAGTTATCGACACGAATGGTACTTACGGTACACGATGTAAGCTTGTAGAAATGTTTATTTTAAGCATGCGCCGCCGCCACCACGAAAAGTTATGACGCGCGCACATGTGGGGGGAGAGACCCGATATATTTTATAGCTCTATGGGAGAGACGCAGACAGAGAAATATTTAAAATCATCCTGTCTCGCTCTAGCGCACGGCCGCACGCATAAAGAGCCAATGGAGCAAATGTTAAATAAGCTACACAGGTGGTCCTAAATGATTAATTAATTACATCACTATAGCAAAAGACGTGATATAGGTCAACTGCAGCGGAGCTGTTCTGACTTGAAGCTTAACTGACCAGCACGGCTTCAAGTTTAAACCATAAGATGACATGGAAATGCCCGTCGATTTGATGCGCAGAAATAACAGGCCTATATCGAATCAGGTTAAGGTGCACACATGGAAGAAAAGTCCTTTTTATCGGGATTCGGGGATACTTTGTTGTAGGCTATACGTCTCCGGTGAATTGTATGCACCAGCAGCAAGCACATTATTGTTCAAACACCTGCTCCTCTGTTCATCTGTTATTTGGCTAATACAATTATTAAGAATTAATGCAATTTCAAGTTGTTGCTGCAATCATGATTCATGTTGCTGTTCTCTTCTCTCTGTGTGACTGAAGGTTGCGCCCAAAAATTGTAGACAGTGATTTCCCGCACCCCCTCATGTTATTTTTCCCTCGTAAAATGACCTCTTTTCTTTTTTTCACTATTTGGTTCGCTTAACGTGTCCACGTGTCATTTGTTTACATATTTGGTACGCTTTACAGTCCAGTGTGAACACCAAACGGACCAAAATCAAAATGCAAATATGTGGTCCTTGGTCCTTGATCCGGACCTTCTAAGTGAACTTTGAGTGTGAAAAACGGCCTCGACAAACTATCGCTAGCTGCTGCTGCAGTCAAGAAAACTACACTGAACATATGTGCATCTATTTCCGCGTGTCGTAGCACCGCCCAAATCGCGCAAAGCAAGGTGTGTACGAAGCCTGAGGCTTCGTACACACCTTTCGGACACACAGATCTGTCCGACCGACCACTGATTACATTTTTATGATTTGATGCCTCCATGTCCCACAATGCTTTGCGCGATTTGGGCGGTGCTACGACACGTGGAAATAGATGCACATATGTTCAGTGTAGTTTTCTTGACTGCAGCAGCAGCTAGCAGTAGTTTGTCGAGGCCGTTTTTCACACTCAAAGTTCACTTAGAAGGTCCGGACCAAGGACCAAATATTTGCATTTTGATTTTGGTCCGTTTGGTGTTCACACTGGACTTTGTAAAGCGTACCAAATATGTAAACAAATGACACGTGGACATGTTAAGCGAACCAAATAGTGAAAAAAAGAAAAGAGGTCATTTTGCTACGGAGGGAAAAATAACATGAGGGGGTGCGGGAAATCACTGTACAATTTTTGGGCGCAAACTTCAGTCACACAGAGAGAAGAGAACAGCAACATGAATCATGATTGCAGCAACAACTTGAAATTGCATGAATTCTTAATAAGTATTTTATTAGCCAAATAAGACAAGACAACAGATGAACAGAGGAGCAGGTGTTTGAACAATAATGTGCTTGCTGCTGGTGCATACAATTCACCGGAGACGTATAGCCTACAACAAAATATCCCCGAATCCCGATAAAAAGGACTTTTCTTCCATGTGTGCACCTTAACCTGATTCGATATAGGCCTATGTTATTTCTGCGCATCAAATCGACGGGCATTTCCATGTCATCTTATGGTTTAAACTTGAAGCCGTGCTGGTCAGTTAAGCTTCAAGTCAGAACAGCTCCGCTGCAGTTGAGTTGACCTATATCACGTCTTTTGCTATAGTGATGTAATCAATTAATCATTTAGGACCACCTGTGTAGCTTATTTAACATTTGCTCCATTGGCTCTTTATGCGTGCGGCCTTGCGCTAGAGCGAGACAGGATGATTTTAAATATTTCTCTGTCTGCGTCTCTCCCATAGAGCTATAAAATATATCGGGTCTCTCCCCCCACATGTGCGCGCGTCATAACTTTGCGTGGTGGCGGTGGCGCATGCTTAAAATAAACAGATCTACAAGCTTACATCGTGTACCAGACTGTAAGTACCATTCGTGTCGATAACTTGTACATCTGTTATATTTGCGCATGTGAACCTCGTACGCTGCCATTACATTTCTACTCTAGGCTACTCATAGACATATATGCGTCTACTATTAAAATCAATAGTGATCCCCGTAAAAAAGACATGCTTTTAGAACTAATTATTAATGCAGCCTCACAACTGCCGAGGCCCGACGGCTATTTTGGCTATCGTCCTGTATTTCTGTATATAGAATAGAACCAGTACCAGACTGGACTCACTCACTGGAGACAGCCGTGCGCAACTTGGACTCTCCAAGTTACGCACGGCCGTAGCCAAAAGAAGACATACAAACAAGCGATATAATAGTCTGTGTCACGTAACTCAGAAGACTACAGCCTAAACCCCACCCAGTGCTGTCAAGAACGGAAGTTCTCTCCTATTAGTTGGCGGTTAAAAACCACCCTTCTGTCCGATCTGAAGTCCCACCCTGTTCGTTGGCTGTTTTGACTACAAGGTGTCCGATGTGTTTGTTGTGCCCTCCGCCCCCACATTGGACAGGTTTGTCCGATCAAACGACGTGACTCCCATTGAAAATGAATTGGAGCAGCAATCAAATAGCAATCAGGCATCGCACACGGACCAAACATTTGTTCTTTAGGTGTGTACGCAGCCTGAATGTTCGGGGACAGCCTTAGTGTGTGTGTCATCAAAACTCTTCAAATTCAATGGAAAAAGCATGAAATGAATGAGTCCATGGGCAGGAATAGATGTGGTGTGATAACAGATGGCACTACAGTGGCTCTAGTAATTATAGCAGCACATTGGTTCTACTACAGCAGCTCTAATTGTTACAAGCTCAGCGAGTGGTTAAATTGCAATTTATTTTAATAACGATTCAGCAATTATTCCTGTAAAAACCCAAAGCCCTAGAGCAGTGGTTCTCAAAGTGGGGTCGAGGGACTCTCATGGTTCCTTGATGCAAGTCCAGAGGTGCCACAGAATATTTGGAATCACTTAACACTACACAAAATCTCTTCGCCAAAAGTAGCAGATCTACAAACCAACACATAGTGAGCATGTAGATCGGCTATTTATGCAGAATGTTCCTCCCAGTATACCTAGGTGTTGTTCAAGTGGTTAAATGTCAATTGTGAAGTTAATTTCAATCTGTCCTAATGTATCAAATAAATAACGGTAGTGGGTCGCACACACCAAGACTTCAGTTCATAAAATAATTGTGGTCCAAAAATAAACAAACTGTCTTGGCGATATTGTGGGGGAGGTGGCTATCTATCGTTTACGATAGTCAGTCACTCATATTTGGTAGTCTGTTTCTGACTGTCAGTTGATGCTTCATATCCATACGAGTCAAACCACCGGGACAATTTGTTTATTTTTGGAACACAGTTCTTATATGATGCGATATTAAACGTGTCATTGTCTCTGGGAATTAAAAATGGGGGGGAAAAACACGACCCACGTAGGAGGTGTAAATTACGCCAGACTTTGGTAATAATGTAATTCAGGAGTGCCGTGGATGAAAACGTTATTTACAGGTGTAAAAAATAAAAAAGGTTTGAGAACCACTGCCCTAGAGTGTCTGTAACAGTGATATGCATGCAGAGTCAGACTGCATTTGGTATTTTCTAACTGGTACACATTGCTAATAGTCTGCCATCCTTACTGGTTGATCTCAAGGTTGTAGGTTGTTGATCCCACTTTTAGTACAGTGTGTCTTCTCTTCCTCTCTGTACCCTTCAGGATTTTAACCATGCACAGTTGATAGTTCCAAAGTGTATTCTCTCTCTCTCTCTCTCTCTCTCTCTCTCTCTCTCTCTCTCTCTCTCTCAATTTTTCAGCTTTAGGCTTATGCGTAAAAATGGCAAAATTGATTAAGTGTGTGTGTGTGTGTGTGGTGTGTGTGTGTGTGTGTTCAGCGCTCAGACAAGGCCAGTCAGGGGGACGTGGTGTATGAGGTGGTCAGCCTGCAGAGGGAGTCAGAGAGACGCAACGCGGGACAACCCACCTCACCTGCTGAGGACGAGGACATTGAGGAAGGTACATAACGCCTGTCTGTCTGTAGTTGCGAACGCAGTGAGCATTTACTATGAGACCCAGCAGATCCTGTCTGTGTGTCTGTGTGTCTGTGTGTGTGTGTGTCATGCTGTAACACCACCCGCCCACCACCAGGGGGCGCAGCTGTATCACACACAAAAACACACACATGCACGCACACACACACACGCACGCACGCACACACACACACACACACACACACACAAAACTTAACTTAAAAAAAACTTAACTTAAAAAAAAACTTAAAAAGGAAAAACTTTAAAAGGAAAAACATAAAAAAAACTTAACGTAAAAAAAAACTTAACTTAAAAAAAAAAAAAAAACTTTAAAAGGAAAAACTTAAAAATTAACTTAAAAAAAAATTAACTTAAAAAAATCTTAAACACAAAAAAAACCCTTAAAAAATTACGTAATTTATTCTAATTGTTGTTTTTGCAATTTACGAGCTGCGTTCGCTTCCCGCGTTTGCGCGTCTTACTTGTAGTATACTGTAGTAGTATTCTGCAGACAGTGACATCTCCATAATAAATCATATATACTGTATATATATTCTTCTTCAGACAGTGACAGTGAGATCTCCAGTGGGACAGGGGATGTCTCCAAGGACTGTCCTGAAAAGATCCTGGAGTCCTGGGGAGGAATCCTCAACAGATGGTAAGAAAACTGTTTGCACTCAAACAGGATCAGAGTTAGAGATACTGACGTGTTTACTTGTTGTCACACTTGGTCCTTAAGTGAAGGTAGTGTGGGCCAAAATGGCACTCGAAACAGCTCTCAAAGTACTCCAAAAACACTCAAAGAGCAAAATACCAAAAATGCAAGTCAGTCCTTTAAGCAAAATAAAAAAAAAACCTTTTTTGTATTCACCTTGCAGAGTACCAACACACAGCATACAAAACAAGTATATACAGCCCACTGGCCAGGTTGGCTCCATCTAGGTCTGCTCTGCACCCTGTGCAATCCTACCCTGTGCAATCCTACCCTGTGCACCTGCCACTGTGCAATCCTACCCTGTGCACCTGCCACCCTGTGCAATCCTACCCTGTGCACCTGCCACCCTGTGCAATCCTACCCTGTGCAATCCTACCCTGTGCACCTGCCACTTGCCGGGGCAGTGGCAGGTGCTCCTTTTAAAGGCTAGGCCCCTCCCATGGACCAAACCAACCTTGGATTGATTCCACAATCATACCAGTGCATTCCCAATGTCCAGAGACATCACAATTCATAACATACATTTTAGTGTCACATAATAATTAATTATCCACATAATATGATCCACATAATATAATTCTGTTCTCTAAGCAAACCCTCCCACTGTTGGCATGTTCCCCATACCCCACAGTAGTTGCTCCCTTCAATGGAGTCAACATTCAATTATCAATCAACAAATACACAATAAATAATGTCAAACAAATCTAATCCTCTGCTAATTCAAACCCTGTTTGTTTCTATGCATGGGAACAGAGTTTCTTTCTCCAAAAGATCACAATACTACGGCCTGGAGTATCGCTACAATATTGGGAAATAAAATATCACGATATATTGCCATATCGATTGCCCATCTCTACTTAAAATGGTGATGTCCTCACAAGTATAGTAATACAAAGTGTGTGTGTGTAGGCATGGGAACCTGTCCATGCGTCCTAAGGGTCTGTCTGCTCTGGTGAAGCCTGGGGTCCCTGAGGCCCTGAGAGCTGAAGTGTGGACCCTCCTCTCTGGTTGTCATAGCGACCACACCCTGCTAGAATGCTACCGCATACTCATTACCAAGGTAAAACACACACACACACACACACACACACACACACACACACACACACACACACACACACACACACACAGGAATGCCTGGGTTCATGTGGTTAAATGTGTAGTGCTATTACTGTAGTTTAGTCAGCAGAGAGGTCTTCTGGTAATCAGGAGGTCACCGGTTTTCCTCCTGGCCCTGTGTTAACCCCCCCCCCCCCACACACACACACACACTTGACCATGAGCAAGGCACTGAACCCCAGCTCAGCTCATCTACTACCCTGAGCAAATAAAGAATATACTCTGTATAATAATTTAGACGTGGAAGTGCACTATAACTAATGTACATACCTTGCTATTTGACTTACTGTTGTTGCTAGTCTTTATGTATTTCTCTGTTATTGTTATTTGTCCCTCATGGTAAAACTCCCACCGTGTCACATCTTTCTTGTAGCCTACTGGTACCTTCATTTGATTTAATGGTTAATGTGGTTAAACGCTAACGTGACATGGATGCGTTCCAGGTCTCAATGGATTAAAGCTAAATCAAATAGATTGGTTTGATTGTAATGTTCATGTCGAGGTAAAGATTGTTCCAACTTCCATCACAGCACAATGAGCACATTGTGGCGGAGCGATGCGTCTCTGTTCTTCAGATCAGTCTGGGCTAACTAAACACAGCTTTATTAAAATGAGGCAAATTAATACAATAAGTATGAATTATTCATTTGATTTAGCAAGAGAGCACGTTTCTTATCACCAACCGAGGCTGGCGCATATAGAGAAAGAAAGACTTCTGCTGTATTTGAATTAAGTTTTACCGCATACAATATTTTATATCAAAAAATAATATACATTCGAAATTCGATAGGTTCGAATGGATCGAACCCATGTGGGGTTTTAAAAGGAACATTAGAAAGTATTTTTTTGCCAATTCTGTCAGCACTAATGACTTCATAACTTGATTTAATTTACTTAATTTGTGTAATTACTGGCAGCAGTACACACTACTTCAGCCGGTTTAGTTGACTGCATTCCTGGACTGCAGGACAAAATTAATCCTGCCATATCAACTTGTAAGACGGTTTGTCCAGCCATCTGTCAGACCGCAAGATTCCATGACATTAGGTTGTAGAAGGGCTTTAGAAGTTTGCATTGAGGAGATCGGAACTCTCAAATCAAACAAGCTTCTGACTGAAAACTAGTTTTTAGGCTGGGTGTTGTAGTTTTTGGTCTCTGTGTTGTAGTTTTAGGCTGTAGGCTGGGTGTTGTAGTTTTTGGTCTGTTTGTTGTAGGTTTTAGCCTGTAAGCCAAATTCCAATACCGCAACTTTCACACTCGCTCACTCCCCTCGCGTCCTCCACTCGCTCCTCGGCTCCGCCCCCAGCGAGGAGGAGAGGAGGAGGAGAGGATTCGATGCGAGGACAGAGTGGTGGAGTGGATTTGCCTCTAGAATCGGAATGTACTCCGCTGTCATTTCAAAGCGACGGCACATTCCGCGATCACTTATGACGTGAATCAATTCAATTCAATTCAAAGGGCTTTATTGGCATGGGAAAACATACGTTTACATTGCCAAAGCTAAAGTGGTGGAACAATATAGTGTCACACAGCTGGATCACTGGAACTCCGAACCCAGAGCCGTACAGTCTACAGAATAGACAATTCATCATTTTGTGCATGTAACCGAGGCCAATGTGTATGTATTGGTAACATTGGACAGTCCCTCCTCCGACGGTCTTTGCAAATAACGGACACTAACAGGAATTAGGTAGTCTCTCTGACTTAAATATTCAGTTCAGTCCACATATAAATAAATAATTTTTTGTCACCGTCATTCATAGCAGTCTGTGCATTCAGGCATGCACAGAGATAAATTAACTATAGCTTTTGAGGTGCGCACAATATAGCCTACTTTTATTATGCTTATATCACACAACGCAATAAAGCCAGTGGCTTGTTGTGGTCCTTTCACTTTCACATATGTAGGCTATAGGCTACTTTATCATTCTGAAGCTCTATTAATTCAGCGAAAATGTGTCTCTTCAACAAACAGCAAAGCTATTTAGTTTAATGTGTGTGCGTGTGTGCGTGCATGTGTGTTGGGTCAGCGTCGCTGACTCAGAGCCGCAGCGGCCGGCAGCTAGTGGATGGGGGGTGGGGGGGGGTGCATAGTATCGGGTTTCAAGCAGTGTTCACTGGAGATGGAAAAAAACATGTACACGTGATGCGGAAATCCGCCGCGAGGAGATAACATACCCCACCGAGCCTGCACCTGATGTACACTCGCTCTATGCGGTCTCGGAGAGCCCACTCGGCTCCTCCACTCGCCTCCTCGATGGAGCACTTTAACAATCGGAACGTTAACCATTTCCGGGTCAAGCTGGAATGACCCCGAGTGATCGAGTGGGAGTGAGCGAGTGGCCGAGATTTTGGGTATTGGAATTTGGCTCTATAGGCTGGGTGTTGTAGTTTTTGGTCTCTGTGTTGTAGGTTTTAGCCTGTAGGCTGGGTGTTGTAGTTTTTGGTCTCTGTGTTGTAGTTTTTGGTCTCTGTGTTGTAGTTTTAGCCTGTAGGCTGGGTGTTGTAGTTTTTGGTCTCTGTGTTGTAGTTTTAGCCTGTAGGCTGGGTGTTGTAGTTTTTGGTCTGTGAGTTATCAAGCACCAGATTATTCAGTTAATGTATCTTGTAATTTATGCACGCGACAGATGTTCACATGTGCAATTACCAAGCCTGTTCTGATTGGATGAGAGTTAGAACCAAAAAAAGGAAAACACACTGGCATGGAAACAACCTGCAAATAGATGAAGCATGTTGCTATGGCAGCTTGTCTTGTCTACTGTACATTCTATAGGTGTGTGTGTGTGTGTGTGTGTGTGTGTGTGTGTGTGTGTGTGTGTGTGTGTGTGTGTGTGTGTGTGTGTGTGTGTGTGTGTGTGTGTGTGTGTGTGTGTGTGTGTGTGTGTGTGTGTGTGTGTGTGTGTGTGTGTGTGTGTGTGTGTGTGTGTGTGTGTGTGTGTGGCAGATCACAGGTGGGTGTATTAATTCCATTCCCTGAAACAATATTGAAGTTGATGCTGACTCAAAAATGGCAGGAGCAGTCATGTTAGATTTCAGAGCCACATTTGATGTCATTGATGTTCTAAGGAGTTCTAAGAGTAATGGTAGTTTATCTAATTGTAGTATGTTTTTAGCATGTGGGATAGCCTTAAATACATGCAAAAAGAGCATTGAGCCCATACAACAGGTGAACAATGCAACATTTCAGGGCATTGTCCTTGACACGACGGTCAAGTATGACTGAGCATGTCATTTTCAAAAGCCATGCATTGGAGCATCCCTCAATCTAAGAAATTCCATAAATTAGAAACGCATGTTTAAGAAGTTACTTCATGCCGCTTGTAGATATTTTCACTAGTTTGGGTCCCGGGCAAACACCTAATCTTGTCTTTTGTTTTGGGTCACATGCTAAAAGGTTTAGGAACCTCTGACCTAAACAGTGGCTCAGGATGTAGAGTGGCTGCCTTGGAATTGCAAGGTTTCCTTGATCAAGACACTGAACCCCTGCTGATGAGCGGGTTGCTGCCTTGAATTGCGTGGTTTCTCCTCTCCTCTCTCTGACCATGTTTTTCATTGGACCTCAATAGTGTGCAGGTAGGACGGACAGACAGACAGACAGACAGACAGACAGACAGACAGACAGACAGACAGACAGACAGACAGACAGACAGACAGACAGACAGACAGACTCTTTATATACGTTTTTCTTCTGTCTTGTGGTTGTTGTCCTTCATGGACTGTCATTCTATTCTCTGTCTCTCCTCAGAGGGAGTCTAATAAATAATCAGCTCAAGGTTTGTCCTTCATGTTTCTGATAATCGTCTCTTTCTCTGCTGCCCACTCGTCTCCACCGTCCTCCAACTCTCTTTTTATTTCACTCTGAACGAATGCTGTCTCCATGGCGATCTCTCTCTCTCTCTCTCTCTCTCTCTCTCTCTCTCACAGAGTGCTCCTTCTCTAGTTAGCTGACTGTGAATTTAAACTAATTAAATCACTCTTAAGCCCTACATATGCTTTATCACACAACATGCTGTGTGCTTTTACAGGGCCTACTGTATGTTTGAGAACATTCTTATTTTTTTATGTATTTAAATATTTGAAGCTTTATTTTATGACAAAAACAGGAATGCCTGGGTTCATGTGGTTAAATGTGTAGAGCTATTACTGTAGTTTTGTCAGCAGAGAGGTCTTCTGGTAATCAGGAGGTCACCGGTTTGCCTCCTGGCCCTGTGTTAACCCCCCCCCCACACACACACACACACACACACACACACACACACACAAACACGCACACACACACACACACACACACACACACACACACACACACACACAGCACACACGCGCACACGCACACACACTCATCAAGACCATATGAGCAGGAATAAAAAGTATATTGTTGCTTCCGGGCAGAGACCTCTTATTTCCATATTCTAATCTACAAGCGCTTTGAGCTTGTAGATTGCTATTGAATTTTAATCCTGAAAAGTAACAGTTTTGGACATATGAGGTCTCCACCTGACAGAGATGTTATATAGTTGCAGTAGTTGTACTGTAGTAATAATTGTATGATTAGTGAGACATGTGATGTGAGAATGTGGGTGAGAGAGAGAGGGAGACAGACAGAGAGTGTCTGGGGGGTGTTGCTGAGTCTGAGTTAGGAGGAGAGGATGACTGCTGGTTACACATTATGAGTGTGAGTTAGGAGGAGAGGATGACTGCTGGTTACACATTATGAATGTGAGTTAGGACCACCATGAGTGTGGTAAATGGTAAATGGTGCATTTATATAGCGCCTTTATCCAAGGCACTTTACATAGATTGTGCATTACATTCACCCATTCATACACTGATGGCGGCAGAAACCATGCAAGGTACCAACCAGCACATCAGGAGCAATTAGGGGTTCAGTGTCTTGCTCAAGGACACTTCGACACTAACTCTGGGGGAGCACGGGTTCGAACTGGCGACCTTGCGGTTACCATCCGGAAACTCTACCCCTGAGCCACCGCCGCCCCAAGTGTGAGTTAGGAGGAGAGGATGACTGCTGGTTACACATTATGAGTGTGAGTTAGGAGGAGAGGATGACTGCTGGTTACACATTATGAGTGTGAGTTAGGAGGAGAGGATGACTGCTGGTTACACATTATCTGTGTTTACAATGAGATTGTCCTTAATGTGACCCAGGCAGGCTACCATCAGCCTTATTGGATAGTCTAATCAATAGTGTAGTTTTACTAATACTATGTGGCACCTGGAACCGAGCAGAAGGTCACATAGGTTCCACCCCCGTACCACTCAGTCTATGTGTCATAGTGCCCCTGAGCAAGACACTTCACCCCTAACTGTTCCCTGCGGTGCTGTCACCCACTGCTCCTGATTGATAGGATGGTAAATGTATTGATATCACCCACTGCTCCTGATTGATAGGATGGTAAATGTATTTATATCACAATTTACAATTACATTTTTTACAATTTAGGCATTTAGCAGATGCTCTTAATCCAGAGTGATTTACATTAAGCAATAACAAAAGCATGGCATACATCATATATAAAATAGTTATCATGAATCATGCGTAAACTAAGAACGTAACAGTGGAGTATCTATGTAAACTATACATACTATACTAATAATATATTATACATGTGTACTATAAAGTGCTATGATGCTACGTAACAAGCTATAAGTCTGTTTAAAATACTATCTAAGTCTACATAATGTGCTATCTAAGGGGATAGGCTAGGGAAAGTGCTACGGGCCATGGTGGAGTCTGAAGAGGTGGGTTTTCAGACTACGGCGGAAGATTGATAGGATGGTAAATGTATTGATATCACCCACTGCTCCTGATAGTTAGGATGGTAAATGTATTGATATCACCCACTGCTCCTGATAGTTAGGATGGTAAATGTATTGATATCACCCACTGCTCCTGATAGTTAGGATGGTAAATGTATTTATATTACCCACTGCTCCTGATAGTTATGATGGTAAAAGTATTTATATTACCCACTGCTCCTGATAGTTAGGATGGTAAATGTATTGATATCACCCACTGCTCCTGATAGTTAGGATGGTAAATGTATTGATATCACCCACTGCTCCTGATAGTTAGGATGGTAAATGTATTGATATCACCCACTGCTCCTGATAGTTAGGATGGTAAATGCGGAGGAAACATTCTATGATTCAATGCATGTGCAAAATGTACTGTAGAAAATACTTCTACGACGAATAAAGATAACAGTTATTTTTTATGGATCAATCTATTGTAAAAGTAGGTGGATCTGGTTGTGGTAGTAGTACCGGTAGTAGTAATAGTAGATGAATAGTGGTAGTAATAAAACAGATGATTAGTGTTAACAGTCCTGGCAGAAACAGGAAGTCATGGGTTCATTGCAACAACAACACGACCACTGGAGCATGAGAGGAGGGGGGGGGGTGCTAATAGAACAATGTGAATGGTGTACATAGGAAACCATTCCGGGGGGGGGGGGGGGGGAGAGAGAGAGAGAGAGAGAGAGAGGGGGGAGAGAGAGAGAGAGAGAGAGAGAATCAGGTGCAGTTGGGAGGAGGGGGGATGGAGGGGCAAGAGAAGCTAGAGAGTGTGTGTGAGGGAAAGAGAGCGAGACCTAGCAAATGAGCAAGTGAGAGAGCCAGTGTGTGGCCGGCTAGAGAGAGAGAGAGAGGGAAGTGTAGCCCAGTCACAGCATCTCTGTGTCTCACTGCAGTAGGCAGCACAGGGGGACACAACTCCCTCTATCCTCCTCTCCTCTCATCCCTCCTCTCCTCTTCCCCCCTCTCTCCCAGCACAACAGCATCACTCCGTCTGTGCTCATTTTTCAAAGTGTTTGCTCCTCGCTGCTCTCTGTTGATCGACCGCATTCATTCATTCACGTCTGCTGCTCTGGGATCAGCCGGCTGGTTCATTCTGTGTGGAGGAGAAGCGCTGGAGTGTCTTGTTAATGACTGAGCTGAGACCAGCAGACACACACACACACACACTGGGGAGTCGGGACCGCTGTTTCTCTCTAAGGCTTTTTGTCGAGGCTTTTCCGTTGGTTCAGATGGACAGAAGGACGACACAGAGACGTCAGCCCAGAGGAGCGGCGTGTTGAATAGAGACGCTCTAGACACTTCTCTGTCCTTCTAGCACCTACTCTGTCCTCCTAGCATCTCCTCACACCTCCTAGCACCTCCCTCGGCTCTCCTGCCACTCCCCCCTACGGCCTGTCGCCTCTGGAGAATGTCACGGCCGGCACGCCACTGAAAACAAGTTTATGGGATAAACAAGAGGAATGCGGATTGATCTCACACCACACACAGCGCTGAGCAGTGGAGCTGAACTGGATCAGTGAGGAGTTGTTGTTGAGTGGAGCTGCAGAGTTTACTCTGTTTGGCTTCTCACTGCTCCTGCACAGAGCCTGTTCATCAGCTGCTCCTGTTCTATACCCACCCACCTCGGAGAGCTCCTCTTCTTCTTCTTGGATACTTTCAGTGACACATTGGATAAACCTCCTTGTTGGATAAACCTCCTTGTTGGATAATCCTCCTTGTTTGATACCGTCACGCTGGATACTTCCGTGTTGGATTACTCTTCATGTTCGATGCTGCCATGATGGATAATGTGACACGCTGTGCGGATGTCAGCGCTTGTTTATATGGACTCATGTCACGGCTGTGTCTCTCTGTCTCTCCCCCTGTGTGTGTGTGGATGTGTTGTAAACACAGCCCGGTCCTGCATGTCCAGCGCTGTGTGCTGTGAGCCCGGCGTGGACATCTCTGTGTTGATGTAGGCTGAGTCTGTGTTTTGATTCAGACAATAGCTGGACAAACAGGCAGCCCAGACAGGCACCAAAACAAACCGAGTGACCGTGACACACAAAACAAAGTAGCAGCCCTGTGGGCCTGCTGCTGCTCTGCCGCAACAAAAGACTATCTTTGAATGTCAGAGCGACGCGTACAGTTCGCTTTCACCCCGCAGAGCTTAACGCAATAGAACAAGCCACATGCTCTTTGGCTGGTTTAATCTGCACTGACTGGGGATCTGTTCCGATAGGAGTGAGAGAGCAGCCTTTCCCTGCCGGAATCGCTGGCCGCCCCACGGTGCTGTCTTTTATTTTTTTACTTTGGTTTCTGCTTTCCACCCCTCCGGTGGTTCTTTGCCTTTTAGTGTGGACAGATTGTGCCCTCTCCCTCCTGGTGACAACTGGCGGTAAGAGTCAGAAGAGGTGGCCGGCAGACAGGTGGGCTGTTCAGCAGGGAGCCGTATAGCCTCCGGGGCGCATGGAGGCCGTATCGTTCACGCTGCCGTTGTCTCCTTCTGTCCGTTCGCTGAGGGAGCGCAGCTGCGCTCGTTCTGCTGTTCCTCCCTCCCTCTCCCCTCTGCTTCTCTGTGGCTCTTCTAAACATGACTGATGGGAAAAAGGAGAGCTGAGCCGGCCGCCAGCCTTTTCTCCTGAGGATGTATTGATTTCCTCCACGCTTTGTCACAGTTTCATTTGATTGAAACCCAGCTATGTGACACTCTGTGTGTGTGTGTGTGTGTGAGAGAGAGAGAGAGAGAGAGAGAGACGGAGAGAGAGAAAATCTACTGAGCTCCGAGGTTGCGGCGGACGACCCAGCTGAGTGGTTGGCGAGGAGGGCGGGCGTCCAGTTCCAGCCTGGCACTGGCGGAACTGACCATTCACCAACCTGACCCACCTGGACGGCTTCCCAGCTCTCGGCCATGAATCAGTCCAGCGCTCCAATGACGGCGTCCACTGCCAACAGCAGCCTAGGCGGGGGGCTCCTGGTCGGGAACCACTCGTGTCCGCTGGGCTGGGGACACCGCGAGGGCCCGGACGCCTGCGTCCTGGAGACGGCCGTCATCGTGCTGCTTACGGCGCTCATCATCGCCGGGAATCTGACGGTGATCTTTGTGTTCCACTGCGCCCCGCTGCTGCACCACTACACCACCAGCTACTTCATCCGCACCATGGCCTACGCCGACCTCCTGGTGGGCCTCAGCTGCCTGGTGCCCGCGCTGTCCCTGCTGCGCTACCCGGCCGGCGTGGAGTCGCCCGTCACCTGCCAGGCGTTCAGCTACGTCATCTCGGTGCTGAAGAGCGTGTCCATGTCGTGCCTGGCGTGCATCAGCGTGGACCGCTACCTGGCCATCACGCGGCCGCTGTCCTACACGCGGCTGGTGACGGCGGGCCGCCTGCGCTGCTGCATCGCCCTCATCTGGCTCTACTCCGGCCTGGTGTTCCTGCCCTCCTTCTTTGGCTGGGGCAAGCCCGGCTACCACGGGGACATATTCGAGTGGTGCGCCCACTCCTGGCCCACGTCGGCGCTCTTCACAAGCTTTGTGGTGTGCCTGCTGTACGCGCCGGCTGCGCTCGCCGTCTGCTTCACCTACTTCCACATCTTCCGCATCTGCCAGCAGCACAACCGTGAGATCAGCGAGCGCCGTGCACGCTTCCCCAGCCAGGAGATGGAGGCCGGTGAGGGTGGAGGCGGAGGAGGCGGAGGAGGCGGCGGAGGCGATGGTGCAGGGGCAGGCGTCAGCGGAGACCACCATCACGGTGGAGGAGGGGGGCACGGGCACGACCGGCGCTATGCCATGGTGCTGTTCCGCATCACCAGCGTCTTCTACATGCTGTGGCTGCCCTACATCATCTACTTCCTGCTGGAGAGCGCCCACGTGCTGGACAGCCCTGCCCTGTCCTTCATCACCACCTGGCTGGCCATCAGCAACAGCTTCTGCAACTGCCTCATCTACAGCCTGTCCAACAGCGTGTTCCGCCTGGGCATGCGCCGGCTGTCGCAGACCATGTGCTCGTTCAGCCACTGCGCGGCCGACGACAGGGATTTCGGTGAGCCGAGGAAGGTGAGGAAGCGGGCCAACTCCGGCTCTATTTGAACCCCAACCCACCAAGGAGTGGATTGTACAGCTCACTTTTCTTCCCCCCTTCCCCCCCACAAGATGTCGGGAGCTTCAGCCTCGAGTCTTCACGGGATTAGCGTTGATTAATGCCTGGCTGTGTGCCAGAAAATAGCAGATCTACATGCTGAAAGAGTGTAGATCGACTTTGTTTGGGGGCACGCGACTATAAGTCTGAATGGGGCTCAGGTCGCTGGTGAACTTTGAATTGACTTGACAGGGGATGAACTGCCACAAGTAGGAAGTCTTCCCAGCACGACATGACGTCTGTGAGCCGACACCAGCAAAGCTACTTGGGGTGACGATTTAAAGTGGTTGTTATGAGAAGTTTTTGCTGTCTGACTGTCACCTAGATACTAGCGTTGTGAAGAGGTTTAGCTGTGTGTGACTGTCACCTACTACATCCTAGTGTCATCAATGCTTTTCTCAGGCTCGTAAAATGCTTGATTTATACATGGTTGCGAAAACCGGTGTTGTGTGCCCGCGAATAGCAGGCATCTGCTATTTTCGCCCCCGGCACCAGTACGTAACAACGTTTCAGTCAGGTTTCATGTTTACATTTCTCTTATTATATCATCAGCAGAGGAAATTCCCCCAAGACGTTTCACTAAGGTTTTCCCTCCAGTTTTTCACGGTGATGTGGTGATCATAAATATCTGCTTGGATTAGGTTAAATTTGATGTGATTAGCCTGTATTGGATTTGGCCCTGCATACTTACACATTAGCATCATTAGCACATAATCATGGGCCTAGTATCCTCGTGTGTACTCATGACCTAAAAAGGGTGAAAGGGTGCCCCCAGGACACACACAAACGCATACACACAAACGCGTACACAGATGAATGGCATCTTAACAGTTCTTTCTGTTCAATAGCAACAGATGATAACTTGGCCTTGACTGTGAATGTTCTTTATCCAGAACGATGTGAGAGCATTTTGTCAGCCTGTCCGGGTAACCCAGTAAAGTCACGAGTTTGACTCCCACAATAGCCGTAACAGCAATATGGTTAACCCCCCCCCCCCCCATACATTTTAAAGACTAATTTTAATGAACGCACCGCAAGTAAATGCACTGATTGAGAGTGTGACATTGGTACATTTTTTACACTCTGGGTTAAATTAATCAGGATTTGCTTTGTGGCTTCAATTTAACCCATTTTGGGCGGGAACCCCTTTTGGTGTTTTAACTAAGCATTATGTTATACTTTCGCTATTTAAAAATAGCAGATCTACAAGCTCGGAGCTTGTAGCTCTGCTATTTTTTTTAATCGTGAAAATACGGCACAAATCTTTGAATATATATTCTTTCAGAGCCAACGTTTTTTTGATTTCGAAAAGATAAAGGCCAGGTTGTCTCTACAGGAGCCTTATTTTGACAAAGACAGTGATTCACGTAATTTCATATCCAACGCTTCACTGCCAAAGACGGTGATTTACATCCTATGGTCTTTTCAGTGGTTTGCGATAGATGGCGCTCTTCGCCAGCGTATAAATGGTTCTAGGTTGCTAAACAACGGAACCGGAAATTAACCGGAACTGAAAACTCCTGTCTCCATCCGCCTCAATGCAAAACAGATTCCCATATCGCTCTCACACATTTTATGTGTCCCAATCATTATATGTGAACATTTTCAAACATGTATTTTTAAAAATAAAGTAAGTCTGCACGCTCAGTTGTGAACTTGTAGTTCAGCTATTTTTCTATTACATTTTTTACATACGGCTCAAGTGGTTATTTTTGAATATCCAAAACATTAAATATGGCTAAAATCTAAAATGACACAGATGCTTAACCTGTTTTAATAGGTTAACTGCAAAGACTCCACCTCAGAACTAGTTTGTACTGCCTTTAGTTTTCTGCAGCACAGTGTTTCAAACACTTGGTCTTTGCAGTTTCTCCTTTTTCCCCAGCAGTTTGCATTCGTGTACATTCCCCTCGAGTCGACCCATCAGATGTTTTCTAGATGGTGTCAACAAAGACTTTAATACTGTTATTTGTCAGCCAAGCGACGAACAAACCAATGATTTCTCCTGAGACAAATTTCCCCCTGACCTGATAGATGCTCTTGGAGTCATTGTTGGGTCATCAGTGGAGTTTTCTACATCACTGAGTGCAGTAAGTGCACACATTTGTTCCAAATCAACTGGTTGGGAAACACTGAGGTAGGTGACAGGTTGGAAACAAGCGAACAAACCAAACCCCTTCCTTGATATTGTGACTACTGTTGTTGGCTGCTAATGCTGCTCCTGGTTGTTAACTGGTACCTCCTTCTGTTTGACTTTGCCCTAAAGGATGGATTTTTATTTTCCGAGATGAGCTAAAGAAGATGTCATGTTCTTGGACGCATACTCCTACAGTACACGGCACATTGCACTTTTTGTTTTTTAAAGGAAAGACTAGTCTTAGGCTGCATGACATTCATATCTGACCAGATTGACCTTGTGACCCTGATGCTTCATTTATACTCTGTTGGACGGACGTTGTCGCTCTTTGAAAGTAGACTAATCTACTGTACAAGCCTGAAGACGCATCACGTCGCTCAGAGATCTAGGCCTGTCACAACTGTGAGATAATTGCAATTATTTGAGATAATCACAATTACTTTTTTTGCATAATCGTCATTTTCAAAAATAGTGGAAACTATTCATATAAAATTTTAAATTATTAAATGATGTAAGTTATTTGTTATACCTGCCCTGTGAAACTTTTGTTTACGAAGCCTAAAAGCCAAGCCGAGTAAATTGTTACTCGCAATTATTTGAGCGAGAATTAATTGTCAAGTAAAAAGCCCTAGATAGATCTGCTATTTCCGCAGAGCGACACCGTTTGTAGGAGAATGCACAATTAAGTGTCATTCAGGTTCCAAAGTGAAGTGAATTCTCTCTAGTCTTAGCCTGGTCTGTGCCGTTATCATATCCGAATGTTGGTGTTTGTCTTTTTTGTATAATACTGAAAACACTGGAACGGGAACATGTCAAACAAGACAACGATTATGCCCATATGAATATGTGTCACACAGAGGCAGTAGAATGCGTTTCATATGAATATGTGTCACACAGAGGCAGTAGAATATGCGTTTCATATGAATATGTGTCACACAGAGGCAGTAGAATATGCGTTTCATATGAATATGTGTCACACAGAGGCAGCAGAATGCGTTTCATATGAATATGTATGTGAGAAAACAGTAGAACACATGTTGTCATTCCTCTTTTATACGGCGGGAGTTTTGTGTTGTTTTGTTTTAGGATCCTAAGGGCCTACACTACAAAATCCTGCGGCCCGTTTTTAGACTCTCTGAGTAAAAACCTTCACCCATATATTGGTTTGGCCGATATGTTTTCATTTTTTGACTCTCATCAGTGTTGCCAAATTATTCAGGCAATGTTGAACCATTTTCAACCTGGCGTTACTGTTTTGGGAAGGTCACTATAGGAGAAAATCTTCAAAAAATGTCAAACTATTTAAAAATATGTTTGAACAGTGGTTGAGTATTTATTTTTTTGCATGCTTGTTCGTTGTATAATTAAAGTTAAATGGTGTCTTTATGTTGTTGATATTGAATATACTTAATTTCAAATGTTTATTGATGAGAAAGTCATGTTTATTTTTTATTTCTTTGCTTCTAAGTTAAATGTTCTCAAATAGAAACTAATAAAATCTAAGATTTTCAAATTGATGCGCGATTTCTTTTGGACAAAATATCGGTCAAAACATTGGTAATTTATTTCAGAATTGGGATCGGGATCGGCATCGGCCTCTTGATCTCAGAGTTAGTTTTAGTATAGAGTTAAGTTTAACGTTAGCACAAACAAAAGTTATTTTTGATTTAATGTTTCACTGGTACATCTTTCACAATAACCACTGTGTTTTGACAACTTTAAACACAATATTTAGCGAGTGTCTGCCGTGACGCATACCGTTTCTCTCAATATTATTATTGCCTTCCAAAATACACTCGCTAGGAACTCTGCATCATTCATTTTGGAGCGGTACTTCCGTGGTTTTGGTTTGAATTCTGGGAATTGTGGTTCTAACAGACAACATAGCTGCCAGAGGTGTTCACCAAAAAGACTACAAAGATGGATGTTGTTACACATTATTACTTTAAGTGTGTGTTTGAATATAGCGCACTGTGCAATACAAATGAATACGTGAGGGCGCTCCCGGTGCGCATGTCCGAACGCACCCTAAATGACCCCAGGGTTTTGCAGTGTAGGCCATGGTGCTTTAAAACCACAGAGAATGAATATTTTATTCATTGATTCTGTTGAACTGCATATATTGTGATATTGACCATACTGGTTTGCTAGAAAAAGACAAATGTATGTATGTAAAACCAATTTAAAAAGTGCATTGGGTTAGAGTTGGGATCCTTTAGGATTTGAACGATTCCTTAGCGGTTCCCTTAAACGATTCCTATATTAAAAAAAGAAAATCTAGATGATTTTCGCCTTCACTAGAAAAAGTATTATAAACACATTTTCATACTTGAGGGCGTTCCAAATGGACCCTATGGGTAACTTGAAGGGGTTCCAAGTGGACCTTACAGGTCTGTAACTCTGAGAGTGTATAAATGGAACCAAATGAATGGACCCGTAAGGGATCCATTTGGTTCCATTTGTACAATCTTAGAGTTATGATGTCAAGTCTACATACCAGCTCTGACAGTGTGCTGAAAAAAAAAAAACAGCGATTCCGGAAACGGTTCCAAATGTGATGGATCTGGTTCCTCCGCTTCTGGATCCCAACCCTACATTGGTGGGGTGTTGCAGCTTATAAAAATCCTATATATTGTATAATACATAGTATTTATTTAGTTATGTTCAAATTACTACTGTGTGTGTGTGTGTGTGTGTGTGTGTGTGTGTGTGTGTGTGTGTGTGTGTGTGTGTGTGTGTGTGTGTGTGTGTGTGTGTGTGTGTGTGTGTGTGTGTGTGTGTGTGTGTGTGTGTGTGTGTGTGTGTGCCCGCGCAAATGGGTGTGTGTTGTGTGTTGTTACACTGCTGTACAATGCAACACACAATGAGGTTGTTCAATCTTTATACAGCATTATACACAGCATCACATGAGGGTTGTGTAGCTGCTGTTGTGTCATGTGTGGATTAGCAGAACTGTATGTCTTTTTTATTTTTCTTATTCGGTCAAAGTCTTTGGTTTCACTGTCCATGCAATAAACGCAGAATATGACATCAATGGTTTTGCATTGCTGTGTGTGTGCGTGTGTGCGTCCGTGCGCGCGCTTGTATTATCATTAGAGCCATTCCTATAGACAGCTATGTGTCCCCCCCCCCCCCACACACACACAGATGCCAGAGAGGAGGGCTTGTACAGTACAGTACAGTACAGTACAGTACAGTACAGTACCACTCAGTTCAGACAGGTCTGATTTTATTTGTATTTGAATGTTCAACAACGTAATTAAATAATGAGTTTGGGATTCATGAATCGCAGAGCTCAAGCCGCGCTGCCAACTTGGCGCGTGTCTATATATAATGTTAAACAAGTTGTATAGAGATGTTGTATGATATTAATAATACATTATGATGATAGACGGTATCATCAGCCATTAGCCAGCTGCATTACAACATTACCGCAAGGCAGGTTGTTCTTTATGTTGACGCCAGTCAACATGTGGATTTACAACCCTTTTAATTGTAAACCGTGTTGATAATAGAACCCTTTACAGATGTACTTATATGTACTTAGTACTAAACACAGACGGAGAAAACGTGCATATCACATGAGCTACATAATCATGTGAGATGCATGTTTTCTGTGTTTATTATGAGACGCTGTGACGTGTCACGTGTACTGTATAGTCCATTTTATAACGGTCTCTGATTGCACAACATTTCTCATTGTGCTTATGCTTAGCTGTACATTTCTCAAGATTGAATTCAAAACATGTTGATTTTAGCCTGGCATTTTCGATGCTATACCGTATACAGTATGGTGTGTGTGTGTGTGTGTGTGTGTGTGTGTGTGTGTGTGTGTGTGTGTGTGTGTGTGTGTGTGTGTGTGTGTGTGTGTGTGTGTGTGTGTGTGTGTGTGTGTGTGTGTGTGTGTGTGTGTGTGTGTGTGTGATTCAGTGACAGCTGCCCACTCAATGCCTGCGACACTCATACAGTCACCACGCCCCATCTGGAGGGTGGGGCGTGGATCCCACGGGAGCACTGTCTCTAAAATAAGATTTGTGATTGTTACTGTACGTCAATATCACTGAGTGGATGGATAGATACTGTAGAGAGAAATAATACTTTATTGACGAGCAATTAAAACACTCCCATCGCCCAGGACGAAGTTCTTTGTCCTTTCTATTAGTAACGCCCGACGCTCAAGTATTGTCCAAAAGACGAAGATTATTGATATGAGAACGGATCGCATGGCTCCACAGCCTGGGAGCGTCTGTTGGGCAATCCTCTGTGACGCGCAAGAGTGAGACGTCATCGAAAAACTCCCTCCCCTGTTTAGCTGATGAAAACGAAAATCTTAAAACATTCATAACTCTCAATCTAAATCATCCCGTCTTTTTATGAAAAAAGATCCTGTGTTAGATGGCGCTCCGCAGTCCAGTCGCTAGTCTCGATAGATTTATTCTTGTCTCCCGTTGTTGTCGATCGACTCTAGAGTGGTGTGGCTATTGTTAGCTGCTACACACACATCAACAACTTCCGCCGGTCCATCCGGAAAAGGGGTCCGTGTTTATAAATCGAATGGGCGCTATAATGTAATGGATTAAATAACCCCGGGCAATTAAAGTGTTAAAACAACTGTGGCACCAGTCAAAGGTGACAATGTGGATTAGACACAAAAAGCTTGTTTCCTATATTGTAAAATTAATGTTTCAATTTTGATGTTCATGATTTGAAAGATTCCCTATTCTATTCTATAAACCCATTTAAGTGAAAGTCTGTCTGTGTAAGATTTAGATAAGATAAGATCTTTATCTTTACTGCTATTAGTTTAATGTTGTTTTATGCCTTTGCTTTTCTTTTTTTCTCTATGCTCTGTAAAGCACTTTGAGCTGCATTTCATGTCATGAAAGGCAAAACAAATAAAGTTTTATTATTTATTGATCCTTTTAGGGAAATTTGGTGTGTGTGCGGTTATTGACGCACCATCTTAGATGATCAGTTAATCAATCACTTACTTTACTCTGTCAGCGATGCAACTCTACCAGTCTGTCTCTCTCTAAGAGATGTAATCAATAAGCATGTGTTTGGGGTGTATATTAGAGCTGGGCCTTAACCTGATTAATTTTGATTAATTCATTACAGAAAATAATACGCAATTAAAAAATATATACACATTTTAATCGCACTTAGTTTTTGCACCACAAAACCTTTCTAACTGGACAAGTTTCAGGCATAGCGATCATACTGGTGCACCAACCAAGAGACGACAGAGCCCAGTGCACGCAATGGGAGAAGAAACTGATCAGACCACTTTGCTTGGCAAAGTGGATGGGAAATTTATACCAGGAAGTATACCAAAATCCGTCCTTCTATGGTTAAATATTGATATGTGATTAAACATGCAATCAATTAGATCTTTTTTTAAAATTAGTAATTGTGTGTGTGTGATGAGTTAAAGACTTGCATTTTTCAGAGAGAGAGAGAGAGAGCACACCAGAGCCAGTGGAATTGCATTAGAGAATGATGTCCACTTTTATCTAGACAGTTATTACCAAGGATTGTGTGCGTCTCTTGGACTACAAACTGTTGGATATGTGTGTGTACGTGTGTGGGTACTGTATGTACGTGCGTGTGTGGGTATGTACGTGCGTGTGTGAGTATGTGCGTGCGTGTGTGAGTATGTACGTGCGTGTGTGAGTATGTACGTGTGTGAGTATGTACGTGCGTGTGTGAGTATGTACGTGCGTGTGTGAGTATGTACGTGCGTGTGTGAGTATGTACGTGCGTGTGTGAGTATGTACGTGCGTGTGTGAGTATGTACGTGCGTGTGTGAGTATGTACGTGCGTGTGTGCTGGACCGAGTTCAGGGTTGTGAAATGAATTCCAACTTTCTCATGCAGCACAATGATTAATTAATGTGATTAAATGTGTTCTGAGGGCAGACTGAAGCATGGTGTGCAACAGCTAAATGACTCTATGAAGTCAGTCTGTTCAATACAGGTTCCTGGACCAGCAACAACACACACACATCAGTGGTTCTCACCAACACCTGCTCATGATGTCAAGGACCCCCAAATTCACATGCATTTGGCCACAGACCACAGACCCACCATCTGAAAATATTTTGTGCCAGGGACATTGGCACATTTAAAAAAAATCTGTTTATGATTCATATTTTAGTATATCAGTACAAGATTATATATAGCACAACAATACTCAGTCAGGACATAACGTATAAGCACACAATGCACAGAAACTAAAGTAAAATCTAATAAAACCGACTCTAAAATAAAAATAGATATTAACACTCATTTACTGGCAGAGTTCAAACATCTCTTATGGGGGACACATTATTATTTTGGGCTAGTACTCAAAAGAGCACCATGTACATGTTGCACAGCAACAGGGGCGGGACGGGGGTTGGGGGGGGGGGTTAACATAAACATTGGTGCAGTGCTAGGAGGAAAGGCAGGTTCTGAAGTCAATATAAACAATGATTGTATGCCGCACGGTATGTGACTATGTACCCATAAATAAGATTGTGCTCATCAGCCCTATCCATGTGAGAATGATAACGTTGCCACTTCTGAAAATAGAGCTCCACCTTTCATGCATTCTATATTGCGGCTAGTTTACCCAACTGAATGAACCACAGAGATGCCACAGGTGCAGAGGAGACTTTCCAGTTCTTAATGGAATGAAAATCACTTATTACTCAGCCCGTGAAGCCCTGCATTCATGGAGGTTTATTTTTGTCACATTCCTGAGCCAATAAGACAATATCATAAGAGCAAAATCACATTTAAAACATTCTCTTTGAACCCGGATCATCGGTAGACTCATCAGTGGTTTCACTGTTGTTTTGGAGTATATACTCTTTATTATACTTTATTCCTGGACCAGCAGCAACACACACAGAGCAGTGGTTCTCACACCTGGGCATCATGTCAGGACCCCCAACGTTATAGTTATTGTGTACGGTGTGAATGGCACTCCTGCGTTGATATATTTTAGTAGCCAACCAAGAAAACGGAGTTAGCCAATAACCATTACACACAGGACCAACTGGCGGCGTGCACTATCTAGGTCGTCCCTCCATGAGAATGTTTTGAATTAACCGTTTCCGTGCCATTGCTGTAGATCTAGGTCAATTGAAGCCGATTATTTAATACTACGCTTACCGCCGTTGCCGTTGATCAATGGCAATTGCGCTTTTATAACGCTTTCGATCGATCAAGCCATAATGCTACTTGCGTTAGCATCGGGTAGCTACCTGTGGATCGCCCATCTTAGATCTTCCTCGCCATAATCCATTCTCTGTTTCTTTCAATCGCCTGTATCTCCTATTTCTTGTCCCAGATGCCATTTTTGGTCAAAACAACGTTTATTTGATGGCACAGAGCCGACGCTGTGGAGGCCTCCAGTGCCCCGGCATAGATCCATCTTGTAAACAACAGTTGAACAAGACCCGTTAAACTCACTAGGATATGTCTACTTCCGGAAGTCTGAAAATGGGGCTTTTCAAAATAAGAGCTCAACTGGGAAAATGCTGGTGTGAAATTAGATCCTAATTTTTCAATAAATGCTAGCGGGCTAAGTGTTAATGATTTGGAGGCTTTACCCCTGAGCCACCCAGACTTCATTGGTCTGTCTACATTACACCAATTAATGCACAAACACACACACGCACGCACAATGTGGACAGTTTTATCTGCGCCGGCAAAGAACATCTCTCATGTGTCAAAATCGCGGGGGTCCGCAGATCGCCGGATCCAACGAGGGTCCCCGCGGAGGTTGGCGCGGGTTGTCCGAATGTGTTACTGTTAAATCAGCGGGTGTGCTCGCGCGACCATTTCGATTATGGCATTAAACGTGTCTTGTTGCGTCCCCTCCCTCTATGGGTTTCGTAGAAAGGCAGCCAATCAGAAGTATGCGTCAGTATGACGATATGTCAACCTCCATTTCGACATTTTCATGGGTATTCATAGACCAGTGCTTTTCAAGCCACTGGTAAAAATAACTTTAGAAGTAAATAAATAAATTAATTCAAATAGTACATCCACAACCTCACAACACAATCGCAACGTGTTTTGTGTTTGTAGATCTGCTATTTTCACTAGTTTGGGTCTTCAGGGAGACATCTAATTTCTCTTTTGGGTCTCGAGCTAAAAGGTTTGGGAACCCCTGCTCCACAGGATGACAACTGAGTTTGATGGCAGGCAGGCAGACAGACAGACAGACAGACAGACAGACAGACAGACAGACAGACAGTCAGTCCTCTGGATGTCCAAGGACATGGGAACAGCAGAGCTCTGAGGAGGAGGCTGCGTGTTAATTACTATGCACTGATTAGCGCCAGTCTGTCTAACGCTCTAATGAAGAGAGATGAGGAGCGTGGAGAAGCTGCCACTGCCGGGAGGCAGAGGAGGCTGCTGCTATTCCTAGGCCTGTCACAATTATCTCACCTGATTGCAATTACGTGAGATAACTGCAATTATTTCCGCACAAATTGTCAGAATCGTTTTCCAATTTCCATTCATCTGTACTATAAGTTGACCTGTTAATGTTATTTGGCATATCCGCCCTGTGCCACTTTTGTTTACGAAGCTTAAAAACAGAAATGCAATTCTTACAATTAAAGTGTTAATTGCAATTCATTGTATGACAATTAATGGTAACAGGCTAACTATTGCCTTCTTGTTGTCTTTGGTTTGTACAGGTTGTCAAAAAACTTCAAAGTTCACTACACCACGTGTCATTATAATATAGACAGAAAGAAGTTCACAACACATGTCATTATAGACAGAAATATGTTAAAGCGGCACTATGTAACCTTTTTAATGAATAAAATGTAATGTTCAATCTGTAAGGTAGAGTATTTTAAACCCAATTGCCGCCACCATTAATTCATCCATCGATTGCGTACTGCCAGGGTTTTATCGCGCGTAACACTTACTTTGAAGAGCCAAATATCTAGCCTGGTATCCAGCCTGCTTCGCTACGTTCGGCGGATTTTTTTTTCTCTCTTCGCTTATCAGTCTGGAAAGCCTCCCATTGGGAGGTTTTGCAGAACTACACTAGAACTACATATGTTACGTAGTCAACGTCGTTGCTGATTGGATGTTGTTCCAACGAATGAGAGTAGCGTTAGGCAACCTACGTCATCAGCCAGCGCCACCCTCCATGCAGTAGCTGCGCAGTAGCTGCGCTTTGCTATGACGTCTCACTGGTGCTTTGTCCCGCCCCGCACCACAGACCAATCAGAAGCCACGTTAGGTTTCGAAGCTTTTGGCATGTCCCGCCTCCCTTGGAGATAGGAGGCTTTCCAGACTGATAAGCGAAGAGAGAAAAAAAAATCCGCTGAACGTAGCGAAGCAGGCTGGATACCAGGCTACCAAATATCCTTAATCGCATCTTACTATGAAACCATTCCGTGTGTGTTGACATCGCTGGTGCTTGTTCTCTCGGTCGGTGGTGGAAAAAGTGGACCGCGAGTATCACAGCGCCTGCTACAGGCCGTTGAAAACGCTTGTCTGGGCCAAATCTACCCCTCCAATGTCACTTCTGAGATACAGCCGTCTGAAAACAGAGCAGGCAATGTAAGTGGATGCGCACGCATCTTCAAAATGGTCGCAGCCATTGTGTATTTGTGTCTCAGAGTGATGTTTATGTTAGCAATATCAGCTAACGATCGAAACGGATCAAAAAGCGAATTAAAAGCTAGTTCACAGCTTTCTCGCGTTTGGCGGAGAAGGTAGGTAGAGTAGGTTCTCGTGTTCCATGTGAATGGCGCTAAAACGGTTAAAGTATCGTTGCTGTCGGGAGGAAACCACATAACTCCATTTTTGAAGTTTTTGGATTTTTTTTTCTATAAATCAGTGCTATTGGACACCATTTATGTCTCTAACGCCAGGGCTCCACTGGACGCGTTGCATCTCCGTCGCGTGCGTCAAAAAACGCACCGGTTCAATTTGAATGATGTCACGCAACGCAACGCGGGCAGTGGAGCCACCCTTCATTGATTAAAAATCACACCCGTGTGAACTGATTGGTGTAAGGTCTTATATAGACTGATCAGCTGTGGTCTGACGTAATGTCTGACGTAATGAAATCACACCCGTGTGAACTGGGTGACCATAGCAACCGTGCTCATTTTTTGAGCACAGACAGACAGACACGTAAACTAACAAAGCCAGTCGTAGGAGTGGTTTACACCACTCAAAAAGGGAACATTCCCTGACGGTGACGGAGACGCGACGCTGACGCGCCCGGTGGAGCCCTGGTGTAAGTTGGTTAAAAGAACCTCATGTAAATATCGGACAAAACCTCTTAACTCCACTGGACCCTCAAACTGTCTGCTAAAGCAGCTAACTCCACCCCTCTCATGCAAGTAATTGACAATATATAAAGTCACAATACCAACTTTGATGAGGCAGTATTGCTTTGATCCTCTCCACATTTTGGAGTTATTGTAGGTGGTTTCTTCCCGACAGCAGAGATATACAATTGGGTTGGTTGTATTTAGTCTCCCTGCTCTTTTATTGAGATATTTAGATTGTGTCAAAGCAAGGTCACGTCACCTTGACACAGGATCTGTGACACATTTTTTACCTGATAAATATAATATATAAATATAACATGCTATCGTAGACAGAAAGAAGATCATAATACAACATTATAATGACGCGCAGTTGAAGTTTACTACACAAGTCAGCATAGGCAGAAAGAAGATAATAATACAATACCGTGAGGTGGGAAAAGCAGTGTGGAACTAGATGAGAACAGAGCCCAGTGGTGTCGTGTCACTAGTGAGGTTGTCAGTAAATTGATGCTGTCTGTAATTGATTGTGTGGTGTGATGGTCAGTTGATTGATGCTCTCTGTAATTAATTGTGTCGTCAGTGGAGTGGATTATTGAATCAAAGTGTGTACAACTCCGTAACTCTGTAGCTGACTCTTGGCGTCGCCATGCCTGCGTTTCAGTGGCGTGTTTCAGTATGAAGACTGTAGAGTGTTTCATAGCGATGTAACAATACCACACATTTACCATATGATAATATCACGATAGGTTCACGATATGATATATTTATCAACAATAATTAAAATTAATGAATAAAATAAATTATGTTCCAAATGTCCACTTTTGTGTATTATGACATGCTCAGATTATTGTCGGGCGGCTGTGGCTCAGGAGGTAGAGCAGGTCGTCCAATGATCCATGGGTCGGCGGTTCGAATCCCGGCTCCTCCTGTCTACATGTCGAAGTGTCCTTGGGCAAGACACTGAACCCCAAATTGCTCCCGATGTGCTGGTTGGTACCTTGCATGGCTTCCGCTGCAATCGGTGTATGAATGTGTGTGTGAATGGGTGAATGTAATGCACAATCTATGTAAAGCGCCTTGGATAAAAGGCGCTATATAAATGCACCATTTTATTGTTGTTATGGTCCATGTGAGTAATGACATGCACTCTGCTTGTTTGAGGCTTTGTGCCTCTTTAGCTTGTGTCTCTTGGTACAGAGCTGGCAGAACTGTTTGACTAAAGCTAAATTAGCTGCTAAGATAAATGTCAGGGCTATATTGCTTAGCCAATGACAGATTATGAGAGAGGTTATTGCTAGTCCTACAACGTAGAGGCAGGCTAATTTATTCTCATTTATTTTGCGTGAATACTTAAATTCCCAGCCAATTACATATTTTGACGCATGTTTTAGTGAAAGCCCACACTGCCAAGTACGTTTTTATTTTTTTTACACTAGATGGTGCTCTTAGCTAACCTATGATTCACTGTTTGATTCCCATTGAAGCCAGGAACCAGGAAATCATGTGCTCTCAAAAACTTCCCATCCACTCCCACGTTTTTCTAGAACGCCTCTATCTCCCTTCCTGTATAGTTCCACTTCAGCGGCGACCACCGTAGCATTTTCAACGGAGCATAACCACGCATAAGGGAACGCAGTGAACTTCACACTTAAATACCCAACAGCGCCACCCCATGGTCACATGAACATGTACATTGTGTGTGTTTTCAGGACTCGGCCCAGGAAGGCGTCATCACCAGAGACATCCACAGAACGTTCCCAGCTCACGACTACTTTAAAGAATCTGATGGTGATGGACAAGACTCGCTCTTCAAGATCTGCAAGGTGACATCACAGTGACACGTCAGCACGCACACGCACAATCACACTCTCACAGCACGTAGAGTAACATGAACACAATAGAGATAATTATAGCTTGGTGCACGATGTTTCTCGCACCTTTGACCACTGAGGGAGCGCGGGTACAATGACAGCAGAGCAGGAAATAACTCTCACATCACTGAGATGAAACTGTGTTTTATTTCAATACATAATAGATTCAATTTATTCTAAATATTCTAATAGAATGACCCAGGGGACAGCGGGTGGGAGGGACTGGCAGAGAGATGGAGGGAGATAGGAAGAGAGAAAGGGAGAGAGAGAGCGATAGAGAGAGACAGGATGACGGTTTGGGCAGTAGGAGAGGTTAGTATGTGGGCCAGTGTGGGCAGACTGCTGGTCATTTGTATGTAAATATATGCAGATTGTGTGTTGCTGAGTGTGTCCGGATGCTGGGCGTCGTGCACCTGTGATGTGTTGACAGGCACACAGTGTTCAGTATGCCGTTTACAATGCATCTGCTTCCACAGTGTTTAACCACTCAAACCCTGTATGGCTTACCGGAGTCCCTCTATGCTATAGTGTCTGTTTTTTGCTGAATCTCTCTCTCTCTCTCTCTCTCTCTCTCTCTCTCTCTCTCTCTCTCTCTCTCTCTCTCTCTCTCTCTCTCTCTCTCTCTCTCTCTCTCTCTCTCTCTCTCAGGCCTACTCAGTCTATGATGAGGAGATTGGATATTGTCAGGGACAGTCTTTTCTGGCTGCAGTTCTGTTGCTGCATGTGAGTATTACCAGTACACCCATCATCTTCACCAGTATATCACCACCAGTACACCCAGCATCTTCACCAGTATATTACCAGTATACAGCAATCTGAGGTGGTTTACAATGACGATGGTATTCAGTTCAACACTGTCATGAACCGTAGTAACGTGATAGGTTACAAACGGTAAGGTAGAGCTCTTCACGGGTCCAAATAGACGGACCCAAATCATAATGGGCCCGTGAATTTTGTTCATATACCCGAATGGTTCTGAGATCTTTTTCAAATGACCCGGACCTGGTTGTACCTGGTGAAATTGGTCCGAGATCCGATTTGTTCCGAGACATTACAGACCCAACCGCTTATTTTATAGACCCAACATTCAGCAGTCTACAATAAGAGACGATGATAATTAAATTGCATGTTTTCACCTCGATGACTAAGGAATATATGATCGCACACGCCACATGCACATTTTGATTCCATGGAGGTATATGTTGATGCACTGAGTCTCTCCACTCTCACTGAACTGACAGCATGTGCGGCTCAGTTGAATAATAGAGTGTTATTTTAAATATTTATTATAAATCAACGAATCAACGCGAGAATTTCAAATTAATGTTTTATAATCGACTGAATGTACAGTATTACTCTGATTCACTACTTAAGCCATATTTTATTCTTTGTTGTACAAAGTTGTAGCACAAAATTAGCGAAAATAGACAGAGCTCACAACACGCCACGATGGGACCGTTGTGAGCGTGTCAATTGCCTGTTTCAGACCCACAGGAAAGCACCCAGGGTGCCGGCCCGATTCTGGCGAGCCGCCCCGCGTCCGAAACGGTTGAGAAATGACAGAGTTACCGTGTGGGGGTCCCTCTACTGTTACCCACTACTGTACTGTACTGTACTGTACTGTACTGTACTGTACTGTACTGTACTGTACTGTACTGTACTGTACTGTACTGTACTGTACTGTACTGTACTGTACTGTACTGTACTGTACTGTACTGGCACACCTGAAATCACCATACATACAGTTAATATGTGCGTGTCTGTTTGTGTGTGTGTTAGGTTGCGCACAGGTGGTGAAAAACAACCATGCTGTTTTCGTGCTCAGACATACTGACATACCCAGCCAGCCAGCTACCCACACACATAGTCACTTAAGGAAGTGGTTTGCACCACTTAAAAAATAAGATCAGATGAAAATATTGGCATAAGTATCATGTATTAAATATCACCACTAGTGACAAATTGTACATGATTTACCAGACGCCTCCTACATCATGAGAAATGAAAGAACCGCTGATGTCGTGTGTGCATGTGTGTAAATGTGTTATGTGTGTGCGTGAGTGTGAGCGTGTGTATATGTGTGTGGGTGTTGAAGGATGAAGCAGAATGATGAATAGAGCACACATTCCCCACTCTGAAATGACCTTGGATGAGACGGACAGACAGAGAGGGGGGGGGGGGGTGTATGGGGTAGACGTTATTTTGTATAACGTCCAACACGAATCCAGTAGTCAGGAGAGAGTGGGATAGGAGAGAGAGAAGGAAATAATGTAGAAAAGACAGGAGAGGGGAGGAGGTAGTGTAGGCTAGAGGTAAGCAGGGAGATATTAACCACTTATATGTGTGTTCACACTACCATCGACCAAAGCTACAGCATGTCCTCGAAAGTGTTGTCAGCTACTGTACATTGACTCTGAGTCACCATTGTGTGAAATGTGAGGATAAAAATGTAAAAATGCGTGGTATAAAAATAACTCAGAACTGGCTCACAGAAATACTTTGTTTACTCACACATTTGGGCTTAAAGTTCTCAGTCCTGGGGACGGATTTCAGTCCTGAGGATTTCATAGGGGTCATTTAATGAGATCAGTGCAGATTTGCAAAAAATCTTTTTCAGTCTTGGGATTCATTTTTAACGCGGGATCAAGGCAGCACTGTGTATGCCTTGATCCCGCCTCTAGCTGCCGCTGATTGGCCAGGCCGTTTGGTGGCCGGAGCATCATGTCTGCCTGAGAGTTCCCAGATGGGAGCAGGAGGGGGGAACCCAGTGTACTCTCTGCTGCCCCATCTGGCGGAGCCAGGTTAATTCATTTTAGCTTTAAGCCCAATTTCTTATTTTAAAGGGGCTATAACATAATATTTTTTTCTTGGCTCCCCTATGTATTTTCTATCTCCACAAAGACCCATTTTTGAACAATCAGGCTTTCTCATCCTATATGGGCATTTATGTAAATTCCTACTAGACCCCAGGAAATTACATCTGGACACAAAAGATTGCGGGGTCTATTGAATGTGAAGGAGGAGGTGGCAAACTGATGATTGAGCCTACGACACAGTGTATGGCAGCCCCCTAGTAGTCGGCTGTTCGTTCAGACACAGAAAACAACTACTGTGACCAGACTTTTACAATATGTCCATTACCATTAACCAAAATAATTGCTAATTTAAAGGGATAGTTCACAATTTTTTAACTTAAGTTGTATTAAATACTTACTACATTAATTAATTGCAACTGTATTAATCGATTGCCTGAGTTCCGTGGTGGGAGTTCTGCTCTGGTTTTGGTGAATATTATGTAGTTCCGGTCATTTTGTAGGGGGCACTGGGGCCACGCATTAAAAGTAAATTAATCCACAAAACTACCGTCATTTGTATTGTTGACCTATTTCTAAAGTATTAGCGCAATTTACGTTCAACTTTGACCCCTCTATCACATGGAACTATTTTTTGGAAGATATTTTGCAGCTATTTTGTGGCACATTATAATCAAACAACAACAAGTTTACATCAGTGTTTGGGTTGGGACATGTTCTGTGTCTGCTGTCTGTGTGGATCAGCATCCAGATGCGTGCTACGCGCTCCAGAGAAGGTGCACGGCTCTCCAACTACCACCATTATGATTGATGTTAAAATACAGTCCTATTAGTCCGGCAGCCAACAGGCTTCTTTTGTTTAAAGTGGGACATTTGGTATAATATACCAAATTATAGTCTTTTTTATTGGCCTAAAATATTGTCTATATACATACATTCATGAATCCACTTTTTTATAGGGGTTTCTTGTGACCCTACTACTATATCCTATGGCAGGCAAAAATGTCAAACTTTCCTTATGCTTTAAGTAGCATGTGACATGTCAAACTAGGGGGTTTTCATGATTCTGAATCCATTCCAAGCATTAGTTTTGCACAAAATACACACCTTGGGCTAAAAGCAGCCATAGCCACTTGCCCAAAGGTGCCCAAAATGTGCTGACCTCATCACATTTGTCATGATTGTTTTACTCTGATTACGTAACGGCGTTACATGTAATCTGTTACTTCTCAACTTGCTACTTGTTACTTGCCAGCTTTTTTCTCGTATTTTTCCTGGTAGAATGTGAGACTCAAAGTAAACTCATAGGTTAGTGAAGAGCACCATCTAGCATAAAAACTAAAAACACACAAAAAACGTCATTATTTTCTGTATGGTTTCCAGATGCCAGAGGAACAGGCGTTCTGCGTGTTGGTGAAGATCATGTACGACTACGGCCTCAGAGATCTGTACAGGAACAACTTTGAGGACCTTCACTGTAAGTTCTACCAGCTGGAGAGACTACTACAGGTACGTACCTTCTCCTGGATTCAGGTTCTCAGTCACGCCACAAATTATTTCACTCATTTGGATCTAATGTCGTACAAAATAGCCTATCTACAAGCTCTCAATGGCTATTTTTGATCGTTATTTTAAGATTAGAGAATTTGAAGTGGTCAAACTAGTATGTCCAGAAGCATTGTCCATAAAACCCTAATGATACAGGATATTTCATATAAAAGCAAAAGTTAGAAGTTACAAGATTCTTGGTCAGAATGTCCTCTTTTGTAAACAAAAGTGCTCTCAAGACTCTTGCCAGAGTCCTAATTCAGCCCTCCTTTGACTGTGCTTCCAACTCTTGGTTCTCCAACATCCCAATGTCACTTAAGACTAAGCTTCAAATCTCCCAAAACAAACTAATTCCACTACTTCTCAGCCTGGGGCCCATGACCCACCTCTTTTGAACCCATTTTGCTAGCCTATGTTGGCTCCGGGTAGAAGACAGAGTTAAGCAATTGAAAATGGGATTGACATTCAAAATTGTAAATGCAGCTTTGCCCTGAGTAACCACATGCCTGACTAATTTTAATTAAGAAAGTGAGCGACACACAGGCATAATACTAGAGGGAGCGAGAACAACGACCTGTTACCACGCACGCACTTATAAAACAAACATGGGTAACTTCTCCTTCTACAGCACTGCCACACAAGTATGGAATGCCCTGACCATTCTCTCAAAAATAGCAGAACACTGGGCATCCTTTAAAACTGGCCTGAAAATCAGAAATCTGCAAAACAAAAGTGTGTGTGCGTGCGCACGTGCACTGCTGCTGCCTATTTTCACACCCATCAAGTGCCGAGCTGTGAGCTTGTAGATGCGTTGTGTAGGAACAGATCCTAGACCTGTATAGTCATGTTTTAAACTGTTAGTGTCATGTATGTGTGTTGTGTAGGAACAGATCCTAGACCTGTATAGTCATGTTTTAAACTGTTAGTGTCCTGTCTGTGTGTTGTGTAGGAACAGATCCCAGAGCTGTGGAGTCATTTCCAGGACTTGAACCTTGAAGCTCACATGTTCGCGTCCCAGTGGTTCCTGACTCTGTTCACCGCCAAGTTCCCTCTGTGCATGGTGTTCCATATCACTGACCTACTGCTGTATGAGGTGAGACGTCTGTCTGTCTGTCTGTCTGTCTGTCTGTCTGTCTGTCTGTCTGTCTGTCTGTCTGTGCCCCTCAGACTGGGCACATGGGAATCATCGAAACCACACAAATTGTTTACTAATTATTATTTTTAATCCACTATCGGCGTCAGAATTAAGCAATATTACACAAGAGGGTGTGCTTTACCGTCATTAATGGCACGCCTGCGTTGCTGCAGGAACAAGCCGATAGGCGAGTATGTAAGCAGCGCAGAAGTGCCATTGATGACTGTAAAGCATGACCCTCAAGTGTACCACGTCAACTCAATTTCACTATGATACGGGAATTTACGGGAAAATAAAAATGTATTCAATAAAAAATGGAAATTAGAGGTTTTCTGCCCGACAATAACAATGTAAAGTTCAAGTTGTGGTGGTTGAGTGGGCGGATGATGCCCCCATATATGGACATGCCCGACAATTTGCCAGTGCAATAACCCTGGCAACACCAGACATACTGTCATTTGATTGGCTGACAGACTGGTTGCAGGCCTCTACTTCCTACATTCCCCATGATAGAAAATAGTCCAGCTTACCACTAGAGCTGTCATGATCATGCATGACAGTTTAGATTTGTTGTCATATAAATCATTGATTGTGGTTAATGATTTAATTTTTTTTTTTTGGCATTGAACAGTACGGTGACAATTATACCGTACCCGTGACAATTATAATAACTCTATGTCTCTGGTAGGTTATGCTCATGATAAAATGGCACTATTTTTGCTACTCGGTCTGTGTCTCAAAGGAGTGGCTGTGGGAACCATAATTAGGCATTTTTTTTTAAACAAGATTGAATTTTTAATTTTATTTTTAACACGAGAACAATGGCTTCTATTATAGGATTTCCCACCGATAATGTCACTGGTAGGAAGGTTTCTGAACTGCCCACAGCCCTAATCTGAGACACGGACTGAGTAGACAAAAATGTTACCATATCGATGAGCATTAATGAGAACCAATTATATGAATATAAGTTGAAAATGGGTGTCGTCCTTTAATACTCCTTTATTTATATACTTTTATATGTTTTCAAAATGTCAAAAAGAGCAAACCTACAAGCTCATAAGATGTCACATTGCAACTTGTGGTAAGCATCTGCTATTTTTGCTATTTGAATGTTTTTTATAGTTTTTTATGCTTATGCACATTTTATAAAGCCCTTGGAAGTGGAATAGCGTGGAAATAATGATGGAAATATGAAATATGTTAATTTCATCCTGCTGCTTTCATACAGATGAAGGAAAACCACAACGATTATGCAAATATAATTGCCATTAGCTCAATATCGTCTCTGTCGGGAGGGAAGCCTCTTACGATCAAAACTGTTACTTTTCAGGTTTCAAATTCAAGAATAGCAAAAGTGGATCTGCTGCTTTTAATAGGCCTACTTTTGTGTGGGCATTCATTTATTTAAAAAAAACCCCAATGAGCATGAGCAACAATATAATGTAAAAAAAAAGGCAGGCCTGCTCAGCTCCAGACTGCCTGCTTTCTTAGAACATCAGTTTGTATCAAGGACCCCCACATTCATATGTATTGTATTTAGCCACGGACCCCCATCTGAAACTATTTGTGCCAGGGACCTCCAGAAGAGAAGATTTGGGTTTAAACAAATGCAAAGACTATTCGAAATCAAATTATATATATATTTTTTTCTTATATATATTTTTATTATTATTATTATTATTTATTTTTGTACTTGCTTGCTGTGCTGCGAGCTTGTATATCTGCTATGGATAGCCAAAGTATAAATGGATCAAGTGGTTAAAATGATGCTGTATTTAAAAAAATCACACCCGTGTGAACTGAGTGGTGTAAGGTCTTATATAGCCTGTCTGACGTAATGAAATCATGTCTGACGTAATGAAATCACACCCGGGTGAACAGGGTGAACATAGCAACCATGCTCAAAATCACACCCGGATGTGATTTCACAACTGGCTTTTTTTGTGCAGAAAAAATGAGCATGGTTGCTACGGTCATCCAGTTCACCCGGGTGTGATTTAATTACGTCAGAAATTATTTTGAACATAGCAACCATGCTCATTTTTTCTGCACAAAAAAGCCAGTTGTAGGAGTGGTTTACACCACTCAAAAAATCACACCCGTGTGAACTGAGTGGTGCAACTCCCCCCCCCTCTCTCTCTCTTTCTCTCTCTCTCTCTCTCTCTCATTAGCAGGCAACAGTGCAGCACTATCTCTCTCTCTCTGTTTCTGGCACAACAGCGCCCCTACTGGTACTCATGAGTCACACATGAGTCACACACAAACATAGGTTAACGTCACGGACGTTGCTGTTCCTTGGAGTGGTTGCACCACTCAAAAAAAATAATCTGGGGAACCCCTGGGAGCCCCCCAAGGACCCCTGGAGAGTCATTGGACCCCAAATTGAGAACAACTTCCTTAGAAAACTAAGTTTTTTCCCACCTTGTGTTCCAGGTATTCCAGGCAAATGCAATTTGTTTCTGTCACCCAGAAATCTCGTATCTCCATTTTTCTAAATGTAGTCCCCCCCAATAGATTAATGTCTTACTTTCATATAAGAGTGTCGCACAAAAGTAGTGAAAATAGCAGAGACTCGCACAACGCACCACGATGCAACACGTAAGATTGTAGATGGCCTATTTTCATTATTTAAAATCTTAAAAAAGGAACTATTTTGGACATACAAGGTCTCCACCCGACAGCAACAAATTAATTCAGGGATAAGGGATTAGACCGAACAAAGCTCCTTTTGTCTCATTTCATTACTATTCTAGTTGTAAAACAATAGGCAGAGCAGCTATTAATATCTGGAAGTTTAACACTGATGATGAAGGACCAATGGGATTGTTAGGGATTAATTTAACCAAGATAAAAAGTTTAAATTGCCCATCCATCACCAATAATTCTATCATGTTCCTTCATCAGTGTGAAACTTTAAAACATGCACAGCTGCTCTCTCCATTGTTTTAGAATAAGAATTGTAATTAAATGTAACAAAAGGTTCTTTTGTGCTCACTAATCTCTTAACTGGGCTCCTAACCTCCTATCCCACAATTCATAGCAAAACCTGCAGCTCAAGGTGAGGAAAACGTTGCTCTTTGTTACTGCTGAAGGCAGACGATTGGATGGCTCATAGAACTAGGGAAGGAAGAATGTTACTGCTGAAGGCAGACGATTGGACGGCTCATAGAACTAGGGAAGGAAGAAAGAAAGAAACATTCTCTAGAGAAAACGTTCTCTAGAGAAAATGTCCAAAAGAAAAGCAGATGTGCCGTCCATAAGACGTCGTTATTAGGGGTTGAACCGTAGCAAAGGGAAACCTGCCCTTCCAGAGTGGAAATCTTTGAAAACACTCCGCCTCACGTCTCCATGTAAAGTTTTAGCCCCTATTGGTTTGATTTTCTATTTATTTATCGTGAACCAGTGTTAATTTAGATAACGTTCTATGTTTAATATCACTCACCCAGTTCTGGAACATGCGATATGTTTAAATTAACTTAAAACAATAATTGATTAAATCAATTAATTACCAGCTGCATTATATTATCTGCGGGGGTCCGCTATAACTGCCTCTGTGTCAGTTGCAGCGCAGTAGTTTAGGTAGGAACCGAAATTCTGTAAGGCGGAACTATTGTGTTCTGAGTCGTTCGTTTCCGCCCGGACATATTTGCGGTGCGCACATACATACGGTTTAGCCAAGCCCCCAGTAAGGCTATCCAACGTTGAAGCTGCCACTACCTACTGGCGAAATGTGGAATTTCTTCAAAACTTTGAGGTCCGGGGCTAGGCTAGGTTAAACTTCCGCTCGCTCGAGCCATTGAGTTATAATTATACTTCCGGCAGTCTTCCGGGTGCTTCAAAACGCCACTGAGCAACTTTTATTGAAACGAATAACCGGGGGCGGGGCTAACGCTCCGGTTCGGTCTCTATCCTTTTTATACTCTATGTATAATGGGTTTAGCCAATAAGAAAGCCAACTGGACTAGTACAGCGTCAGCGACATCAGCCAATGAGAAAACCAGCTGGACTAGAGGACTAGAGGACTAGCTTGTACTTCGATGATAGACTCGGCTTGCTATTGCATAGCAGCTGGTAAAAAACAAACCAATCATACTCTAGCACCATCTAGTGGCACATGTAGGCAGAGGTGGGGAGACAGTCTTTGTCTGTCTCTTATTCTCTCTTTATCTACCTTCATCTCCTTTTCTCTCGCTCTGTCTGTTTCTGTCTGTCTGTCTCTCACTCCCTGTTTCTGTCTCTCTCACTCACTGTCTCTCTATAAGTCTCTTTTTCTGCCTCTTTCTGTCCGCCTGTGTCTCTGTCTCTCTGTTGGTCTGTCTTTGTCTGGAGTTATTTTTAGAGGTGTCAGGTTATTTTTAGTACTCTGTTACCATGTGAACGTGTTGTCGGGAGCAACTGAGGAGACGGGTCTTCCCTAGCACCTCTCTGCGCTGTGTGTGCGTGTGCGCGCATGTGTGTGTGTGTGTGTGTGTGTGTGTGTGTGTGTGTGTGTGTGTGTGTGTGTGTGTGTGTGTGTGTGTGTGTGTGTGTGTGTGTGTGTGTGTGTGTGTGTGTGTGTGTGTGTGTGTGTGTGTGTGCACGTGTGCGTGCGTGCGTGCGTGCGTGCGCTTGTTTCTCAACTAGTGGCTCAAGACCTACTGTAAAAGCGGTCGTGAGATATTCTGACAGGAACATAGTGGTCCTAGTAAAAGCAGTTTGGACCGGCGGTGGTCCTAGTAAAAGCAGTTTGGACCGGCAGTGGTCCCAGTAAACCCTTTTGGTAAAATCAGTTTAGAACCAGTGTTAACTGCCTGTTTATGTTCTTTTCTCCACTATCCAGGGTCTGAACATCATCTTCAACGTGGCGCTGGCTCTCCTCAAGGTCAGTACTTTACATGTCTATCAGTCAGAACACTGGTTCTCAACCTGTGGGTGGGGGCCCCAAATCATTGAACATACATTATAGCCTAGGTGTATGCAGGGTATCTGCACATTTCCAAAGTGACAATTTAAGGACTTTTAAGAATGTTTTATATAGTAATAATAACTAGAAAAAAATCGCTGCAAGCAGCGATAAGGCAGGACCAAGCAGGAAGGCAATAAGAATAATATACACAATAAGCCATAGAAACATGGAAGACTGAACTTGTGAAAAAAAAGACCATGTAATTGTGACAGGGTCAGTTTTGTGTGTGTGTGTGTGTGTGTGTGTGTGTGTGTGTGTGTGTGTGTGTGTGTGTGGGGGTGGGGGTGGGGGTGGGGGTGGTGGGGGGTCAGCTTTCTTGAAGACTCATACGCTGAGTTGTTTGTACTCAAATTTGAACCCATGACTTTGTGTTCCGAAGGCGAGAGCCCTACCTACTGAGCTAGAGCTATCCGGACACAATACATTGTTGTATTGTTAACAGCATCATTCAAGAAGGCAATAAGCAAATATACTTTGAGTAGCTGGCTAGCCCGTTTTGGGCGGAAACCCCTTTTGGTGTTTTAAACATTATGTTATAATTTAGCTATTGAAAAATAGCAGATCTACAAGCTCATAGCGCGCCACCGAGTGGCGCGCTACGAGCTTGTAGGTCTGCTATTTTTTTTAAATCGTGAAAATATTTATTTCAGAAAACTGGAGGATTTAGAAGATTTTTTTTAAATTTTGAGGTCAGGCCTAAATGGGCTAGAGTAGAGAGTATAGTAGAGATGTCATTAGGTGAGTAGTTCATTTTATCTGTCTCATGCTGGCTAGAGTAGCTCAGTATAGTAGAGATGTCATTAGGTGAGTAGTTCATTTTATCTGTCTCATGCTGGCTAGAGTAGCTCAGTATAGTAGAGATGTCATTAGGTGAGTAGTTCATTGTATCTGTCTCATGCTGGCCAGAGTAGAGAGTATAGTAGAGATGTCATTAGGTGAGTAGTTCATTTTATCTGTCTCATGCTGGCTAGAGTAGAGAGTATAGTAGAGATGTAATTAGGTGAGTAGTTCATTTTATCTGTCTCATGCTGGCCAGAGTAGAGAGTATAGTAGAGATGTCATTAGGTGAGTAGTTCATTTTATCTGTCTCATGCTGGCTAGAGTAGAGAGTATAGTAGAGATGTCATTAGGTGAGTAGTTCATTGTATCTGTCTCATGCTGGCTAGAGTAGCTCAGTATAGTAGAGATGTCATTAGGTGAGTAGTTCATTTTATCTGTCTCATGCTGGCCAGAGTAGAGAGTATAGTAGAGATGTCATTAGGTGAGTAGTTCATTTTATCTGTCTCATGCTGGCTAGAGTAGAGAGTATAGTAGAGATGGCATTAGGTGAGTAGTTCATTGTATCTGTCTCATGCTGGCCAGAGTAGAGAGTATAGTAGAGATGGCATTAGGTGAGTAGTTCATTTTATCTGTCTCATGCTGGCTAGAGTAGAGAGTATAGTAGAGATGTCATTAGGTGAGTAGTTCATTTTATCTGTCTCATGCTGGCTAGAGTAGAGAGTATAGTAGAGATGTCATTAGGTGAGTAGTTCATTTTATCTGTCTCATGCTGGCTAGAGTAGAGAGTATAGTAGAGATGTCATTAGGTGAGTAGTTCATTTTATCTGTCTCAGGCTGGCTAGAGTAGCTCAGTATAGTAGAGATGTCATTAGGTGAGTAGTTCATTTTATCTGTCTCATGCTGGCCAGAGTAGAGAGTATAGTAGAGATGTCATTAGGTGAGTAGTTCATTTTATCTGTCTCATGCTGGCTATAGTAGAGAGTATAGTAGAGATGGCATTAGGTGAGTAGTTCATTTTATCTGTCTCATTCTGGCCAGAGTAGAGAGTATAGTAGAGATGGCATTAGGTGAGTAGTTCATTTTATCTGTCTCATGCTGGCCAGAGTAGAGAGTATAGTAGAGATGTCATTAGGTGAGTAGTTCATTTGATCTGTCTCATTCTGGCCAGAGTAGAGAGTATAGTAGAGATGTCATTAGGTGAGTAGTTCATTTTATCTGTCTCATGCTGGCTAGAGTAGCTCAGTATAGTAGAGATGTCATTAGGTGAGTAGTTCATTTTATCTGTCTCATGCTGGCTAGAGTAGCTCAGTATAGTAGAGATGTCATTAGGTGAGTAGTTCATTGTATCTGTCTCATTCTGGCCAGAGTAGAGAGTATAGTAGAGATGGCATTAGGTGAGTAGTTCATTGTATCTGTCTCATTCTGGCCAGAGTAGAGAGTATAGTAGAGATGGCATTAGGTGAGTAGTTCATTGTATCTGTCTCATTCTGGCCAGAGTAGAGAGTATAGTAGAGATGTCATTAGGTGAGTAGTTCATTGTATCTGTCTCATGCTGGCCAGAGTAGAGAGTATAGTAGAGATGGCATTAGGTGAGTAGTTCATTTTATCTGTCTCATTCTGGCCAGAGTAGAGAGTATAGTAGAGATGGCATTAGGTGAGTAGTTCATTTTATCTGTCTCATTCTGGCCAGAGTAGAGAGTATAGTAGAGATGGCATTAGGTGAGTAGTTCATTGTATCTGTCTCATTCTGGCCAGAGTAGAGAGTATAGTAGAGATGGCATTAGGTGAGTAGTTCATTTTATCTGTCTCATTCTGGCCAGAGTAGAGAGTATAGTAGAGATGGCATTAGGTGAGTAGTTCATTGTATCTGTCTCATTCTGGCCAGAGTAGAGAGTATAGTAGAGATGGCATTAGGTGAGTAGTTCATTTTATCTGTCTCATGCTGGCCAGAGTAGAGAGTATAGTAGAGATGTCATTAGGTGAGTAGTTCATTGTATCTGTCTCATGCTGGCTAGAGTACAGATATCCGCCTGCAGTGCGCACCAAGTAACATCTCCAGGTGCTCCCCTGAGAACTAGCCCAAAAAAGGTATGTGCTCGCCTGAAATACAATCAGTGGCCAGAGAACCACTGATCTAGAAGACACATGTGGGTTTTCCTGGTCAGAGATGTTTAGTAAACACGAGAACATTGAACCACGTCCTGACACGTCAGCCATGTTTGGTCTCCTGTCTGCGCTCAGAGGTCGACTCTGTGTATCTGTTTGTTTGTTTAAAAGGATCCTCTGTAGCCATGACAGACCACTAGTCTACTTGTACAGTAGTCCCTCAACTCAGAACTGTCTCTGAAAAGTCACTCCTTCATCCACTGTGTCACGGAAGTGATTTTTCTATTGAGAATAACATCATTGGGTCATCTTACAATCGTCTCATATACTGTAAGTCCAAAAATAAACAAATTGTCCTGGCAGTATTGTCAGTGAAGTGGCTCTGTATCGTGTACAATAGTCAGTCACTCATAGAAACAGTCTGTTTCTGGTGAAAATGGTACTAATTCTGCGGCAGTAACATAGCGTTTTCTTGCCATCAGTTGATGCTTCATAACCATATTATGAGCAAACCGCCATGCTCATTTGTTTATTTTTGGAACACAGTTCTTATTTGACTCGATATTACGAGATTACATAGATTGAAATTATTATTATTATTTATTATTATTGTTGTTGTTGTTGTTGTTATTACCCACTATTCCACACCTGTAAACCTTTGATGTGACAATAAATGTGACAAACAGAGGGACACCGGTCCCACCTGGGGACCGGTGTCCCTCTGTTTGTCCTCTGGTTCCTGTCTCTCTCCCTATCTGTTGTAAACTGAGCAAAAACTGACAGAAATATGATGGATAAGACAAAGCGAACACAGTCGTATGATTAGCTGACACTGCCCTCTGTTGCTCACAAGACAGTATTGCGGCTGCAGTGCTCACTGGGTTCAGCTAAACGCAGGACACGCGGGTCCCTCCCCTCCTCCCGTCTCTAAGAAATCGCAATCAGCTGAACAGCTGAACAGCTTGTAAAGAAGTGGGTGAAATAGTTTACAGTATACAAGCTCCATCATTTGCAGTTTTCAGGAAAGAGAAGAAGAAAAGATTCAGAGAGAAGAGCAAGGAAAGCAAGCATAGCAACATCAACATGATAGTACAACTGATACAACTGATAATACAACTGATAGTAAATGTGAATACATACAGTATTCAAAACACAAGGTTAAAAATAGCAGCAAATGTGTACATAAAGTACTATGACACCCTGCACCCCCCTCCCCCCCCCCCCCCCCCCCCCCCCCCTCAGTCAGGGCAAACTCAGTCCCCCCTAGCACTCACAATTATTTTTTAAATTGAATGAATTAAAAACAAATTCTTTTTTTTTCTCCATATAATTTGTTTTTCTCCATATAAATTTGAAGAAGTGATGAAAATAGCTCATGTACAAGCTCACATCTGCTATTTTCACTAGATCTGGTCCCGGACAAAATTTAGTACTAGAGGTCCTGGTAGGAGATAAAACCATCAGTACTAGAGGTCCTGGTAGGAGATAAAACCATCAGTACTAGAGGTCCTGGTAGGAGATAAAACCAACAGTATAGAGGTTTCTGAGTTGAGAGACTTAAATTACACTGTGTGGTCCCCCCCTTGTGGACAGTCCATGCATGTCCATGCAATGTGAACAAACATTAGACATCCTGTACTAGCTGAATAGGTAACAGCTCTAAATAAAATATTATTATTAAAACAGCATTATCCGTTCAAATGGGACCACCACATATACATGAATGCACGGGGTCAAACATATGAGCATATGTTGTGAGCTTGTCGATCTGCTATTTTCATTGAAAGCTCTCCCCACAATAAGGATGCTGGGGTTTAAGTGGTTAAAAACCCTATATTATTTATAGGCATGTAACGATATATCGTATGTCGATTTTAATCCCGACGATATATATATCGATTTAATAAATAATAAAAATCGTTTTTCTTTTCTTTCTTTCTTTTAGGGGAGGTAGTGAATTATGGTGTGTGTGATATTAAAGACAGTCCATGAAGTCACTTTCAGTAGTAGAGCACTGTAGAGGGGAGCTGTGTGTCTGTACCCAGGTGATGGTCGTTGATGCTCATTAATACATCAAGGAAGGCAATTATTAGTTTCTGCACTGTCAAATAGGTCTACATATTCTACATCTATCCTAAAATGTGGCGCATGGATTTAAAAAAAAGCAAGGGAAAAAACGAGGGGAAAAAACAGAGGGAAAAAACGAGGAAAAAATGCTGCTGACAGCCGACTCACTTCTGAATTAGCCTACTTTATCTTTGCCTTGAAAAAGACCTAGGGTGTAGGCTATATCCATTTAGCTTTTTGCTGTTTTCCAAAACAAAACAATGTGTGCGCTGTTTGCTACAAAGCGACTGGAAGGATGAGGTTTACAGACATACCAAGTAGCCAATCATATGCTGATTAGGCCAGTTGCTGTAATAATGTATTAGCCTACCCGATCAGCGATCACCAGGGGGCAGCGACAACACACATACACACAATAGCCTATATAATTCTACGCACATATATTTGAAAAATACCCAGCATAATTTTTGGGAAGGCTAAAGGTCATTACACACTGGCGAATTAGCGACGCGATTTATTCGTGCGAATAATTCGCCTTTTTTTAAAACCAATTGAAGTCAATGCAAGCTTCCACATCAGTGGCGAATGTGCGAAAATGCGACCGTTTTCGCTCTTTTTTTTTCCGCTCCGGTGTTCGCTCCGGTGTCGAATTTTTAATTCGCGTCGCTAATTCGCCAGTGTGTAATGACCTTAAGCCTTGCCTAGCCGCCTATGCTAAGATGCCATCAAAGAAAGCTTTTCTTTTTTACATGTTAACTCAAGCTAAGTTCTATACAAGAAAGCATGTTTACAGTTGTTGCACAGAAATTAAGTAATAAGATAAATCATAAAAAAAATATATTTTGGTCATTTGTCTGGAAAATAATGTGTTTAAAATATTGTGAAAAATCGTATCGTGAACCTCATATTGTGATACTATCGTATCGTGAGTTGAGTGTATCGTTATATAACTGGAGTCCCCCAGGGCTCTATGCTAGGCCTCCTCCTGTTTTTCTTTCTACACTTAAAAGCTTTGTTGAAAATAGCTGATTCCTGAGCTTGTAGGTTTGGCTATTTTCGTTCACACCCAGGATAGAGATGCTAGGGTTCATGTTTTTTATAGCTTGTGCGTGTGTGTGTGTGTGTGCGCGTTTTGCTGTAGGAACAGAGAAACAGATTAAAGGATGCGAGCTGAGAGGAGGGGTGGGGGGGTTCTACTGCTTGTTTCTCATTGGCTAATCATGACATCATTTTCCTAGGAGGCTTCCTCTATCCTCCCCTCCCCTCTCCATCTCTCCCGCTCTCTACCCCCACTCACCTCTTTCTCTCTCTCTCTCTCTCTCTCTCTCTCTCTCTCTCTCTCTACCCCCGCTCACCTCTTTCTCTCTACCCTCTCTCTCTCTCTCTCTCTCTCTCTCTCTCTCTCTCTCTCTCTCTCTCTAACCCCCATCACCTGTCTCCCCCATCCCCCTCACTCCATCCCTCCAACCCCCCCCCCCCCCCCTCTCTCTCTCTCCTGCCCAGTCTCCATGCAGAAGCATCTGCTAGCGTTAGTGTGTGTGTGTGGGTGGGGAGGGAGCTGTGTGTTTATTCCTCCAACATCATCACCTATCTCTCCTCATCATCATCCTCTTCTCCTCTCCTTCTTCTCTCTATCCCCGCCACGTGTTTTCCGTGTCTTGCTCCTTTTCTCTGCGTGCGTGTGGTTGGTGAGAGAGAGAGAGCGCTCGGTCGCCCAGCACGCAGAGACGGACCCGCCCCTGCTAGCCACTAGCAGCTAGCATCACACTCCCTCCACTTGGGAGGAGAGAGAGAGAGAGAGCACATTGTTTGGGGTTTTCCGCTTGGCTTGGACTGTCTAGCACACACACACACAGAAGGAAGCAGTGGTTTGTGGGAGTAGATGGCGCGCTGGGAACCAATGATGGAGTTGAACCGGGCTCACTGGAACTACTGTGTGGAAACACTGACTCTACCGCTGTTCTAGCACTGGACACTGGAAGTGGAACTGATGCACATACACACACACACACACACACGTGCGAGTGCGCAAGCAAAGTTAAGATGGGAGTGGACATGGTTTTTCTGACCACTGGCAGCCTTTATCTTGAAGTACCAGAGAAGAGAATATTTTGAAACACATACACATGCACACGCTCTGTCTATCTCTGTTTATCTTCTTTAACTTCTGACTCACCCAGCATAGCGTGCAGTGTGCACTTGGCTTTACACACACACACACACACACACACACACACACACACACACACACACACACACACACACACACACACACACACACACACACACACACACACACACACACACATCATTCTCTGCCATATAGGGTTGTTGCATAACTATGGTAACAAGCTATATATTCACCCTGTGAAGAAGAAGCACCTAGCAGCAAGGATCTGATTGGACGTCGTTCCAGAACCAGTGGGAAGCTTAATTTACACTATCTGCTTCTTTGATTTTGTTTAATTCTCTTCTGGGCCCTGACCCATCCCCTGAGAATCCAACCCGCGGTTCAGAGAACGTTTCAGAGCGAAGCTCCCGTCTTTGTTTTGCTGCTGCCTGCTTTGATGTGACTGCTGAGGGAGATGAAGAAACGCTGGAATACCATTGGTCTGTTTGTCCCCTGTGTGGCAGGGCTGTTTATTTGACAGTACAGTGGATAATTGACAGGAAAGGCGTGGAGATAGAGACGGGTGACACACAGGAAAGGTCCCGCCGGGCTTTGGGATATCGAACACCCGGGACTCGCTGTCAGGCTGCATCATCACAGCCTATATATGGTACGCGCCTCAACCGCTTGGCCACCGACGAGGAGGAGGGGTGAGGATGAGGAGGGAGTCCGTGGCGCCAGCATGGGGAGATAGCGAAGAGGAGGCGGTTATGAGGGAAGGCGGAGCATTGTGCCGTGTTGTTGGGACTGTCGCTTCGTTAAGACGGCCTCCATCCACCCTCTGACAGCGGCCCTCCATCCATGCCCCCCCCCCCCTCTTCTCCATCCATCACCTCTAAGGGACCTATACCTTATTAGTTTGGGGCGGCCTAGCTGCATGGGTAGAGCGCCCGCCTGCCTGAGAAGCGGAAGGTCCCAGGTTCAATTCCCGGGTGTCTCTGAGCAAGACACTTAATCCCTAACCACTCCCCTCTCCCCTGCGCTCACTTGAGAAGCACTCGGCTGGGATTAAGCTGATAACTGAATTTCCCCGTGGGACTGAATAGGTCTAATTTAATTAATTGATTTATTGACCTCACGACCTGCGCTCAGCTGAGATCATTGTGTCTGGGGAGATCCGACTGTTCTGGGATCAGCTCAAACTCAGTGTTGTGTTGTTGGTGTCATTGGCTGGACTCTTCAGGTGTGTTGTGAGAGTGGACCGATGTCAAGGTGACGTCCGGACATATGAACTCGCCAAAGGAAGCTCGTGGTCTCGGATCGGACATCACGCTGGAGTCCCACCGCGCCACCCTGACCCCTCCGCCCTCCCCTCCGCCCTGCCCGTGCCCACTCAAGACCCCCGTGCCCGCCCTGGCCATGGGGGAGGAGGAGGGTGAGGACGGAGGAGGCCAAGTGGAGACGGAGAGGCAGGCGGCCCACGAAGGTGAAGGAGTCCCACCCACGCCTGACTCTAGGGTGATGGAGCTGCTGGGCATGGGACACCGCCTCTTTGTCCCCAGGCTGCTGGCGGTGAGACCATGCAGGGTGGATGGAGAGGGAGAGAGGGGGGGGGGGGATCAAGGTTATAATAGTTTGGGATTTTTCTTTAGTTTAGTTTTAGTTTGTTTCCAATATATATATAAATATTATATATATAATATTTCAGAAGTAGTGAAAATAGCCGATCTACAAGCTCACAAGGTGGTGTGAAGCGACGCGTTTAGAGCTTGTAGATCTGCTATTTTCACTTGGTCCTGGGGAAACATCAAATTTATCTTTTGGGTCACAGGCTAAAAGGTTTGGGAACCACTGATTTAACTGATGCAAACTAGAGACAAACCTGAACTCTCACAGTGCAATAGTGCATGTACACTCCTACACTGGCTTAACAACACTATAGTGTTGCCTGGATAGGTAGTATTTTAGCATGTACTGTATGTACTATATCTAGTGTTGTGAATGTGACATTGCTGTGGTATATATAGTGGTTGGCCACTTTGTTACATTGTATTGATCCGTTTCAGTCTGACGCTGTGGTTTCAGTCAAGTGCACCAGTAGGCCACAGGGTGGCACTAAAGGATTCACATTGTGGATGATGATCACAGGGCATTTTGCAGAACAAAGCAGTGCAATAAGTGTACAGTGGTTCTCAATGTGAGCTCCCGGGACCCTCAGGCTCCCGCTGAGGGGGTTCCAAATGGACCCTTACAGTACGTTCTAACAGCGGGCGACAGCCAGACCAATTTTCCGGAATGCATTATTTGTCTATGGGACTCGGCGACTACCGGCGATAGCAGGCGAACGGGCGATGGTCAGTGGGCGGGGCAACGTCGCCCGAAAAGATACAAAATATTTTTTATTAATTATTTTCGGGCAATGACGGGAGATTGGGCGATGTGTCGGCCGATGCTGTTAAAACGTACTGTTACAGATCTGTAACTCGGAGAGTGTACACATGGAACCAAATGGACCCTTATAGATCTGTAACTCTGAGAGTGTACACATGGAACCAAATGGACCCTTACAGATCTGTAACTCTGAGAGTGTACACATGGAACCAAATGGACCCTTATAGATCTGTAACTCTGAGAGTGTACACATGGAACCAAATGGACCCTTACAGATCTGTAACTCTGAGAGTGTACACATGGAACCAAATGGACCCTTACAGATCTGTAACTCTGAGAGTGTACACATGGAACCAAATGGACCCTTACAGATCTGTAACTCTGAGAGTGTACACATGGAACCAAATGGACCCTTACAGATCTGTAACTCTGAGAGTGTACACATGGAACCAAATGGACCCTTACAGATCTGTAACTCTGAGAGTGTACACATGGAACCAAATGGACCCTTACAGATCTGTAACTCTGAGAGTGTACACATGGAACCAAATGGACCCTTATAGATCTGTAACTCTGAGAGTGTACACATGGAACCAAATGGACCCTTACAGATCTGTAACTCTGAGAGTGTACACATGGAACCAAATGGACCCTTACAGATCTGTAACTCTGAGAGTGGACACATGGAACCAAATGGACCCTTACAGATCTGTAACTCTGAGAGTGTACACATGGAACCAAATGGACCCTTATAGATCTGTAACTCTGAGAGTGTACACATGGAACCAAATGGACCCTTACAGATCTGTAACTCTGAGAGTGTACACATGGAACCAAATGGACCCTTACAGATCTGTAACTGAGAGTGTACACATGGAACCAAATGGACCCTTACAGATCTGTAACTCTGAGAGTGTACACATGGAACCAAATGGACCCTTACAGATCTGTAACTCTGAGAGTGGAACCAAATTTGTACTCTCGCAGAGTTATTGTGGTCCTTGGAATTAAAAATGTTAGAGAACCAAAGCATTAGTTTACGATAGAACACGGATGTCAATGACTCAATGCTTTTGCAGTTTGATTATTCTGAAGTCATGTGATTGGCATGTACAGTTGTACACACATACAAAAGCATTGGTATCAAAATATGCTATACTTCACCAATGTAAAAGTACTTATTATTCAGAATGATACATTTCACAATCTCTATTGTGAAATATGAAAACATGCACACACACACACACACACACACACACACACACACACACACACACACACACGGTTTTGAAGGAGTCAAGGGATTCGCATGTCTTAATGACTGTTGGTAGGGCGTTCCACATTTTGGTGGCATAGGAGCGAAATTAATTTAGTCCCTTGTTTGTGTCATCACACCTGTCACGGTGTCTTGTTGGCTTTACTAATTTCAAATGTAGACGGCTTGAAAAGAAATGTCCAATGTCCGATAAAACGGCTGCTTTAGCTTTCACATTTTAACTCATTCACTGCCAGAGTAAATTTAATTAACCCAGTGCCAGCGATTTGTCCTTGCCTTTTAATTATAAGTAGTCACAGAATATTTATGTCCACTACAATCGATCCCCCGCGATCGTTGATAATGCGTGTTAAAAATGCTCCAAAAATAAAAATCCTTATAATGGCGGACCAGAAAGAGGAACGCATCAAAACGCATGTGATAAAATCCTCTTACGTGGATGGGAGCTGTTATTTAGCAATCACGTGATTTCCTGGGTTCTGATAACAGTCAAACGGTGACTCATAGGTTAGCGAAGAGCGCCATCTACCATAAACAACTGAAAACACATCATGACGAGAAATATTATCTTCTCCACTAGTCCCTCCCTAACATTTTAGTAAGCTTGTAGATCGGCTATTTTCACTACTTCTTTCATTTTTTATTTATTCATGAAATTCTTTTGAAATAATACATTTTGGGGATTTCTGCGTTCACACTGGCAGATACAAAAGATACAAAGATAGTCTACCCAGCATATCTGGAGCTTTGTAGCTGTTGTAGCTTTTGTATCAGCTACAAACATCAGATGTATCTTTGTATCTGCATGTCGCTGCATTCCATTGAAAAAGAATGGTAGACTGTATCTTTGTAGCAGTGTGACACGCATGACGTCACCAAACCGAAAAAATACCCACATGGTATTAAAACTGAAAGCAACTTCCTTCTGAGGTGCTCCTGTCAAAAGTTACATTAATCCTGTTACCACGACCTGCAAGCACAGGAGACTGTTACACCACTTCCACTGACCACGACCTGCAAGCACAGGAGACTGTTACACCACTTCCAGTGACCACAGCCTGATAGCTGCTCCAACTGTTAACTGACTAATTAGAGTTTCCTCCTCTTCCTTCCTCCTTCCATAATTCTAGATAGATAGATACTTTATTAATCCCTTAAACCCTCTATACTTAGTCCAAACCTCCTTGCTAAAAATAGCCGAGCTCACAACGCATCACGTTGTGAGTTTGTGACATGTTGTGGCACGTTGTGAAACGTTTTGAGCTTGTAGATCTGCTATTTTTGGTGAATTTGTTCAAGTGGGTAAATGTCAAGTATGAAGTTATTTTCAATTGGTCGTAATGGAAACTACATTTTCCTATTGACACTGACACATACGGTATCTTAGGGGGAAAGATTTACCTATTTACATACCGTAATATAACATAAATGTAAGGTTCTATAAAGTAACAATGCAATTCAGGGATGCCATGGATGAAAAAGTTAGATACATTTAGACTGAGACAAAAAGGTTTGAGAACCACTGTTTTAGATTGTTTGTAAAGGTGTGATGAGACGGTGTAGGAGAGACAGACAGTTGGACAGCTGAGTGGATGAACATGTAGGAGAGACAGACAGTTGAGAGGGAGACAGCGTAGGACAGACAGACAGACAGTTGAGAGGGAGACAGCGTAGGAGAGACAGACCGTTGAGAGGGAGACAGTGTAGGAGAGACAGACAGTTGAGAGGGAGAGACACATGACATCTGTAGAGAAGGGTTTCTCATAGTGGGTGCCTACACCATAAGTCCAGTGGTGCCTCAGAGTACTTTGATAATTTTTGGAATGTATACATGTCACTTCAGTTTAAAACCGTATAGACCCTCTAGACCTAGTAAAACGGACCTGAGTAAAACTGTACTTGGTGTGTTCTTTTTCAGCCTACAGTACACTCTATTTTCGTCCATGCTAAACCCCTTATCCCTAAAATACTTTGCCTTTTTTTTACTATTTTGAAAAATATTTTTGAATAGTACAACTATAGGTGATCTACATCGACACGTGAGCTTGTAGATTGGCTATTTTAACTATTAAAAAATGTTTTTCAAAATAGTAAAAAAAAAAAAAAAAAAAGGCGAAGTAGTTTAGCATGGACGGAAATAGAGCCCAAAGTCTCTTCACCAAAAATAGCAGATCTACATCACGTTGTGAGCTTGTAGATTGGCTATTTTTGGTGAATGTTACCCCCAGAATAGGAATGATGGGGTTTAATCGCAACTCCACCAAGTATAAACGTTATTTTCAGTCTGTCCTACTGGAATATGACAAAAGGTGCTATAAAGTAACAATGTAATTCAGGCGTGCCTTGGAAGAAAATGTTATTTACAGGAGTGACCTGAGACACAAATGTAGAGTAACTTGGATTAAAAGTGAATTTAAACGTTCCTCTCCTCTCCTCTCAGACCTCTAAGGAGGATCTCCTCCAGGCGGACTTTGAAGGAGCGTTGAAGTTCTTCAGGGTTCAGCTTCCTAAACGTTACAGAGCGGCAGAGAACGCTCGCCGCCTCATGGAACAAGCCTGCAGTATTAAGGTATACACAGACACACACACACATACACACATACACTCTCTCTCTCACTCTCTCTCTCTCTCTCTCTCTCTCTCTCTCACGCTCATAAAGTGTGTGCTGCTGCCTTCTGGCCGTGTGCCGAAGTGTCTTTGAGCAAGGCACTAAACTGCTCCCGGCGAGCAGGTTGGTGGTTTGCATGGTTTTGTCTGCCGTCGTCAGTGTGTGAATATAAAGCACTTTGGGAAAATGCACAAATGTGCATAAATCTCTCATTCATGAATGAATAAGCGACTGAAGATATATAGAATATATACGGTACTAATGCAGCGGAATTAAATGGTACATTTATGAGGTACATTCTGTTGGAGAGCAGGTAGTTAGTTACAGGTTACTGTTTTTATGGAATCATAACAGACTCCTAAAGTGCCCGTCGGGGCACAGGTCTCCACCAGGGCAGGTCAGGATGTGGCCTCCTGGTGGCGCTATAATAGGCCAATGTGAAACGGGTGTCATTTCTTCTTACGCCTTGGATGGCAATTGGATGATTTGAGGCATTTTGTTCCAAAAATGTGTTTTGCAAAAATCCACCTGTTGGTGGCGCTATAACAGGCCAATATGAAAAGGGTGGGATATATTCCTCAGCCTAGTAGGAAAGTCTGTGAAAGATTTCACGTAAATTGCACGCTGCGTTCATGATTTGAGGATTTTTGTTCAAAACGGACCAATCCTGCAAACTTTGAAAGCCAATTGTTAGCCAATTATAATGGAATATGAAATATCGGACAGATCTTTCTTGAACACATGACTATAGAGATAGTGTGTAACGATTTGCGGGATTTTTGGACAGAATCTGGAGGAGTAATAACAAAAAATGTGTTTTCAAAAGTTGGCCTCCTGGTGGCGCTATAACAGGCTATTTTTTCATCGTTCATCGTTGGCATCCAGGGAGTGTACTTGCAAAATTTGGCACCGACCGGGATAACGGTGCCGGAGATTACCTGGTAACAGACGGACACACGGACGGACGGACGGATGGACACACACACACACACACACACACACAGACTCACACACACACGGACAGAGTGCAAAACATACTCTCTCCCCATGCCTTCGGCCTGGTGGAGACAATTATTTCTATCCGTAAAAAAACAAACAGTCTGTAAGTGTAAATCAGATTTGTATTTTGTACTTGTAAAGCGCAATTCCAAACTCTTATTGTCAGATTTGAGGAGGGGGACATCTTTGTGTGCGTGCGCGTCAGTGTTTCCAGTCCCTCAGGGGTCTGTACCCTGCCCCCTCCTGTTTTCCCTCTACACTAAACATCTTCACTGAAATGATGAGTCAGTTACCATGTTTACATGAGTACTTAAATCGTAAGTTACGTATGTAACTATGGTTCTATGAGTCCCGAATGACCGCCAGAGGCGGTGCTTAAGCACTGAATACGTCCCTTCGCGCATGCGCCGTCGAGTATTTTATACCAACAATGTCAATTTTGACCCCATGATGACCCGGAGTAGTCTATATCTTCCGTCGGTCTACAGGGGCTCAGTCCCTACAGAATCTTCTCGCGAGCACACGAGGATTCTGAGTGACAAGAGTGCTCTGGCGGTCATTCGGGACTCATAGAACCATAGTTACATACGTAACTTACGTTCTATTTCGTCCCTGCTGACCGCCAGAGGCGGTGCTTAAGCACTGAATGACCAATACCAACAAGGTCACGAGGAATCCTGATCCCAAGCCATAAGGAGTAGAATCGGAGGACTCTCGTAAGAGGACCACGTCCAGCGGGTGGGGAGTGGCAACACTCACCCAGTGGAACATAGAAAACTCGCTGTGATGCCCATGAGGCAGCGGCAGATATATTCCAGGGGTACTTCCCTCGGGGCAGCCCATGATGTGGGGACGCTCCCGTTAGAGTGGCACCTCACGCCAAATGGTAGGGTACGATTACTCGCCCCATACGCGTGGTTAATGGCATCCACAATAGTGTGGGGCGGGCGCTGTCTGGAGAGAGCGCCGCCTTTGAAAGGGCCATCGTCACAACGGAACAGCCATTCTGACCGCCGAATGCATGTGGCAGGTCTAACAAGCGGCTCTCAGGGCCCACGTTGGGCGCAATAGTTCCCGCTTGTCAATCCACTCTTCTGGTGGAGGGCAAGACTGTGCTAGCCGTATAGGCTGGTTGAGGTGTGTATGTGACAGCACCCTCAGGAGGAACACTGTGTTCGGCCACAGAGACACTCAGGCCGTCTGAGCTTTGCTTCAGACGCAAGTCACTGACAAACAGGGCGTGCCGCTCACTGACACGCTACGTTGAGGTAATGGCCAGGAAGAATTCCGTCTTCCTTGACACTCTAAACTCCGCCCGTGCCGAGGGCTCAAAGGGAGGCCTGCATAGACCATGCCGCACTAGGGAAGAGCCTGTGCCGGAGTTCTCAGGGCTCGTAGAGGATGCAACCTCAGAGCCCCCATCAGGTAGAGGGACACCAGACTGTGGCTCCCCACCTGTGGCTGTGCGATATTGATTCTAGCATATCGACATGATATTTCGCCTACTTATGCTTTTAGAGTAGGAGATCGGCCCTCGTCTAGGAGGGCCTGCGGAACTCCAGAAAGGTAGGCAGAGCAGGGCACTAGGTCTTTGCTCTGACCCTCACGTCAGTTGGAAATAGAGTCCATCGGTTATCGTACCGTAGTCTGATGGATGTCATGGCACCCTTGAATTCAGGGTGGCATGCCTGGCTGGTTCCACACAGCTGCTCGGCAGCGGTTCAGGGCTGCCAGCGGCCAAACGCACAGTTGGGGGCGTCGAGCATTTGAATGCCATATCCGACCGCCTCCCAGTTGAGGAGACCTCTGTCGGGGAGACGCCATGGCGTCCTCCGACTGGGTCTGTTCAGCAGAGGAAACCAAGTACTTCTTGGCTGGAGGGGGGCAACCAGAAGTATGGTGTGACCCTCCTAAAGAACTCTCTGAAGCGCTGGTCGTATCAGAGGCAGTGGCAAGGCATATACAGTGCCTCTGGCCAGTGCGCATTTAAAAGGATAGTGCCCTGTGGGCGGTGGCCTACTTAGGGCCATGTGTGTGTCAGGAACGATGCAGGTCGTTCCGTTCATACTGGCTATGTGGCATGAAGGCCTGCGGGCTGACAGCCATTTGTGGCGTTCAGGTTCTATGAAACCATCGGACCATTGCGTCCTGGCCCGGAGGGCTGGATGTCTCCGTTAGGGAGAACCGGAGAGGTTAGTGAGTCAGCGACTCTAGGGTGAGGAGGTCCACCTCCGCTCTGCCGAGGTAGCCTCTGATTAGTGTTCACCACCATTGGATGGGGTACCGCTCCCCTCATGGAAGCTTTTGATGGGAGAGAGCCTACCATGTAGTCCCGCTCTCCACTTGGATAACTTGCCCATAGGCTGATCAGGCGTGGGGGGGGGGGGCTGCACAAGTCAGGGGGTCCATAGACACCTACGGCAGCCAAGCAACGTGGCCCCGCCCGATGACTTACATGATACACGGTCGAGGTGTTGACCGAACGTATGAGAATGTGCTTGCCTCTCAGGTACGGCAGGAAGTGCTGTAGAGCAGAGCATGAACTTCATAACCCTGTTGGGTCCCATCAATTCAAGACATGTCGACAACAGTCTGTCTTGCGTCACGAGGAAGTATGTAGATCGGACTTCCCTTGGTGTGACTGAGGATCTACGGCCTCTGTTGCACCCTTGGGCAGGAGGACACATCACTCCTGGTCTGATACTAGGGCTCTCGTCATGTTGCTGATAACGGCCATTTTGACCCCGCCGGATATGGGGGGCTGGCGTCAGAAGGCACTGCACAGCCCGGAAAGTCACAGGCAGGTCCCTGCGTGGGACGCCGAGGAACACACTGGCCTAGTGTGGGCCGGCGGTGATACGCGAGCTCAGAGGACAGTGATTTCATCTCTGTTGGAGCTCGTTGGGAGGCGTGATGTGTCATAGGCCTGCATGCTGCAGCCTGGTCTTCCCCACCTGGATGGTTCGCTCCAGCGATTCTTGCACAGCTGAACCACCTAGTGCTCCTGGCTCCTCAGGGAGACTACGGAGAGTTGGCCTAGGCTCCTCGGTCAGGCTTTACTGTGAAAGCCTGACTTGGCGATGGGCTAGAGCTAGGATGGACATCAGCCGTCCTCTCTCTGAGGACATGACACCAAATGCCTCCAGTGACGGTGAGGGCCGACCCGCGTCTGAAGAAGGCGCTTGGAGGATCCGACTGCCTACTGTGGTATGACTAACAATTAGCGTTCCACGGCTATGCGCATGAAGGTGCGCATGGAGCCAGCTCGGCCAGTGGGTCCTGAGCTGAGAAGTGGGAGGCTGGCTCTGATGCCTGGGAGGCACCGTCTTCTGCATCTTCCTCATAGTCATGGAAGTGCATAGCTTAAGCTGTCGGGGAGAGCACATCGTTCTCGAGTCAGCTGTGGCATCGGAGGGGGAGGCACTCGAACCCTCCGAGGTGCCTAGGTGTTATCCGAGGTGAGCATGGACCTCATGTGGGCCAGCTCCGCAGATAGCTGAGCCCTCTCGGATCTGCTGTGGCCGGCGGTCAGACCTTTTCCTCCTGGCACACGGGGCAGGACCAAGGTCGGCTCACGGCTGAAGGGGAGCTTCACACGGGGTACAAAAGTGGGAGCTCTCCATTGTGGTGGCACCGGGTCCTCTGGACGGGCCAGTGCACACCAGTCCCACTTAGCCCAGGGCGCGGACGCTACTGGTTGCTAGGTGTTGGCCATATGCTGAAGGAAGAGAGCGTGTACGCTGCCTGTACCAGCAGAGGCTTTCATTTAGATCTGCATAGTGCACACCAGTCCCAACTAGCCCAGGGCGCGGACGCTACTGGTTGCTAGGTGTTGGCCATATGCTGGAGGGAGTGCGTACGCCGTCTGTACCAGCAGAGGCTTTCGAGGTACAAAAGTGGGAGCTCTCCGTTGTGGTGGCACCGGTTCCTCTGGACCGGCCGGTGCACACCAGTCCCAACTAGCCCAGGGCGCGGACGCTACTGGTTGCTAGGTGTTGGCCATATGCTGAAGGAAGAGAGCGTGTACGCTGCCTGTACCAGCAGAGGCTTTAATTTAGATCGGCATAGTGCACACCAGTCCCAACTAGCCCAGGGCGCGGACGCTACTGGTTGCTAGGTGTTGGCCATATGCTGGAGGGAGTGCGTACGCCGTCTGTACCAGCAGAGGCTTTCGAGGTACAAAGTGGGAGCTCTCCGTTGTGGTGGCACCGGTTCCTCTGGACCGGCCGGTGCACACCAGTCCCAACTAGCCCAGGGCGCGGACGCTACTGGTTGCTAGGTGTTGGCCATATGCTGGGGGGAGGAGGCGCATACGCTGCCTGTACCAGCAGAGGCTTTAACTTAGATCGGCATATAACTTAATCAAACAACTGAATGCTGCTATACCTGCCGCAGCATGTGAATATGCATTTACGTTTTATGCAAATGCTCATTGTAGCACTTTGAGATTTAACCAGATGTAAAGTGCGTCATAGGAACAGCGCACAAACGCTGCTGTTAGCTAGACTGTGCGACCTGCATGGTCGCGGTGGGGGAGGAGCGCTTGCACGCTACCTGTACCCCCAGCTGAGGCTTACTTATAAATTATGATAATAAAGTAGCCTTCAGTCGAGGCTTGGACGCTGCTATGTAGCAGCTGTAGTGTTTCCTATGCGAACGTTTATCACAGCACTATGACGTTTATCCAAACTCCAAGTGCATTATTATTTATGTTTGCTAGTCCAGAGCGAAACAAAAGACACTTCCAATGCGCTAGTCAAGGCACTACTACGCATTCATGCTGGGAGGAGGGAGCACTAACGCTGCCTACACCAGCCAAAAGTTTGGTTAAATAAACCAACACAAACTGGAGAAAAGGCTACAACCAATAGCTCCACCGATAGGGGCCGCCTGCTGAAGGAAGGGAGCGTGTACGCTGCCTGTATCAGCTGCAGCTAATAAACAGAACAAGCTATACACCAATAGCTGTTAATAACTGCTTGAGCTAACAAACGATTAGTAGCAAGTAACATCAAACTAGAGGCCGTATGCTGGAGGAGCGGAGCGCATACGCTGCCTGCCCTGTACCAGCTGGGCCAATAAACAGTAAGGCAAGCTATACACAGATAGCTGTTATAACAAATAGTATAATAAGCGCTTGGGCTACAACTACGGGTAGCAGCGCCAGTTAGAGACCCAATGCTGGGGACCAGCTGGGCTACTAACAACAAGACAAGCTATAGCCTACACGAATAGCTGTTCATAAACACCTTTAGCTTTAAGCTACTGGTAGCAGCTGTGAGCTACGCTGGCAGCAGCGCCAGATGCCCTGTGATGGGGACCAGCTGGGCTAATAGGCCCCAAAAAAGGTACCCAGGGGCACCTGTGGGGAAAGAACAAAGTGTACCCACTGTATACGCAAAAAACTGTTAATAGAGCTTTGAGCTCCAGACATACTGGTAGCAGCATCAGTATCGAGGCCCACTGCTGGGGGCCAGCTGGGTTAATAACCAGACAAGCTATGTACACCAATAGCTGTTAATACTCTTGAGCTACAAACTACTGGTAGCCACATCAATACCCTGGCCAATATTATCGGTATATGGCTTTGGCCAGCAAGGCTTGCCAAACAGAAAATGACAGTTAGCCTTAACTAACTTAACTTATATCATAAGTTATATGCTGACTGCTGAGAGAATGGAGCACCAGCGCTTGCCATCAACAGCAGGGGCTAACCAAAGCTTGCAAAGTAGCGTGTTTATCAAACGAAGGTAATATGACAGTGTTCTTATCCTTCGGCAAATCTTATAGTCGCATATAATAAGCGCTAGCGTTCACAGTCGAGCAAACCTCGTATGCGGAGCAGGGAGGCGGCGCGAACGCAGACTCTACTCACAAGAGGTTATGCCATGATACAATACATCATATAATTTGAACGTCTGTTAGCGTTCACCGTCAAACAAACCTCGTATGCGGAGCAGGGAGGTGGCGCAAACGCAGCCTTTACTCACAAGAGGTTATGCCATGATGCAATATATCATATAATTTGAACGTCTGTTTAGCGGGGATAGCACCGCTTTAGACGATAACATACCTTTTGTCCAGGGAGGTTTTGTTCGCCTTCATTACCGGCGAGAGAGATTGGACGCTACCGCGTCCACGCGAATCCAAATAAACTCCACTCATAGAGGAGTAAAACAAAATCCATAGTCGCAGTTCCTGGAGGGCGAACAGCCGCTACTCCGACCGATGCGGTCACGGAACTACCAGCGACTCGGCAGGCACCATAGGCTACATATTGCATTGCATAGCAACACATCGCAGCTCGGTGCAAACTTGGTTCTCACACGGCGAGCGAGAAGAAATTAGGGACTGAGCCCCTGTAGACCGACGGAAGATATAGACTACTCCGGGTCATCATGGGGTCAAAATTGACATTGTTGGTATAAAATACTCGACGGCGCATGCGCGAAGGGACGTATTCAGTGCTTAAGCACCGCCTCTGGCGGTCAGCAGGGACGAAATAGAACCCCTTTTAATTCCGAATAAAAGTTAAATCCTATTAAAAGTTGTCATGTAAACACCTACAAAAACTTAAATCCGAATGAAAATGCCCATTGCGATTTAAAAACCATTCCGATGTAACTGACCGGATTATTCCGATGTTGAATGTGATTGGAAAAAAATTGGACTCATGTATACACTCATTCGGATTTAAGTTCATTCTGGTCTTTCTGAGCATGCTCATTTCCAAGGCGCTTCCATGAAGGCGCTCATTTCCAAGGCGCGCCAAGGGAATGTTATCTTCCGAGGAGTTTGCACATATTTTTTCCTGCATTTTGCAGATCCGAAATCCACACAAAGAAACGTGGAGCAGCAGCAGTGAGATCGATGATCCCTCTTATCTGTGAGTGTTCAAAGATCCAATCTGAACCGTCCCAATCGAGTTGATCATGATCACTGATCATTTTCAAACATGTTTGATAGGCTAGCCTATGTATCTGGATTGCTACTGTAGGCTACAGTACAGTGGGGGACTCACAGAAAGACAGAAGGGGAGAGGACGCAATGCCCTCAGCCCGCTGATCAGTGATCACACACACACACACACACACACACACACACACACACACACACACACACTCCCTTTTATATAACTTGCCTATTCCAAGTTGCAACCAAAACGTTGATTAAACGTAACAGCTTTGCAGTTTGCATTGATGAGGAGCTACAATAAATCTAGTATTATTATGTGCGTGTGTGCGTGCGTGCGTGCGTGCGTGCGTGCGTGCGTGTGTGCTCAACAGTCTCTCTCTCTCTCTCTCTCAAGAATAACGAGCGACCTTGATACAATAATCAGTGTGTTGCGTGCCCTGCACACCCAATCGGACTTTTAATAAAGTACAAAACGAGATGATCACCTTCCCAGCGGAGAAGGGGACCCAGCACTGCTCAAAGGGTGAAAAAGACATAAACATATACGCCCGCCCCTATCTAATCAGAAGCCTTCCCAGCCCCAAAGCTGCTGCGGAATGAAATGATGGGAGTTAAAAGTATCGTCCATGTAAACACTCATTCGTAATGACCATTTCCCATGTAAACTCGTAGCAAAAAACATTACTTCCGGATTATTTTATTCTGAAGTTTTTATTCGGAATGAAAAGCCCTCATGTAACCGGATTGACCAGTTTGTAAATTTGCTGTTTTCGCAGAACGTTCGCTTCAGAATGAGGTTCAGAATAGGGTTGTAAGAGAATGCTAGAGAGAGTGAATCTTCCACCCATCTCTCTCTCTCTCTCTCTCTCTCTCTCTCTCTCTCTCTACAGGATATCCTGTCTTGGGTAATGGGTGTTTATCTCAGTGTGTCATTCTGTAACTAACTGAACCGTTTTTGCAATGGCAGCAAGAGTAGAACACGGCATATACATCACACACGTACGCGCTTGTGCGCGCGCACACACACACACACACACACACACACACACACACACACAAACACACACACACTGAGGGAGAGATGGAGCGAGAGATGAAAAGGGCTGGGGGGAAAAACGCTGTTCCTGAGATGAGAGAGAGAGGAAGGAGAAGGGGGGGTGCATGAGACCAACAGAGAGAGAGAGAGAGAGAGAGAGAGAGAGCACAGTTGAAGGTGAGGTGAAGGTGTAGAACAGGTAAGAATGACTCAGCAAGAGACACTCGTTCCCATATTTGTGTTATTTATTTTCTTTACCACAATGTTAAGAATGAGGCTAAGTTAATTATTTATCAGGTACCCTATAGTTTCAATGTACAGATTATTATTAGATAGTATATTGGTTTCACCTGGGATACTAGTTTCCTGAGGGACATACTGTCTCTGCAATCAACAAACTATACTATAAAATCAAATAATATTAGAAAGAGTAATGAATAGCCGAACACGAGGTGTTGTGAGCTTGTTGATATGCTATTTTCTATCTTTTGGAATCGAGTCAACTCCTCCAATTCCAAGTGCTTGACAAGCACAAGCAGTTCAAATATGAATATTTTGTGGGGTCACACCCTGAAATTGTTGAGAAGCACTAAATCACTGATGTCCCTGTAGTTTTTAGAAGGTGATATTATGTTGTCTGATTCCACTTCCACTGCAGTGAAAAACAAAAACGAATCGGTTCAATAAACTCTGTCACGCAACAAGGCGCCACGGACTTGTTTGGCTTCAGAACATTGCTGGAAAAGAACCAAACTGAACCAAACTGAACCGAGCCAATCCATACTGAAAGTCGTGCTCTTTAGCTTTGCCACATTTTTTGCCGTGATGTGGTTTAACTGAGATCAGCTGACCTTAAAGCAGCTTAACGCACAAAAGGAATTCACCAGGTGACAAACTACTAACACACGCGCGCGCACTGTGGATTACTCAAGAAAGAATTTGAAGTTTCACAGCCTCTTAAAGCCCAGACCACACCGAATCATCGGTGTGGACTGTGGTTGCAATGCAACTAGTTGCAACGGCAACCACTTGCAACATCAATTCAGTCGGTTGCAGCTTGGAACTGTTTGCAAGTTGGGACGAGTTGTGTTGCGTATCATTGCTGCGAACTGGGCTTTCATTTTAAACCCCCAGCAGAGGAATGAGAGTGATGGTTGATTCTCATGAGAAATACACAGACACAACATACAGGACAACTGTTATGCCCCATTCCTACTTTGTTGCACACCGGCACATACTGTAGCAGATCTATAAGCTCTCAATATGTCCTGTTTTGTGATGTGTTGTGAGCTTGTATTTGTTGTTCCTCACGATGAATGGAGCATAAATTAGGCATTATCCTGACAGACAGATAGACATACAGTAGGCAATACTGTGTAAACACAGACAGGCAGGAAGACAGACAGACAGACAGGCGATGCTCTCAATTAATTTGCAAACGCTATCTAACTGTCATCATGTCTTGAAGAAGGGTGTGTGTGTGTGTGTGTGTGTGTGTGTGTGCGTGCGTGCGTGCGTGCGGAACCATTGCGCTCAAGCAGACAGCCCCGGCACTTCCCCTCACACACACACACACACACACACTGGGTGTAACTGAACCACACTCTATCAGACTCCCACAGTGTAAACTGAGAAGAGTAGAAGCGATACGCACACACGCACAGAGCTGGGAGATAAAGAGGAGCAGAGTGAACCTCCTCCTCAGAGAGAGACAGAGAGGAGGAGGAACACACAGGTGTTGTTCTCTGCTCCTGAGTGGGCGTGGTCTGTGTCCAGGGGGCGTGGTCTGTGTCTAGGGGGTGTGGCCTGTGTCCAGGGAGACGCTGTAGTGCAGTCAGTGGCTTTAGTGCAGCTCTCACACTGAAGCTGTCAACAGCTCTACTCTCCCCTCTCCTCTCCTCTCCTGTCCATGTTACACTCCTCTGCTCTCTGCTTCGCTGACATTCCTCTGTTCTCTGCCCTTCCCTCTGTTCTCCGTATCCTTTTTCCTTCTCTTTGTCTTTCTGACGTCACTCTCCTCCACTGCTTTCAGCGTCGCTCCTGTTTCATCTCCATCTTCTTGCACTAATCTCCTCCTCGCCTCTCCTCCTCTCCCCTCTCCTCTCCTCTCTTGTAAACAAGCTTGGATTTGTTTTGTCTCCACCTGTGGATTATTGAACGGATTACATTCTGCATTACTTGTGGAGCGTTTTTGGAAGACTTGTGAAGCACTGAGGAATGTCTTGGAGTGTTGGGGAACTTGTGGAACGTTGACGAGCGCCAGGGGGCGACGGGGGACGTCACAGATGGAACGGTTGTTGTTGGGGTTCGTGGATCGCCGTGTTTAAGAGCGCCTCAAAGCATTTCCGGGGGAGTTTCTAGAGCGTTTCGGTACCATTTCCAGTTGTGTGTGGTCAGGATGATGGAAGAGGTGTCCATCATGGTGGCGTACAACGCCCATGTGATGAACCAGATCTCTGAAGATGACCTGCTGTCCCGCCTGGTGGCCACCTCCAAACCCAGACCTGTGGTACGTCTGTCTGTCTGCCTGTCTGCCTGTCCGCCTGTCCGTCTGTCTGCCTGCCTGCCAGCCAGCCAGTCTGTCACTACCACCTGCGGTGCATCCATCTGTCTGTCTGTCACCAGCACTGTCATAATTAGGACATTTTACACAACGATTAATTGTCACACAATATAATTGCGATTTTTGATTGTGTTTATTTGTCATTGAATGCTGGTCTTTCTAGAACATTTCTGTTTGGCTTTTACTAGGCTTTGAAGTTGCACAGGTGCAGATCTGATGAACAACCTAAATAAACAAATAAATTACATCTATCTATCTTAACTATAAAGTCTCTGTGTGTACGTCTGTAATTCACGTACCGGTAATTCGAGAACCGCTAGCCCCACCGACTTAAAAAAACAGAACTTTAGAAGCGCCACAAAAAGCCCTCTGCCCGTGCTCTGGACTGGGCCCCTGCCCAGGGTCCATATATGGAGCTGGCCTGTTCTGACCTCACAACACTCCATATTTGGGCATGCCTGACACAGAACTCCATATATAGGAATAAAGGGACACAGAGACACATACAGAAATCTGACACCATTCTGACGTCGGGCATAAAAGGGACACAGACATAATATCTGGGTGAGGCATTCATTTCCAACTTGCATCATTCCAAGTAGGCCAGTGCCCAACGGGCACCGCTGTAGAGGCCCCACTGGGCACCGCTATAGAGGCCCCCCACGCACACCTCTCTAGTCTAACTATAAATGCACTATACGTCTCTGTGTGTGTGTGTGTGTGTGTGTGTGTGTGTGTGTGTGTGTGTGTGTGTGTGTGTGTGTGTGTACGTACGTCTGTAATCCACGGTTCTCAACTCGAGAACCGTTCTCCCCACCGACTTCAAATTTGACACACGCGTTCCACACCCCCACAGGGAGTGCAGTGCCCGGTGTCGGTGTAGGTCAGACCCACGGTTGTCCAGAACCGCCCCAAAAGGCTTCTTGCCGGGCTCTGGACAGGGCCCCTGCCCAGTGTCCATATATGGAGCTGGCCTGTTCTGACATCATTCTGACGTCTGCATAGACTCCATATTTGGGCATGCCTGACAAAGAACGGGCATAAAAGGGACACAGACATAATATCTGGGTGGGGCATTCATAGGCCAGTGCCCAATGGGCACCACTCTAGTTTTTAATAACAATACAAAAAAAGCAATAGTGGATTTAGCCGATCTACAAGCTCACGTAATCTTATAAACCGGCTATTTCCGCTAATGTTGGAAAATGTATGAACAACGATTATTAAAAAAATAAAATCACACCCGTGTGAAGTGAGGAACGCTCTTATCATCTTTAGTTACGTCACCAATAATAGTGGTACCTTATTGGCCATTTGGCCAAGGGTTTGCGCTGACATACCGACAGCCGATTTCCTCAGGCACATACGTAAATTCTACATTCATTGTCAATGGCATTTAATGTTTGTGTTCAGACAGAATCTACACTATAGCTTTTTATAGGAGGGGCTAGCGCCCCTCAATAATTTCGATAATCTCAAATAATTGCGATTAGGTGATTATGTAGTAATCTTGACAGGCCTTAAGGTCTATCTGTCACCAGAGAGAATAGTACTGCCGTAGCAGACAACCCGCAGCACTCCAGGTTCAAACAAAATCCTTATAGGTGCAAGGCTTGAAGATATAAGTAGAGATGAAGAAAATGCCAGCACTCATTGTATGTCCTTTTACATGATATTATTTACCTCTGTCACCAGCCCTGTGTCAATCAGTCTGTTCTTCAGTCTATCTCTGTGTTCTGGTATTCTGTCTGTTCTTCATTCTCTCTGGGCTCTGCTATTCTGTCTATCCTGAGTACAGATCTCTGTAGAAGGGATGTTGAGGTCACTTTGTGCTGAAGTTGGAACTGTCTGTCTGTATGTCTGTCTGTCTGTCTGTCTGTCTGTCTGTCTTACACACAGACCGACAAGACAAGACAAGACAGTCAATGTAGTTAGTAGTTACTGACTATAATATGTCCACATCTGCCAGTTTGTTTCAATTCTTTGAATCATTGGAGTGTGTGTTTGTGTGTGCGCGTGCGTGCGTGCGTGCGTGCGGTCGTTCGTGCGACAGTTAATTGAGTTCCATGACCCAGTTCCTCCTCAAATGACCTCCATGTTCCTCTAATCACCACTTCAGACAACATGAGTCTCTGTAAACAGTATGGACATGAGCCATAATGGACAGTATGGACATGAGCCATAATGGACAGTATGGACATGAACCATAATGGACAGTACTTTCTCTGTTATGTACTGTACATAGAGTGTTATTTACTGTACTTTATGTATCATGCATGTACACTATGTTTGATTTACTGACACGTGATGTACTTTTTCCATGAGATTATAACGCCCATCTGTCGCACAGAAAATAAAGTAAATTGTTACTGATGACGATAATAAAATACAGTAAAAGCAAATCAAATAGAAGAAAGGTATGTCTTAAAGGAGATGTGAGGGATTTGTTAAAGTGTAATATATAGCCTATGTCTACATTCTGATAGATAGTGGTGTTTGTTCCGTAACAGTGGTCTCCCTGTCTCTCCAGCTTTTGGATGAACAGATAATACATGTTCTTAATGTATTTGTTTAATAAGTTAAACAAATGCAACTGGAACACTGTCAAATTTAATCTGATGGATGTGTTCCCTCTCCTAACTGAATGAAATTCCCACCTGAAAATGTATTTTCTATTTACTAAAGAAATGAAGAAACAGGGAGACCAACGTTACTGATCAAACAGTCAATAGCAAGCAATACTGACAGAATAAATAGAGCTTTCACTTTTAACAAAAAAAACCTTTTGTTTTAACCCAAGAATATCACTTCCAGCACCTTTAAGATATGTTACAATGTCCATGCATTCCGCATCTTATCCAGCAGGTTGCTCCAAAGGTTGTGACCATAACGGCTAAAAGCATCTTGTCTGTGTCTTTTTAAAACCCTTCTGTGTGCCCGCAGAGTGGGACCCATTCCATCTCCTGCTCTGGGGATCCAGGTCAGGTCTAAAATTGGGCCTAGTTCCATTTAGAAGGCCGTCTATAATCAGATTAACTCAATCTGTCCTTAAACTGAACCCGTATCTCACTTGTTTTCACTGCATGGTTGAAATGACTGAAAGGAGTGACTACTGTTAGTACTCACTACCAGTGGTGGACTGTAATAAGTAATAACCAAGTACATTTACTTGATTACTTAATGCTTAAAGTATTTGTACTTTGAGTATTTCTTTTTTGGAAGCTTGACTTTCACTCCACTACATTTCAAAGATAAATATTGTACTTTTGAATCCACTAGGGAGGTGATCATTTTGACAGCACATTTTTATTTAGTTTTAGTCATAGTCGTTTGATTAAAATTCCATTTGTTTTATTTTTTTTCAGTTTTTTCAGTTTTTTTTAAAGTTAAGTTTTGTGTGTGTGTGTGTGTGTGTGTGTGTGTGTGTGTGTGTGTGTGTGTGTGTGTGTGTGTTTGTGTGTTTTTGTGTGTGATACAGCTGCGCCCTCTGGTGGCGGGCGGGTGGTGTTACAGCGTGACACACACAGACATGTTCTGCTAGGTCTCATAGTTAGTGCTCATTGCATTCGCAATAAACTGAGTATGTTTTTTGACAGAGTAACGTTCACTTGTAGTTAAGTAATATTCAAAGGTATCTGTACTTTGACTCACATGGGTTGTTAAGTACTTTGTCCACCACTGAATAAATCATAATTAAAGATTAAAACGTAAAACACATTAATCACATTATAATTAATCAAAAGATATAATAATAGCAAGATTAAACAAATTCTGAGAAACCAAACGAAATAACTCACTAAAGCGCCATAAGTGGGTATTGTGTAATAAATTGCAATGAGAAAGAGTTGCAATGAAGCTGTGGGTGTTCCTCTGTCTAATCTGAGTAATCATTTCACATCTGAAGGTGCATGGAGCAATGGAACAGTGTACACACACACACACACACACACACACTACATGCTGCCATCCCACGCAGCTTTGTTCACAAATGGCACACCCATTGATATATACACACACACACACACACACACACAGTGGTCATTTTTCGGAGCTCTCTCGGAGTAGAGTTTATGTAATATGTACAGTAGGTCATTTACAAACAGAATTTTGTCAAGTAGCTGCTCACATAATAAAAACCAAGAAGGACGTCATTTTTGTAAACTATCATCCTTCCGGTAATACATTCTACTGTAGCTGAATGTATTAGAGCTACAGTACTACTATAGAATCTGTCGGTCGGACCAGTGGTTGTGCAGAACTGAAAGTCTGTCTGTCTGTCTGTCTGTCTGTCTGTCTGTCTTCAAATGAATGAATAATGAACAGTGAACACAATGAAAGCATGTCCCTCGTATTCATTTCAGTCCATCTGACCTCCCAGACAAGCTGGGAGTTGACCCCTTGACCTTTTATGACCCAGGAAGCATTGAGGTTTGTGTTCTCAGGTTATTAGCTAACGGACAAAACAATAGGTGCGCACATAACACGCACTGCATGCTGGGTAATAATTTAGTAGTGAAACGCAGCACTTTGCAGAGCAGCACATGGCGGGGCACAGTCTGGGGTGTGAGACATGGATAAGAAATTAAGAGAACAAATAGTGTTACACCCATTGGAGGTAGCTTTGGAACGATTGCTCTAGCATAGCTTCAGCTGGAGTGGCACTGCTACACTGGTACGCCTAATCTGCTGGGGAAATGTTGTGAAATGTAAAACATGTGAGGTTGCCTTGGGTAAAGAAATTGTGCATTAGGGAGGTGTGTGTGTGTGTGTGTGTGTGTGTGTGTGTGTGTGTGTGTGTGTGTGTGTGTGTGTGTGTGTGTGTGTGTGTGTGTGTGTGTGTGTGTGTGTGTGTGTGTGTGTGTGTGTGTGTGTGTGTGTGTGTGTGTGTGTGTGTGTGGTATAGGAGTATATGTATACAGATAATATGATTTATATGATATACAATTTGTAATTGTTTATATGGATTATGAATATTATATAAGAATATTCTTCCTACTCCTACTACTGAACTTGAGCCCTTGAGTCCAAAAAGTTTGGGAACTCCTGGTTTAAAGGCGGTACAACATTTGAAACCAGCTCCACAGTGGCCTTGTGGTTAGAGTGTCCGCCTTGAGACTGGGAGGTCGGGGTTCAATCCCCGGCCGGGTCATACCAAAGACTCTCAGCATCAAGGGTTGGATTGGGGGTAAGTCCCTGCGATATACTAGTGTCATGTCCAGGGGGTGTACTTGTACATCAAGCTGCCTCACGCTACAGAAACAGGAGATAGGCTCCTGCCCTATGGGCCCCATGGCTCGGCAAGGCTACTTACTTACTACTACTACAACATTTTAAAAACATGTTGCACAAAATCATAACTTGCATTTTTTTTGGCGGTTATTTTGTCAAAAATAGTCCAAATCTTTCCAGATTTGTCATGAAAGCTTCCTCTTTCACGGAGACGTGAAAAGGTTTTCAGGGTTATCAGTACAGAGATGAAACATGGAAGGTTTGGCTCAGGAATGTGTGTGTGCATTCTCACTGAACGGTGTAAAATGTTAACTTTGGTCTTTTGTTATAAGGTCAACTATTTTATCGTGACGTACTACCGTGTGTTAAAGTCCTTTATAGGACATTCACAATGTGTGGCAAGGTTTATGTAACAAGTCCTGTGGTGTGATGCAAGCAGCGAGGTGTGTTGAGTCAGTCTGAAATTAGGTAAATATCTTTTTTCAAGGCGGTGGTGATTGTTCTTTAAAGGTGGTGGTGTGAGTGGTATATATATTTTATTGTTTTGTTGAAGTTAAAGCACTATATTCAGACAGTAATCACTATAGAGCAAGCAGTGTTAATTTTGACAGAAATTTGTTTAATTCTGTTTTAGTCATACTGTAGTCTTTTGAATAAACGTTTAGTTGACTAAATCTACAGTTAATTTAGTCACCAAAAATGTATTTTGGCCGGCCCTGATGGCCCTGATTTATACTTGTAGTGTACTATAGCTGTGTTCCGAAATAACCAATCTACAAGCTCACAGTGCGTCTGCGACGTGTTGTGAGCATGTGAAGATTCATAGATCCGAATCGGTAAACCGAGCATGATGCATTGTTCACAGCGTGTTTGCATCGGTAAAATCCATGGTTACATAGTTTTGTTCATGTTGTAACAATTCTACAATAGCCATAAGAGCAGACCATTTGTTTTCTTCCAGAATTCTATAAGTTGGGTTGTTGGACAGAGAAATTGCTTTGAATTTATATGTAATGCATTTTAGTACATGGTTTGAGAAATTAACATAGGCTTTAATATAAATCCTTTGCATTGTGTTGAATCGCCATCAAATCGGGAACAGGGGTGAATCATATCGGCAAGAGTATCGAATCGGCCTCAGTGATATAAAGTATAATTCTACCACAGTTTTACCTCAGGTGCCTGTTACACACACACACACACACACACACACACACACACACACACACACACACACACACACACACACACACACACACAGCCTCAGAGGGAGGTCACGTGATCAGAGTCGACCTGTAATCCCCAGCATAGCCACCAGCGTCATCGTCATGGCAATGGTCACACACTCTACACCCTAGAGATAACATTACCACCAGCATGCTGTGTGCGCACACACACACACACACACAGGGTCTCTCTCGCTCTCTCTCTCGCGCGCACACACACACACACACACACACACGTTTATACCAAAAATTCACTCACTCACTCACTCAAAACACACGGGGTCTCTCTCTCTCTCGCTCTCTCTCTCGCACACACGCATGCACACACACACACACACACACACACACACACACACACACACACACACACACACAGAGAGAACTCTGTCTCAATGGTCTACAGTGTTCATGTGCACTCAGCTCTATCGGTCAGTAACTCTACACCATTATGTGAGCAGCTACTTGACAACATTCTGTTTGTAAATGACCTACATATTATATAAACTCTACTCCGAGAGAGCTCCGAAAAATGACCACCGTGTGTGTGTGTCTGTGTGTGCGTGCGACGTGCGTGTGTGTGTGTGGAGGAGGGGTCATGGAATGTTGTGCTTATTGTATGAGTTTGCATTAGACCGCTGGTCTTCTCAGCATAAAGCAACTTACACAGGCTTCAGTGACCACTCACCAGCTCTAAACTTTTTGTCGTCAAGGACTGCCAAAATTTTACCACGGACAACCCATCTGAAAAAGATTTTTGCCAGAAGAGAAGATTTATGAAAAAAATAAATAATAATAAAAGTTTTTCGGCATGCTAATATACGTTTCTAGGAAGAGAAAAGCTGTTATTAGCTTCCAATCTCCCATGGATGACGTCACTGGTAGGCAGGTTTCAGAACTGTCCACAGCACTCCTCGAAGGCAAAGTGAGTAGACAGAAATGGCGTCATCTTATAATGCGTATTAGTGAGGAGCATTTATATGAAGATCAGGTTGAAAATGGGTTTAGTGTCCCTTTAAGCCCCATTTAAAAATTTAGCACCAAAAATGAATTTGCCTTTTTCTCTCTGGACTTTTGCTCGGTGGGTCCTGACTGAGTCTGACCCACTTTGGATTAGGACCCAAAGTGGGTCTATTTGGGGAATACTGGCCTAGAGCCCCAGTGGAGCAGAGACAGAATATGTGTGTTAGTAGTGCTGATGGTGAAAGTACTGAAAGACAGAACAAAGAGAGACTTTACACACTACACTAACCAAAGGACTTTAAACTAACCCAGTGGTTCTCAAATGTCTTCATTTTAATGGGCCCCCATAACTCTGAGGGCCCTTTACCACCAAACATAACTGGTTCTAGAACTGGTTCCGTTCTAGATTATTGGAACCTTGGTGCTTTCACAGAACCGGTTCCAGTTCAAAGCAACTTTTAGGGTTCTGAGCCGATTCATTTTCAGTGGAAACACTCTGAACTGGTTCAATATTAGGCAGGAACCAAACCGAACCGGTTCAACCCGGTGGAAAAAGGGCCAGTCCGCACACAGCTTCAGCTCCACAGTGTATTATTTTATTAAAACACCGACATTGAATTCAGAGACACAATGTTTCGGCCGTAGCTGGCCTTCATCAGGTGACAATAATCAACGACAATGACAACCTCCCTTATATGGTATTGTGGGTCACGTCAGGAAACAACCACCACATCAAACAAGTTCAGGAAAGAACTTGCTGTTTTGAGAAAGAAATGTGAACCCCCTCAAGGAACCCTGCAGGTCACAGACTGAACCTGCACTCTGGATAATATCTGCTGAATGAAAGCTAACTTCTCTGTGGTCTGTGTGCTGAATTTGTCTCGCTAGGTTCCTACGAAGAAGCTGAAGAAGTTTGAGAAGGAATACCAGACCCTGAGAGAGAGTCAGCTTCAACAGGAAGACCCCATCGACCGATACCAGGTACCCCCCCCCCCCCCCCCCCCTCCCCCTAACTATCTTCTCTATCTCAGTGAGGACATTGGTTCTGTGTACAACTGCACATGGATGTGCATGTACACGCATGCATGCACACCCGTACAAACACGCACGCACGCACGCTCACTCACTCACTGACTCACTCACTCACTCACTCACTCACTCGCGCGCACACACGCACGCATGTGCACACACACGCACGCACGCACACACACAGTTTGTGTAGGGTTTAGTTCCAAACCTTCTGGTCAGAAGACAAAACAATTAGATATGAAGATATGAACTTGGTTGGTTCTGTACTGTTTCTGACCTGGGGTTCTGAACTTCTGCTTATCAGGGACTCATTTAGAGCTGGGGAGCCCAGATGAATGCATTTGTTAACTAATAGTACGGTAAAACAAGTGAGCACAGTGTAGTGCAGTGGTGTACGAAATACTCACACTTTTTTCTTAAGTGAAAGTATCAATACAACAATGTAGAAATGCTTTGTTACAAGCAGAAGTCTTGTATGCGAAATTTACTTGAGTAAAAGTATAAGAGTATAGGCATCAAAATGTACTTAAAGTACCAAAAGTAGTCATTTTGCAGAAGTGTTCAAAATGCATACAAAATCTTTTGAAATCTACAAGCTCACACTGCATCGCAAAGCTCACAGCGCATTGCAAAGTCACGTGTTATGAGCTTGAAGACCAGCTATTTTCAAATAGCATAGTAATAGTATACAAGGATGAAGTGGTTAACAGGTTAACTGCGGACCATTTACGGTCGTCTTTTAGGCTAGACTGCCTAAGTTTAAGTTACCTTTGAACAATTAACTCGAGCAACTCGGGTTTAGTAGTCAAAGTGTTTTAATGCATGTTTTGTAAAAAATATAATTATAATAATATAAATATACATCTAGTAACAAAAGAGTTCTATTAAAAGTACAACAATTGAGGTGTAGTGGAGTAGAAGTAAAAGTACAGAAAATTTAAAATATTCCAGTAAAGTAAAAAATGACACAAATTTGTACTGAATTACAGTACTTTAGTACAAACCACCACTGGTGCAGTGAGTGTGCCTCCTCTCTCTGTGTCACTGGTCCATTTTATTCACACAGTGCTATCATTTCTCAGGAAATCCTCACACAGCGACAGCAAAACACTTCTCCAACTGTTTCCTGCATCGGATGGGGTTTGCTGACGCCAAAGCCTTAATAGCGCCACCCTCAGGCGAAAAAAAAATCAATGTTATCTTCTTACCTCACAGGCAGATTGTGGATTGAACCCTAGTGTTTTTGTTTTGTTTGTTTTGTTTCTTTGGGTTTTTTTGACCGCATGGCCTTTCCTGAAGTGCCACCCCATTGGCCAGTATGTCCAGTTGGGCATAAGGAGGAGCCACTAGTGGCTGCTAGTGGGTCTTTTAGACTCTTGGTTTTGTGGGAGGCATACTTTGGTACATAGCATTGGTCCGACTGGATTAAGGTTGGTGAGGGGTGCGTTAAAACGACCGGATTAAGGTTGGTGAGGGGTGTGTTAAGGGTTGGGACAGGGTTAAGGTTAGGTTTAGGTGTGCTGCCCCATGGGAGGTTAGGGTTACGGTGAGGGTTTGAGATATCGGACCAATGGTATGTCTAACCTGCTCCCGGTTTTGTTTTAGAATACATTTGAGCATAATCTTTGGCCATTGTTGACATCCAGTGGGTCTAGCGCTTCAGTGTACAGTTTCCCTTCCTTTTACAATACAGTAGAAAACTAGCACCAGTCAAAGAATCGCTGCTTTAATTTAAGGTCCTGTAAGTGTATTTTTGTTAAAATAAGTGTCAAATATCTATATATTCTGACAGTATTCATTGTTAAAAAAGTGTCCGTTCAGTAACAGGGTCTCTGCTCTGTAATAAACAGAACATACATTTCCAGGTCAGGATACCTGACCTCGTGAAACTGGGAAGTGATGAAACGAGCAGATGGCATTTAAACTGGAATGGGTGCTCTCTCCTGGTTGGGTGAAATTGGTGACCCATGTTTTTAAAGTGAAATATGCCTTTAAACTTTTAAGCAATAAACATTTTTGTTTTAACCGAAAGACATCACTTAAGAGCAGCTTTAGTGCAAGCTGTGATGATGATGTTCCTGACGGAGTATACTATGCATTGTACAGCAGCCATGTTGGAAAGAAATTCCATTTGTACACTTACACTCTCAGAGTTACACACCCGTAAGGGTCCATTTGGAACCCCCTCAAGGAACCATGAGGGTCCCTGGACCACACTTTGATGGGAACAGAGCCTTCATTAGTATCATTCATTGGTAAAAGTAAGGAAGAGGCCCAATTTCTTTCCAATATTGCTGCTGTGCATAAATCCTATAGCTCAGCGGAACCTAGGTCTCAGGAATTATAAGCAAACCTTAGCTGTCCCGTGGGAAACCATGTATGTCAAAAACTGTTACTTTTCAGGAAATTGAACAAAAGAATGTGTGGCCAATGTAGTTATTACTCACAAGCTCTTGTTAATACCTTTCCCTGGTTTAGAATACATAAAACACCTGTCACAGACTAGAAAAAGTTGCTGCCTTTGTGTGACGCTGTGATACAACAGGGAATTCATTTTTGACAAGTTGAAAGTTGAAATGTTGGACATACACGGTTTCTAACCGACCGCTACGAAATGCTTTGTTCATTTCATTATTTCATAATTTATTTCTCCGCTGAAAGCTACGTTTTTGTGAAGGCATGACACGAGCAGCTATTTTTAGTGTCAGTGTCAGTGTGTATAATGTCAAAGAATGTTTCACGTTTTTATTTCTATTTTTATACTTTTATACTGTTTCCTTTCATGTCTACAGTTGTTGGATCATTTTGTGTTCCTTACATCTTCGCCCAGCATGTGACTCCTGTTCATGAGATGCATGTCAATAAAGTTTATTTTGGGTTGACATTGTAGCTTGTTAGCCGTTAGCTTGTCTGTTTATAGTGAAGCGGAGACATCATGAAAGGATGAGATATTTATGGCTTCTGATGACCCGAAACTGTCACTAGAATACTTTATTCTCATTATTCTGTCTGTCTTCTCATCGTTTCGCTGCCCAAATATATTCTGGCTGTCCTTTCTATGAGAGAGAGAAAGAGACAGTATAGGGAGGGAGACAATGTAGGAGAGACAGACGGTAGCACATGCAGTAGCACATCTGAGAGGGAAATGGTATAGGAGAGACAGACCATAGGGAAGCTGAGAGGGAGACAGACAGTAGAAGAGATCGAGGCGGAATCAGTGAACAACAGTGCCTCCGAAATATTACAGCAACAATGTTACGAATGAGCTCCAAAAACAAGGGCACATACTTAGAAAAGTTGGACATGGACTCACAAAAGCGCTATACATAAGGACAAATTGATGTACAGCAGGCAACCAAGCCATGCCTCTTAGTGATTTCGCTTGTGTATCATGCTACTTCCATTACGTTAGTCCATTATCTATTTTAGCCCCTTTATTCTGACCCCGTCGGTGGTGAGAAGCCGCAGAACAGTATTTCATACAACAAGTAGGCTACAGTAACTAAATCCCATTTTGGCGAAATATACTGCTGAAAGAGCACTAGCACTGTGGGCTACACACCAGCTTGATACTACGAGTGGACCTAGTAATATAGGTTACACATCCAAGATGGCACCGTCGTTTTGCAAGGGCCTTTCTCTGCCCCACCCCTCTCCAATTGTTTATATTGTGTTTAGGATCCAAGATGGCCACAGCACCAGGAGGGGGTGGGGCGAAGGTGAGCGGGTGGGGTCGACATATGCCCTTACTGGGCTGCGTTCACACATTCAAGACACCTGTCTTGTGTCTGTCTTGTGTCTGTGTTTAATCGTTTAATGCATTTCCAATGGAAATGGCCCATATGGTTTGACCAAACATTTTGTTTGATGGGGGAAGGGGGGCAGAACACATCCATCAAAGCATGTGTTCAGACACAAGGAAAGTGTCTTGAATGTCTTGAAAGGCCTTTATTGATTCCTTCCTCCCCACACATATTAGTGTGTTGTATCCTACTGACACACCTGTCAGTGAGGAGCCCCCACTGAGAGGACGCAGAGCCTTCATCCTGCTCCTCCCTCCCAACAATATGTGCAGTGACAAATATTAGAGACGTCAGAGGCAATTTCACTCCTCCTTCCGGGTAGGAACAGAAACGCGCTGGCCGTTGACTATCATTGAGCCATTTGCGCGCGTTCACGTATGAAACATTGTGTTCAAGTGTCATTGCCCCAATAACATGAACGTGCGCGATGATAGTCACCGGCTCAACGCTGGCTCGAGCTGCAATACCAAATTCGGCCACTATGTCCATTTCGCCTCAGGGTTTCCTCTTGGTGACGTCTCTATTCAATGTATACTCTAAGGAAGTAGGGCATTCATTTGAGAGAGTTTTATTTATTTATTCCATTTATTTATGGAAACATGAGCTCTAAGATGTGTAGTAGTGTTTGGAAGAAAGGAAGGAAGGAGATAAAGTAGTGGAACGGAGCCCGGGGGCTACATGGCCCACTCTGAACCCAACCATTTACACTGTAGTAGAGAGAGAGACACTCTGAACCCAACCATTTACACTGTAGTAGAGAGAGAGACACTCTGAACCCAACCATTTACACTGTAGTAGAGAGAGAGACACTCTGAACCCAACCATACACTGAGACAGACAGAGATAGAGACAGATACCTCAGGGCAGAAGAATAATGACAGGAAGTGATGTCAGAAGGGTAAACTCCCAGATGAATCATGTGTTCAAGTTTAGTCCCTCCTGGACAGAGTGTGTGGAGTCTGTGTGTGCGTGTGACGTGTGTTAGTAGACATCAGTGTGTGTTGGTGTGCGTCGGTGAGTGTGTGACACTGGATTTGCTGCGTTGGCGCTTGGACACACCACTGAGAGGAAGGTAAGCTGTGTGTGTGTGTGTGGTTGTGTGTTTGCTGCGTGGATGCTTGCAGCACGATGTGTGTTTCCTGTCAGAACGCAGTACGCCTCGCCTCGCTCTGCAGCCTGCACGATGGGGGGGGGGGGGGTAGATAGTAGCTGGGACAGGAAATTGTAATCAGGGTCATATGACCCTTGTTTGTCACTAACGAGGTGAAGGTGGTCATGTGATTATGTCGATAGACAGATGAAAGTTCCATGTCATGAGACTCACTTATGACCTACAATGGGGACTGTGTGTGTGTGTGTGTGTGTGTGTGTGTGTGTGTGTGTGTGTGTGTGTGTGTGTGTGTGTGTGTGTGTGTGTGTGTGTGCGTGTGCGTGTGCGTGTGCGCATGCGTGCGTGTACGATCTCTGCTTGACAACGGGGCCCGGCCCCAGTCTCCCTTGGCTTGATGGTGTGTAGATGCGAATAGTTGAATACATTGAACACATCAATGTTACGATGTGACTCATCCACACCGTTTCAGTGTCAGCCAGTGGTCTGCCAGTGTGTGAGTCATTTTAGGATTATAAATCAAGGTGTTTTGGATACATGGAACTGCCTTCTGGCAGGCTGCTGACACCGGCAAGGTTAGTTACAGGTAGTTTATGTTCATAGATAGTTTGTTAAATACATTTTAACTGCTTGAACCCAAGCATGCCTATTCTGGGGGGAAAATTTGGTCGAAGAGATTTGGTATATAGGGAATAGCTGTCCCAAGTACGGTTGTAACTCGATTCAATTGAGGGTTTAAGTGGTAAATGCATTTGTGCAATTATGAATTTAGTGTTGCCTTTTATTGTCAAAACAGACTGCCAGACTGCTTGACTTTAGCTCACTGTTTCAGTGCCTCAGTTCAGCGGCTTAGCGGTTCGGTTGTGCTCGGCAGTGGTGGAAAGTAACTAAGTACATTTACTTAAGTACTGTACTTAAGTACAATTTTGAGATATTTTTACTTCAGTCAAGTAATTCCAATTTCCAATACTTTTACTTCTATTTCCACTACGATTATTTGAAAACTTCAGTTACTATAGTAACTTTGAAGATGATTTGTATCACAAAACATACATTACCCACTTCAGCCCTATTATTTCGGCCATTTGAAAATAGCGAGCTACAAGCTAGCTTTAGCACCATGCCGTTTGATTATTATTGATTATTTTTTATTATTGATTATTATTAGCTTTAGCTTTTGCTTTAGCATCATGGTGGTCGATTGTTCCGCAGTACCATTCATCCGACAGAAAGCATTATAACTAACTAACTAACATCACTAACCTCACACTAACCTAACATATTGTGTACTTTTGGGACTTCGGAATAACGGGCAGCCCCGTTTGAATTGATGTGGACTATCTTTGGCATCATGCAGCTGCTTGAATGAACAAGTACTACAGTAGCTTTGGCATCATGCTGCTTGAATGAACAAGTACTAGCTTTAGCATCATGCTGTTGAGCGAGTGTGGAAGACACAGTAGTTATGTTTCCATCCACTTCTCTGGTACAAGACCCTACATGTGAATCTATTCTATTCAGTAGTCCTCAGGTGAAATATAACTCTCAATAGAGGGAATACAATACATATATAAAATAAAACCGTTTTGAGGAAAGAAATCCTATCAAATTCAGTGCTTGCTTGGTCACAGAGTTGAAGGCAGTATGTATTTGCCCTGTGTGTATAAATAATAAATACATTTTTGTACCCATCATTTTCCTTTATACCAGCAGTTATCAGCTGCTGGTGTAGTGTCGTGGTGTTTTCTTGCAGAACCACACTTCTCTCTTCCTGTATTTTGGTGTTTTTTTGTTTCGGTACAGTGAAAACACCCAAACCCAGCTAGGGTGTGTTTCTGCCGCCGGTAAACACCACCACACTGCTGCGCTGGCTGATGACTGCTGGTGTAGAGGGACATGTGTATCTGTTGTTTTGTTGTGTAAACACAAGGCAAAGTTACATATCCAATGCCTTCTGTGCAGAACTGAACTTCTGTGTAGAACTAAGTCATTCCACACCAGTGATTACATAAAGAAGTGATTAATATCAGTGTTTAATCACACAATTCCTTTCCCGAGAAAATAAAAACCATCCCAGCTCAATCTATCATCAACATGTTTGTATAATATTATTCCAATATGCTTATTATGAATGGAAGCATAACTATCAGTTCTCCCTGAGCTCCACCTGTAATGCCTGGATGCAATGCATTGCAGAGACTAGGGGCTATATCTTGTGCCACCCCTTATCCCTAAACGTATTTGCCATTTTTTACTATTTTGAAAAATAGTTTACAAGCTCACAAGGTGTCGATGTAGATTGGCTAGTTGAACAATTTTAGATTGGCTATTTGAAATATTTAAAAAAGTTTTAAAAAATAGTAAAAAAATGTCAAAGAAGTTTAGGGATAAGGGGTAACATATCGCCCTAGGAGATGTATTGATCATAAGTGCGTGATCATAAGTGTGTGTGTGTGCACGTGTGTGTGTGTGTTCTCCCCCTGTGCAGAGGGAGAACCGTCGTCTACAGGAGGCCAGTATGAGGCTGGAGCAGGAGAATGATGATCTGGCCCATGAACTGGTGACCAGCAAGATCGCCCTGCGTACTGACCTGGACCAGGTAACTGTCACACACACGCACATGCATGCACGCAGATTTTTATTTAGCGAATGCAAAGTCCTTTAGCCAAGCGGTTGCCTCCTGGTCTGCTGTATGGAGGGTGATTAATCCTCCTTCCAGTCTTTGGAGAGGGCAAACTTCTATGATGTGCTTCATAGTTTGCTCCTCACCACACGCACACAGTGGGCTTGGGCTACTGCCCCACTTGTGAAGGCTGGCCAAGCAGGGGCCATGTCCAGTCCTGAACCTATTCAGCGTAGACTACTGCACGCAGACAGACAGACAGACCATCAGAAGCACTTGTGTCAATCACTTAATCATTTCCATTGATCTTAAAACAGTGCATTATAAACTACTTCACAAACAGCACTGTAATATACATTATTTAAAACACAAGCTGTGCCACCTGTTGGACAGAAAGTGTTGTGCAGGTGCCAGAGAAAAAGGGACAAATAAAAGAATAAATAAGCGTGGGCACGTCTGTGTGCACTTCGCATAAACGTTGGATTAAAACAAAAGATTAAAAAAATAATAATAATAATAATATTACATCTTGGCACAGGTGGGGCATGCTGCTTAAAACATAACCAAATGTTTCTGGCACAGATTGTGAATAAAAGGGGATGTGTTCTGTATATGGGCAAGGCTGCCCCCTACTGGCCAAAAAGGGAATTAATTTCAACAAATTCCAAACTTAGTTACCAAACAGTCTGGTGTGCTGTGACTCTGTGAGACAAGTCCAGATCATTGTGCACTGCTATTTTGTTGTGGAGATAAACAGCAGTAACAAACCTACTACTAGCACTGCTTTGTAAACCAACCTTGATGAACGAACCCTAACGTCCTAAGGGTTTAGTTAGGTTAAGTCTTTGCATTGGTTCTGCAATGCTGTTTGCCAGTTTTACCCCTACCTTGAATTCAGATGTCACCACACGTATTAGTAGGCAGAGATCTCTGAACCTTCTGTTTATGCAAGACTAGCAAATCACTTCTCTACATATCTCTACTGTCGGGTCGAAACCAGCTATGTGCAAAATATAAACTTTTCAGGAAATGATGAAAACCATGTTTTTAGAGCAGGACATCAAATACATACTGCTTCATCAAAGTCGGTATGGTGAATTTATACTTTATCCGATGTGTCCACATCAATCAAACAGTGTTTCTGCAACCACCTGTTCTTTACACAGATTCTTGTGAAATGCTTGACTGACATTCACACTATTGTGTTGTAATGCCCTCTTAAGCCAGATTTGATTAAGGTGTGTGTGTGTGTGTGTGTGTGTGTGTGTGTGTGTGTGTGTGTGTGTGTGTGTGTGTGTGTGTGTGTGTGTGTGTGTGTGTGTGTGTGTGTGTGTGTGTGTGTGTGTGTGTGTGTGTGTGTGTGTGTGTGTGCGCGCGCGCGCACGTGCGCTCGCGTGTCAGGCGGAGGACAAGGCAGACATTCTGAACAAGGAGTTGTTGAACACCAAACAGCGTCTTGTGGAGACAGAGGAGGAGAAAAGGAGGCAGGAGGAGGAGACGGCACAGGTGACACCTCACTCACTCACTCAATGATGCCACCTTTCCTAACTCATTTCCTTACCAATGCCGCCTAGCACCTCAGCTGCATCCTCGCTGGCTAGGCCATTCTTCCCCTGTGACAGACTGATGTGCTACATTACCTTGATGTGACAGACTGATGTGCTACAGTATCTTGATGTGACAGACTGATGTGCTACATTACCTTGATGTGACAGACTGATGTGCTACATTACCTTGATGTGACAGACTGATGTGCTACATTACCTTGATGTGACAGACTGATGTGCTACATTACCTTGATGTGACAGACTGATGTGCTACATTACCTTGATGTGACAGACTGATGTGCTACATTACCTTGATGTGACAGACTGATGTGCTACAGTATCTTGATGTGACAGACTGATGTGCTACATTACCTTGATGTGACAGACTGATGTGCTACAGTATCTTGATGTGACAGACTGATGTGCTACATTACCTTGATGTGACAGACTGATGTACTACATTACCTTGATGTGACAGACTGATGTGCTACAGTACCTTGATGTGACAGACTGATGTGCTACATTACCTTGATGTGACAGACTGATGTGCTACATTACCTTGATGTGACAGACTGATGTGCTACAGTATCTTGATGTGACAGACTGATGTGCAACAGTACCTTGATGTGACAGACTGATGTGCTACAGTACCTTGATGTGACAGACTGATGTGCTACAGTACCTTGATGTGACAGACTGATGTGCTACTACAGTACCTTGATGTGACAGACTGATGTGCAACAGTACCTTGATGTGACAGACTGATGTGCTACAGTACCTTGATGTGACAGACTGATGTGCTACAGTACCTTGATGTGACAGACTGATGTGCTACTACAGTACCTTGATGTGACAGACTGATGTGCTACAGTACTTTGATGTGACAGACTGATGTGCTACAGTACCTTGATGTGACAGACTGATGTGCTACTACAGTACTTTGATGTGACAGACTGATGTGCTACATTACCTTGATGTGACAGACTGATGTGCTACATTACCTTGATGTGACAGACTGATGTGCTACATTACTTTGATGTGACAGACTGATGTGCTACAGTACTTTGATGTCACAGACTGATGTGCTACAGTACCTTGATGTGACAGACTGATGTGCTACAGTACTTTGATGTGACAGACTGATGTGCTACAGTACTTTGATGTCACAGACTGATGTGCTACAGTACCTTGATGTGACAGACTGATGTGCTACAGTACTTTGATGTCACAGACTGATGTGCTACATTACCTTGATGTGACAGACTGATGTGCTACTACAGTACCTTGATGTGACAGACTGATGTGCTACAGTACTTTGATGTGACAGACTGATGTGCTACTACAGTACCTTGATGTGACAGACTGATGTGCTACAGTACCTTGATGTGACAGACTGATGTGCTACAGTACCTTGATGTGACAGACTGATGTGCTACAGTACCTTGATGTGACAGACTGATGTGCTACAGTACTTTGATGTGACAGACTGATGTGCTACATTACCTTGATGTGACAGACTGATGTGCTACATTACCTTGATGTGACAGACTGATGTGCTACAGTACTTTGATGTGACAGACTGATGTGCTACAGTACTTTGATGTGACAGACTGATGTGCTACAGTACCTTGATGTGACAGACTGATGTGCTACAGTACTTTGATGTCACAGACTGATGTGCTACAGTACCTTGATGTGACAGACTGATGTGCTACAGTACTTTGATGTCACAGACTGATGTGCTACAGTACCTTGATGTGACAGACTGATGTGCTACAGTACCTTGATGTGACAGACTGATGTGCTACAGTACCTTGATGTGACAGACTGATGTGCTACAGTACCTTGATGTGACAGACTGATGTGCTACAGTACCTTGATGTGACAGACTGATGTGCTACAGTACCTTGATGTCACAGACTGATGTGCTACAGTACCTTGATGTGACAGACTGATGTGCTACAGTACCTTGATGTCACAGACTGATGTGCTACAGTACCTTGATGTCACAGACTGATGTGCTACAGTACCTTGATGTGACAGACTGATGTGCTACAGTACCTTGATGTCACAGACTGATGTGCTACAGTACCTTGATGTCACAGACTGATGTGCTACAGTACCTTGATGTGACAGACTGATGTGCTACAGTACCTTGATGTCACAGACTGATGTGCTACAGTACCTTGATGTGACAGACTGATGTGCTACAGTACCTTGATGTCACAGACTGATGTGCTACTACAGTACTTTGATGTGACAGACTGATGTGCTACTACAGTACTTTGATGTGACAGACTGATGTGCTACTACAGTACTTTGATGTCACAGACTGATGTGCTACTACAGTACTTTGCATTTTATCTCCATATTCTAACTTTTTTGTGTCCTCCTGTGAGACACAGACCGAGACCGAGACATTGTGCTATTTTATCATGAGCATTAGTGAGGACCAATTATATGAAGATAGGTTGAAAAGTGATGAAGTCGTCATTTAAAAGTTAAACTTTACTGTCACTAGTCTGCCCCCCCCCTCCTATCATGCAGATTGGTTAAGGTTTTATTTATTAAAATGTTTTGTGTGGATTGGACCTTAACACCTTTGTGTCTCTCTGCAGCTTAAAGAAGTGTTCAGGAGAGAACTGGAGAAGGCCGAGTCGGAGATCAAGAAAACCACCGCGATCATCACTGAATATAAACAGGTGACGATCATACTGTGTGTGTGTGTGTGTGTGTGTGTGTGTGTGTGTGTGTGTGTGTGTGTGTGTGTGTGTGTGTGTGTGTGTGTGTGTGTGTGTGTGTGTGTGTGTGTGTGTGTGTGTGTGTGTGTGTGTGTGTGTGTGTGTGTGTGTGTGTGTGTGTGTGTTTCCATTTAATTCCATTTATATAATTTAGGTCATTTTAAAAACTTTTGCTGCCATCATTTCAAGTAAAGTGACAGATGATGTGTTTCCTTGACCTAGAATAGGCAGTACGGTAACATTCATGAGTTCATAGTCATACACATTATTGCAAGTGCAACAGGGTGATAAAGGTCAGACAATGAAATTCATATTAATATATACATGTTGAAATTTGTATTTGTGTGGAAACATGTGTTGTAGCCTTAGAAGGGGATTAGGTGCATTCAGACACCAGAGGAAGAGGAAGTCATGAGCAACAAGTAAACATCAAACAAGTTCTGAACTTTGGTAGATTACAGTATGTCTCTGGTGTAACAATGGTTCTTGGCAATACATTCTATGCCATTGGAAAGCCTGTTTGTACAAACAAAAAATGATAATACAAAGAAAAAAGAAGAAAGGGGATAAAGAAAGTAGAGGGGGAAAGGGGGGGAATTTAGCAAATTATACAATTTAAAATAAGGATAGCTTTCATGTAGTACTCCTTAATTTACTTTTACTCTTTGTGTATTTCTATTTTCTCCACTTTCTTTTAAATTGTGTGTGTGTGTGCGTGTGCGCCTGTTCCTGTGCGTGTGTGTGTCTGTTTGTGTCTGTGTCAGATCTGTTCTCAGCTCAGCACCAGGCTGGAGAAACAACAAGCTGCAACCAAAGAGGAACTGGACATCGTCAGGGTGAGAATGGACTCCAAAATAGCAGATCTACAATATTGCAACTCATTGCATCCACCAAGTTGCAAGGTTGTAGATCTGCTATTTTCATTGTGCAACACTGTTGCACGGCAGCAAACATTGGAGATTAAGCAGACAGACAGGGACTTTTTATCTGCCTTGAGTGTCTGTCTGTTATTCCAGAAGGAGATATACATTTTGAAGTCTTAAAGAAGCTTCTACGTGGATGTGGGGAGTTAGGAGCGTGACAAAATGATGATACATTTGTATTTATAGACAAATAAATAAATAGTGACAGTAGCATACCTGTGCTCTCCCTAGAGATAGAGCCCACTAATAATAGTAAAGGTGGTTGCACACTGGTGCATCTTTTTGATTCGTTTTGCGGATCCGAAAGTAGTAGGTGATCACTAGCTGTCAGCCTGTCACCAACACCCCACTAGACAGCTTCGGGAAAACAGATCAAATCAGAAAAAAACGTTATTCGGAGGAAATATTCAGCAGCAGTGTGCAAATGTGATTGACATAAAGTGAGGTAGAATTCTTTGTTACGCGCTCCGATATTTGTCAAAATAAATAAATAATGTGCCAGTGTGCAAACAACTTTTGAGCTCATATTATTAGCATGGTGTATTATTAATACAAGAAGAAGAAGAAGAATGCAGCAGCAGAACAACAGAAAAGTCCCATTCAGTAACACAGTAGTTCCCAAAGTCTTTCATGTCAAGAACCCCCACATTAATATACGTATTGGTGTTACCCTGTACACTGTGTACAGAGTAAGGAGGTGGTATGTGAACACTGCATTAACAGAGGGTGTTATATTTCATTTTTTCATTACCTTCTACAGAGTAAAGTGATGGCATGTGAGCGCTGCAGGGACGTGTTTGGCTCCGACGGGCCCCTGCAGGCCGTGGCCCCCAGCAGGGAGAGGACAGGGGGCGCCAGTGAGCAGCTGGACGACGAGAAGGACTCGCTGAAAGCACAGCTCCGAGAAATGGAGCTGGAACTGGCTCAGACCAAGCTGCAGCTGGTGGAGGCCAAGTGCAAGATCCAGGTGACATTATACACTTCAATACATTAAAGATTAAACACTTACAGTATGCACATGTATTTGGCCGCCGACCCCCATCTCAAAACTATTTTGTTCTTGTCTGTCTGTCTGTGTGTATCTAGGAGTTGGAACACCAGAGAGGCGTGTTGATCAACGAGATCCAAGCTGCCAAGAACTCGTGGTTCAGTAAGACTCTGGGCTCCCTGAAGAGCTCCACCGGTAGCTCCTCCTCCACCTCCTCCTCCCAGACAGCCACGCCCTCCTCCCCCAAGGAGGGGCCTCCGTAAGGCCCTGCCCACCAACCACGCCCCCTGCCCCGCTATCCCCCGCCCCACTGCACAGCCTGTACTTCCCCTAGACCGGCAGTTCCTCAACCTTTTCTTTTCTCCCTGGATCTTGAAAATCAAAATATAAGTAAGGAGGAGGTTTTTTTCCCACTGGAGGAACAAATGAAGCTTAAAAACACGCGAGCTGAAACTGAAGACCAGCCTCACAGGACAATGCAGTCTTCCTTTTCTGCCAGCAGGAGGAGACAGAGACTCATTATTTTTGTGACTGCCAAGGAAGGGCCGAAGAGATGACAGCACGGGGAAACTAATGAACCTACCGGAATTGGACCAACCAATCTGTCTGTCGTTAAGTGTGATTGGACGTTGTAGATCAAAGAGTTGAGGTGATTGGACGACGGAGAAGGTTTTAATCTGCCGGCGTAGCTTGATGCCTCAAAACAAGCCTCATACAAACAGTAACCATATAAATGCATAACAGAGGCCAAACCCGGCTATTTTAAGGCTCACATTTTAATTGTGATTTACAAACATAGTGCTAAAAGGTTTTAGAGCCACACAAGGATTTTATTTTTGCTGCCTGATTAAAAACCCAACGCCAAAATGAGTGTGGTTAGCATAGCGTAGCAACAGCTAGCAGGAAAGGGATACTGCATTCACAATCTACACGAAACAACCTATACTCCTTTTACAGTAATATTAAGTAAACAATGGTGTCATATAAATATGTATAACAAATTATTGTTCTTTTTTTTTATTGTTAACCTTGTACAGATGTTCCGAGAGAGAGAAAAATAGAAAGAAACCTTGTTGTTTGTAAACACCATTTTGAAATTTGAATGTCATCTTTCTATGTGTCCGACATGATAAAGCACAGTGTGTGTGTGTGTGTGTGTGTGTGTGTGTGTGTGTGTGTGTGTGTGTGTGTGTGTGTGTGTGTGTGTGTGTGTGTGTGTGTAACTAAGCGTTCAAATGGAACTAAATGGACCCTTACGTATGTGATCATCTGGTTCCATGTGAACACTCACATAGTTATGAGGTTCCGTTGGCCTAATGCATGCCAAACCGGGGCTCCTTGATATTAAAATGTGTGAGAGCCCCTGCCATTCGGGTCTAGAATTGCCAGTATAGTCACAGTTAAGTCACGTTGCTGTTTGACAGTGGTGTAAATATGACTGATAACTAATGCTAATGACAAGGTTTTGTACCTGATTCCAACTCATCGGCTACAAAACCTAATAAAAAGCTCTACTTGCTACACATTCCCACTATCAAGTCATACTATAGTGACATCATCTAACCATGCGTCACCCATCTCTGAAATGACGCAAAAATAAATTAACCACTTAATCCCCAGCTGAAAATGGCCAACCGACAAGCTGGTCGAATCATATGACAAATAGCGAAGTAGCTACAAGCTAACAGGGTTTATTGGAAACGGTTGAATGTTTTGAAACATTTCCGCCTATGGTGTAACAACGAAATATACAGAATATCAACCCCCGGTTAAAAGTGGTTACGAATGATTTCTTTACTAGAGTACATGACGTTATGTTCATTTACAAACCAAAATGTCATAATAAATCCAGATAGCACAAGTACTGTATGTGAAAAAGTAATGTCTAGTTGAACAGCTATACCATTCTGACTACTGTGTGTGTGTGTGTGTGTGTGTGTGTGTGTGTGTGTGTGTGTGTGCGTGTGCGTGTGTGTGCGTGTGCGTGCGCGTGCGTGTGCGTGCAGTCTAAATGTTTTTACATCATGTGGCCTTTGTCTTTATTTTAATCATGATTGTTTAATACATGAGTGCAGCAGCATGAAAACAAAACCCAACCCTGGTACCCTATTGGTCTATCCTGCCCAGAACCCTGGTACCCTATTGGTCTATCCTACTCAAAACACCTGGTATCCATTCTAGAGTGACAAAGACACAAGTTGAATGCCATTCTTTCTTTTTTGTATTTTCATTTAATTATCTTTTTTATTCCAACCAATGCTTAAGCCAATTAATTATCCACAAACATGTCTGTGTTGCCACTGCTGTTGTACCCTACTGACTCATGTGACAGTGAGGAGCCCCAACCGGGAGGATGTACTGTAGGATGTACTGTACCTACTGACTCACCTTCCCAGGGTTCTGAAAGGATCCTTCATGGGGTTCCAGGGGGTCCCCAGTGCAATTATTACAGGTCTGTAACTCTGAGATGGTCCATCTGTACACTCTCAGAGTTATGGGGGTCTGTAGCCAAATGCATACCAAACTGGGGCGGGGGGGGTCCTTGAAATTTAAATGTTTGACATTGAGCACCAAAGCAGCTGGTTCAGGACCATATTGAAACTGAGCAGTTTGGGTTTCGTTTCACTCCTTTTCCATTGTGCTGTCTCCATGGTAACACAGACCAAACAGAACGTCCCTAAGCACAGGTTTTTGTCATTGGTCATTTCCATATTGTTGCTGTCGGGCAGAAACCTCTTATCTCCATGTTCTAACTTTTTCGAAAATGAACGCCATACTTGATCATACATAGGATAGCCTACTACAGCGTCACACAAAACTAGCAGATATAATAATATCGAAATATGGCGTAAAGCGAAGCTTTTTGAGCTTGTACAGTTGTAGATCTGTTACTTAAACTATTTTTAAATTTGAATCCTGAAAAGCAAAACCGTTTTGGAAATATGAGGTTTCCAGCACACAGGCCAATGGTTCTGCAATGCAGTTACTGTTTCCACCCAGTTGTAGTCTGTTGTTTGTTTGTCACAGGGAGCTGACAAGTACAACCACAGTATTCTACTGTTGTAGGCTACTGGGAGTTGACCAGTACAACCCCAGTCTGCTACTGTTGTACTGTGAGTTGACCAGTCCAACCCCAGTCTGCTACTGTTGTACTGGGAGTTGACCAGTCCAACCCCAGTCTGCTACTGTTGTAGTGGGACTCTGGGAGCTGACTAGTACATTGTACAACCACAATATTCCACTGTTGTACTGGGAGATGACCAGTACAAACCACCACAGTCTGTTACTGTTGTACTGGGAGATGACCAGTACAAACCACCACAGTCTGTTACTGTTGTAGTTGGAGCTGATGCTACTGTTGTACTGGAACCTGACCAGTACAACCACAGTATTCTACTGTTGTACTGGGAGCTGACCAGTACAACCACAGTGTACTATTGTTGTACTACTGGGAGCTGACCAGTACAACCACAGTCTGTTACTGTTGTACTGGGAATTGACTAGTACAACCACATTCTAATAATGGTTGTCAGTGGACAGATAAGTAGAGCCGTTATAATTATCCTACACAGTGGAAAGGGAGTACGAGATGGAAACCAGTTAGTTAAATCTTTTTTGAGTGTTTTTTGCTCTGAGCACATTCCATCCATGTGTCATGCTGACTCGTAAATGTATAATAAGTTGGCGTCATATCAGTCCTAGTGAAGTAACCTATATATGTTCCCTGTGGTTTTCTACATGCACTAACGCAAGCCTTGACGCTTTTAACACTATTTCATGTTGTTTATTTGTACTCACAAGTTATCAAAGAGCAGAGCTGAGTTTTTTTTTTTTTTTAACTGTACACTTAAAGAGGACAGTTGCCAAAAGAGTAATCCAGTTGGATGACAAAAACGACACCATTATTGTGTATGGGACTGACATTGAGTGTGGTGTGTGTTGTATATTGTCCTCCTGATGATGTGCTCTGACTTCCAGTGTTTGTGTGACGTACATTAATAACACATTAATAAAGATGGACATTTGCGTTCACTGATATGCTGCTTATGTTGTATGCACAGGTTATTGTGTGAGTGAAATAGGCTCTCTCTCTCCATCGCTCTGCCTCTAAAGCAACAGTCAACTGGAGATGATGGAAGGAACAACCATCATCAGTCACACTCAACGGGTACAGGTCCACTGGTCCAGTGTAGCAGCTTATACACCTAGAAACCCCAGTCTAGCCTACTTAGGTTCATCTTACGGTGGACATGTTTGCCTGAAAAGGAATCTTTGAAATGTTTCATAGTTTTAGAAATATAGTGCTTTCAAATTTGAAACATTTACAATGGGGCTCAATGGCAGACATTGGTACGTCAAAAAAGCACTTTCACCTAGAAACTCCATTCACACTTTTTATTATTCAGCTTACTGTGGAGACACATGCTGGAACTTTTTACTTTGAAATGTTTTGTAGTTTCTGAGTTATTTAACTTAAACGCCCAATGCATTCTCTATGGCAATAGCACAAAATTTGGCATGCTACTAGTCCTACATACTTACACCTAGCAACCCCATTCTAGCCTACTTAGGTTCATCTTACGGTGGACATGTTTGCCTGAAAAGGAATCTTTGAAATGTTTCATAGTTTTAGAAATATAGTGCTTTCAAATTTGAGACATTTCCAATGGGGCTCAATGGCAGACATTGGCACGTCAAATAAACACTTTCACCTAGAAACTCCATTCACACTTTTTATTATTCAGCTTACTGTGGAGACACATGCTGGAACTTTTTACTTTGAAATGTTTTGTAGTTTCTGAGTTATTTAACTTAAACGCCCAATGCATTCTCTATGGCAATAGCACAAACTTTGGCATGCTACTAGTCCTACATACTTACACCTAGCAACCCCATTCCAGCCTACTTAGGTTCATCTTACGGTGGACATGTTTGCCTGAAAAGGAATCTTTGAAATGTTTCATAGTTTTAGAAATATAGTGCTTTCAAATTTGAGACATTTACAATGGGGCTCAATGCCAGACATTGGCACGTCAAAAAAACACTTTCACCTAGAAACTCCATTCACACTTTGTATTATTCAGCTTACTGTGGAGACACATGCTGGAACTTTTTACTTTGAAATGTTTTGTAGTTTCTGAGTTATTTAACTTAAACGCCCAATGCATTCTCTATGGCAATAGCACAAACTTTGGCATGCTACTAGTCCTACATACTTACACCTAGCAACCCCATTCTAGCCTACTTAGGTTCATCTTACGGTGGACATGTTTGCCTGAAAAGGAATCTTTGAAATGTTTCATAGTTTTAGAAATATAGTGCTTTCAAATTTGAGACATTTACAATGGGGCTCAATGGCAGACATTGGCACGTCAAATAAACACTTTCACCTAGAAACTCCATTCACACTTTTTATTATTCAGCTTACTGTGGAGACACATGCTGGAACTTTTTACTTTGAAATGTTTTGTAGTTTCTGAGTTATTCAACTTAAACGCCCAATGCATTCTCTATGGCAATAGCACAAACTTTGGCATGCTACTAGTCCTACATACTTACACCTAGCAACCCCATTCTAGCCTACTTAGGTTCATCTTACGGTGGACATGTTTGCCTGAAAATGAATCTTTGAAATGTTTCATAGTTTTAGAAATATAGTGCTTTCAAATTTGAGACATTTACAATGGGGCTCAATGGCAGACATTGGCACATCAAAAAAGCACTTTCACCTAGAAACTCCATTCACACTTTATTATTCAGCTTACTGTGGAGACACATGCTGGAACTTTTTACTTTGAAATGTTTTGTAGTTTCTGAGTTATTTAACTTAAACGCCCAATGCATTCTCTATGGCAATAGCACAAACTTTGGCATGCTACTAGTCCTACATACTTACACCTAGCAACCCCATTCTAGCCTACTTAGGTTCATCTTACGGTGGACATGTTTGCCTGAAAAGGAATCTTTGAAATGTTTCATAGTTTTAGAAATATAGTGCTTTCAAATTTGAGAAATTTACAATGGGGCTCAATGGCAGACATTGGCACGTCAAAAAGTCACTTTCACCTAGAAACTCCATTCACACTTTTTATAATTCAGCTTACTGTGGGCACACATGCTGGAACTTTTTACTTTGAAATGTTTTGTAGTTTCTGAGTTATTTAACTTAAACGCCCAATGAATTCTCTATGGCAATAGCACAAACTTTGGCATGCTACTAGTCCTACATACTTACACCTAGCAGCCCCATTCTAGCCTACTTAGGTTCATCTTACGGTGGACATGTTTGCCTGAAAAGGAATCTTTGAAATGTTTCATAGTTTTAGAAATATAGTGCTTTCAAATTTGAGACATTTACAATGGGGCTCAATGGCAGACATTGACACGTCAAAAAAGCACTTTCACCTAGAAACTCCATTCACACTTTGTATTATTCAGCTTACTGTGGAGACACATGCTGGAACTTTTTACTTTGAAATGTTTTGTAGTTTCTGAGTTATTTAACTTAAACGCCCAATGCATTCTCTATGGCAATAGCACAAACTTTGGCATGCTACTAGTCCTACATACTTACACCTAGCAACCCCATTCCAGCCTACTTAGGTTCATCTTACGGTGGACATGTTTGCCTGAAAAGGAATCTTTGAAATGTTTCATAGTTTTAGAAATATAGTGCTTTCAAATTTGAGACATTTACAATGGGGCTCAATGCCAGACATTGGCACGTCAAAAAAACACTTTCACCTAGAAACTCCATTCACACTTTGTATTATTCAGCTTACTGTGGAGACACATGCTGGAACTTTTTACTTTGAAATGTTTTGTAGTTTCTGAGTTATTTAACTTAAACGCCCAATGCATTCTCTATGGCAATAGCACAAACTTTGGCATGCTACTAGTCCTACATACTTACACCTAGCAACCCCATTCTAGCCTACTTAGGTTCATCTTACGGTGGACATGTTTGCCTGAAAAGGAATCTTTGAAATGTTTCATAGTTTTAGAAATATAGTGCTTTCAAATTTGAGACATTTACAATGGGGCTCAATGGCAGACATTGGCACGTCAAATAAACACTTTCACCTAGAAACTCCATTCACACTTTTTATTATTCAGCTTACTGTGGAGACACATGCTGGAACTTTTTACTTTGAAATGTTTTGTAGTTTCTGAGTTATTCAACTTAAACGCCCAATGCATTCTCTATGGCAATAGCACAAACTTTGGCATGCTACTAGTCCTACATACTTACACCTAGCAACCCCATTCCAGCCTACTTAGGTTCATCTTACGGTGGACATGTTTGCCTGAAAAGGAATCTTTGAAATGTTTCATAGTTTTAGAAATATAGTGCTTTCAAATTTGAGACATTTACAATGGGGCTCAATGCCAGACATTGGCACGTCAAAAAAACACTTTCACCTAGAAACTCCATTCACACTTTGTATTATTCAGCTTACTGTGGAGACACATGCTGGAACTTTTTACTTTGAAATGTTTTGTAGTTTCTGAGTTATTTAACTTAAACGCCCAATGCATTCTCTATGGCAATAGCACAAACTTTGGCATGCTACTAGTCCTACATACTTACACCTAGCAACCCCATTCTGGCCTACTTAGGTTCATCTTACGGTGGACATGTTTGCCTGAAAAGGAATCTTTGAAATGTTTCATAGTTTTAGAAATATAGTGCTTTCAAATTTGAGACATTTACAATGGGGCTCAATGGCAGACATTGGCACGTCAAATAAACACTTTCACCTAGAAACTCCATTCACACTTTTTATTATTCAGCTTACTGTGGAGACACATGCTGGAACTTTTTACTTTGAAATGTTTTGTAGTTTCTGAGTTATTCAACTTAAACGCCCAATGCATTCTCTATGGCAATAGCACAAACTTTGGCATGCTACTAGTCCTACATACTTACACCTAGCAACCCCATTCTAGCCTACTTAGGTTCATCTTACGGTGGACATGTTTGCCTGAAAATGAATCTTTGAAATGTTTCATAGTTTTAGAAATATAGTGCTTTCAAATTTGAGACATTTACAATGGGGCTCAATGGCAGACATTGGCACATCAAAAAAGCACTTTCACCTAGAAACTCCATTCACACTTTTTATTATTCAGCTTACTGTGGAGACACATGCTGGAACTTTTTACTTTGAAATGTTTTGTAGTTTCTGAGTTATTTAACTTAAACGCCCAATGCATTCTCTATGGCAATAGCACAAACTTTGGCATGCTACTAGTCCTACATACTTACACCTAGAAACCCCATTCTAGCCTACTTAGGTTCATCTTACGGTGGACATGTTTGCCTGAAAAGGAATCTTTGAAATGTTTCATAGTTTTAGAAATATAGTGCTTTCAAATTTGAGAAATTTACAATGGGGCTCAATGGCAGACATTGGCACGTCAAAAAGTCACTTTCACCTAGAAACTCCATTCACACTTTTTATAATTCAGCTTACTGTGGGCACACATGCTGGAACTTTTTACTTTGAAATGTTTTGTAGTTTCTGAGTTATTTAACTTAAACGCCCAATGCATTCTCTATGGCAATAGCACAAACTTTGGCATGCTACTAGTCCTACATACTTACACCTAGCAGCCCCATTCTAGCCTACTTAGGTTCATCTTACGGTGGACATGTTTGCCTGAAAAGGAATCTTTGAAATGTTTCATAGTTTTAGAAATATAGTGCTTTCAAATTTGAGACATTTACAATGGGGCTCAATGGCAGACATTGACACGTCAAAAAAGCACTTTCACCTAGAAACTCCATTCACACTTTGTATTATTCAGCTTACTGTGGAGACACATGCTGGAACTTTTTACTTTGAAATGTTTTGTAGTTTCTGAGTTATTTAACTTAAACGCCCAATGCATTCTCTATGGCAATAGCACAAACTTTGGCATGCTACTAGTCCTACATACTTACACCTAGCAACCCCATTCTAGCCTACTTAGGTTCATCTTACGGTGGACATGTTTGCCTGAAAAGGAATCTTTGAAATGTTTCATAGTTTTAGAAATATAGTGCTTTCAAATTTGAGACATTTACAATGGAGCTCAATGGCAGACATTGGCACGTCAAAAAAGCACTTTCACCTAGAAACTCCATTAACACTTTTTATTATTCAGCTTACTGTGGAGACACATGCTGGAACTTTTTACTTTGAAATGTTTTGTAGTTTCTGAGTTATTTAACTTAAACGCCCAATGCATTCTCTATGGCAATAGCACAAACTTTGGCATGCTACTAGTCCTACATACTTACACCTAGCAACCCCATTCTAGCCTACTTAGGTTCATATTACGGTGGACATGTTTGCCTGAAAAGGAATCTTTGAAATGTTTCATAGTTTTAGAAATATAGTGCTTTCAAATTTGAGACATTTACAATGGGGCTCAATAGCAGACATTGGCACGTCAAAAAAGCACTTTCACCTAGAAACTCCATTCACACTTTTTATTATTCAGCTTACTGTGGAGACACATGCTGGAACTTTTTACTTTGAAATGTTTTGTAGTTTCTGAGTTATTTAACTTAAACGCCCAATGCATTCTCTATGGCAATAGCACAAACTTTGGCATGCTACTAGTCCTACATACTTACACCTAGCAGCCCCATTCTAGCCTACTTAGGTTCATCTTACGGTGGACATGTTTGCCTGAAAAGGAATCTTTGAAATGTTTCATAGTTTTAGAAATATAGTGCTTTCAAATTTGAGACATTTACAATGGGGCTCAATGGCAGACATTGGCACGTCAAAAAAGCACTTTCACCTAGAAACTCCATTCACACTTTGTATTATTCAGCTTACTGTGGAGACACATGCTGGAACTTTTTACTTTGAAATGTTTTGTAGTTTCTGAGTTATTTAACTTAAACGCGCAATGCATTCTCTATGGCAATAGCACAAACTTTGGCATGCTACTAGTCCTACATACTTACACCTAGCAACCCCGTTCTAGCCTACTTAGGTTCATCTTACGGTGGACATGTTTGCCTGAAAAGGAATCTTTGAAATGTTTCATAGTTTTAGAAATATTGTGCTTTCAATTTTGAGACATTTACAATGGAGCTCAATGGCAGTCATTGGCACGTCAAAAAAGCACTTTCACCTAGAAACTCCATTCACACTTTTTATTATTCAGCTTACTGTGGAGACACATGCTGGAACTTTTTACTTTGAAATGTTTTGTAGTTTCTGAGTTATTTAACTTAAACGCCCAATGCATTCTCTATGGCAATAGCACAAACTTTGGCATGCTACTAGTCCTACATACTTACACCTAGCAACCCCATTCTAGCCTACTTAGGTTCATCTTACGGTGGACATGTTTGCCTGAAAAGGAATCTTTGAAATGTTTCATAGTTTTAGAAATATAGTGCTTTCAAATTTGAGACATTTACAATGGGGCTCAATAGCAGACATTGGCACGTCAAAAAAGCACTTTCACCTAGAAACTCCATTCACACTTTTTATTATTCAGCTTACTGTGGAGACACATGCTGGAACTTTTTACTTTGAAATGTTTTGTAGTTTCTGAGTTATTTAACTTAAACGGCCAATGCATTCTCTATGGCAATAGCACAAACTTTGGCATGCTACTAGTCCTACATACTTACACCTAGCAGCCCCATTCTAGCCTACTTAGGTTCATCTTACGGTGGACATGTTTGCCTGAAAAGGAATCTTTGAAATGTTTCATAGTTTTAGAAATATAGTGCTTTCAAATTTGAGAAATTTACAATGGGGCTCAATGGCAGACATTGGCACGTCAAAAAGTCACTTTCACCTAGAAACTCCATTCACACTTTTTATAATTCAGCTTACTGTGGGCACACATGCTGGAACTTTTTACTTTGAAATGTTTTGTAGTTTCTGAGTTATTTAACTTAAACGCCCAATGCATTCTCTATGGCAATAGCACAAACTTTGGCATGCTACTAGTCCTACATACTTACACCTAGCAGCCCCATTCTAGCCTACTTAGGTTCATCTTACGGTGGACATGTTTGCCTGAAAAGGAATCTTTGAAATGTTTCATAGTTTTAGAAATATAGTGCTTTCAAATTTGAGACATTTACAATGGGGCTCAATGGCAGACATTGACACGTCAAAAAAGCACTTTCACCTAGAAACTCCATTCACACTTTGTATTATTCAGCTTACTGTGGAGACACATGCTGGAACTTTTTACTTTGAAATGTTTTGTAGTTTCTGAGTTATTTAACTTAAACGCCCAATGCATTCTCTATGGCAATAGCACAAACTTTGGCATGCTACTAGTCCTACATACTTACACCTAGCAACCCCATTCCAGCCTACTTAGGTTCATCTTACGGTGGACATGTTTGCCTGAAAAGGAATCTTTGAAATGTTTCATAGTTTTAGAAATATAGTGCTTTCAAATTTGAGACATTTACAATGGGGCTCAATGCCAGACATTGGCACGTCAAAAAAACACTTTCACCTAGAAACTCCATTCACACTTTGTATTATTCAGCTTACTGTGGAGACACATGCTGGAACTTTTTACTTTGAAATGTTTTGTAGTTTCTGAGTTATTTAACTGAAACGCCCATTGCATTTTCTATGGCAATAGCACAAACTTTGGCATGCTACTAGTCCTACATACTTACACCTAGCAACCCCATTCTAGCCTACTTAGGTTCATCTTACGGTGGACATGTTTGCCTGAAAAGGAATCTTTGAAATGTTTCATAGTTTTAGAAATATAGTGCTTTCAAATTTGAGACATTTACAATGGGGCTCAATGGCAGACATTGGCACGTCAAATAAACACTTTCACCTAGAAACTCCATTCACACTTTTTATTATTCAGCTTACTGTGGAGACACATGCTGGAACTTTTTACTTTGAAATGTTTTGTAGTTTCTGAGTTATTCAACTTAAACGCCCAATGCATTCTCTATGGCAATAGCACAAACTTTGGCATGCTACTAGTCCTACATACTTACACCTAGCAACCCCATTCCAGCCTACTTAGGTTCATCTTACGGTGGACATGTTTGCCTGAAAAGGAATCTTTGAAATGTTTCATAGTTTTAGAAATATAGTGCTTTCAAATTTGAGACATTTACAATGGGGCTCAATGCCAGACATTGGCACGTCAAAAAAACACTTTCACCTAGAAACTCCATTCACACTTTGTATTATTCAGCTTACTGTGGAGACACATGCTGGAACTTTTTACTTTGAAATGTTTTGTAGTTTCTGAGTTATTTAACTTAAACGCCCAATGCATTCTCTATGGCAATAGCACAAACTTTGGCATGCTACTAGTCCTACATACTTACACCTAGCAACCCCATTCTAGCCTACTTAGGTTCATCTTACGGTGGACATGTTTGCCTGAAAAGGAATCTTTGAAATGTTTCATAGTTTTAGAAATATAGTGCTTTCAAATTTGAGACATTTACAATGGGGCTCAATGGCAGACATTGGCACGTCAAATAAACACTTTCACCTAGAAACTCCATTCACACTTTTTATTATTCAGCTTACTGTGGAGACACATGCTGGAACTTTTTACTTTGAAATGTTTTGTAGTTTCTGAGTTATTCAACTTAAACGCCCAATGCATTCTCTATGGCAATAGCACAAACTTTGGCATGCTACTAGTCCTACATACTTACACCTAGCAACCCCATTCTAGCCTACTTAGGTTCATCTTACGGTGGACATGTTTGCCTGAAAATGAATCTTTGAAATGTTTCATAGTTTTAGAAATATAGTGCTTTCAAATTTGAGACATTTACAATGGGGCTCAATGGCAGACATTGGCACATCAAAAAAGCACTTTCACCTAGAAACTCCATTCACACTTTTTATTATTCAGCTTACTGTGGAGACACATGCTGGAACTTTTTACTTTGAAATGTTTTGTAGTTTCTGAGTTATTTAACTTAAACGCCCAATGCATTCTCTATGGCAATAGCACAAACTTTGGCATGCTACTAGTCCTACATACTTACACCTAGAAACCCCATTCTAGCCTACTTAGGTTCATCTTACGGTGGACATGTTTGCCTGAAAAGGAATCTTTGAAATGTTTCATAGTTTTAGAAATATAGTGCTTTCAAATTTGAGAAATTTACAATGGGGCTCAATGGCAGACATTGGCACGTCAAAAAGTCACTTTCACCTAGAAACTCCATTCACACTTTTTATAATTCAGCTTACTGTGGGCACACATGCTGGAACTTTTTACTTTGAAATGTTTTGTAGTTTCTGAGTTATTTAACTTAAACGCCCAATGCATTCTCTATGGCAATAGCACAAACTTTGGCATGCTACTAGTCCTACATACTTACACCTAGCAGCCCCATTCTAGCCTACTTAGGTTCATCTTACGGTGGACATGTTTGCCTGAAAAGGAATCTTTGAAATGTTTCATAGTTTTAGAAATATAGTGCTTTCAAATTTGAGACATTTACAATGGGGCTCAATGGCAGACATTGACACGTCAAAAAAGCACTTTCACCTAGAAACTCCATTCACACTTTGTATTATTCAGCTTACTGTGGAGACACATGCTGGAACTTTTTACTTTTAAATGTTTTGTAGTTTCTGAGTTATTTAACTTAAACGCCCAATGCATTCTCTATGGCAATAGCACAAACTTTGGCATGCTACTAGTCCTACATACTTACACCTAGCAACCCCATTCTAGCCTACTTAGGTTCATCTTACGGTGGACATGTTTGCCTGAAAAGGAATCTTTGAAATGTTTCATAGTTTTAGAAATATAGTGCTTTCAAATTTGAGACATTTACAATGGAGCTCAATGGCAGACATTGGCACGTCAAAAAAGCACTTTCACCTAGAAACTCCATTAACACTTTTTATTATTCAGCTTACTGTGGAGACACATGCTGGAACTTTTTACTTTGAAATGTTTTGTAGTTTCTGAGTTATTTAACTTAAACGCCCAATGCATTCTCTATGGCAATAGCACAAACTTTGGCATGCTACTAGTCCTACATACTTACACCTAGCAACCCCATTCTAGCCTACTTAGGTTCATATTACGGTGGACATGTTTGCCTGAAAAGGAATCTTTGAAATGTTTCATAGTTTTAGAAATATAGTGCTTTCAAATTTGAGACATTTACAATGGGGCTCAATAGCAGACATTGGCACGTCAAAAAAGCACTTTCACCTAGAAACTCCATTCACACTTTTTATTATTCAGCTTACTGTGGAGACACATGCTGGAACTTTTTACTTTGAAATGTTTTGTAGTTTCTGAGTTATTTAACTTAAACGCCCAATGCATTCTCTATGGCAATAGCACAAACTTTGGCATGCTACTAGTCCTACATACTTACACCTGGCAGCCCCATTCTAGCCTACTTAGGTTCATCTTACGGTGGACATGTTTGCCTGAAAAGGAATCTTTGAAATGTTTCATAGTTTTAGAAATATAGTGCTTTCAAATTTGAGACATTTACAATGGGGCTCAATGACAGACATTGGCACGTCAAAAAAGCACTTTCACCTAGAAACTCCATTCACACTGTTTATTATTCAGCTTACTGTGGAGACACATGCTGGAACTTTTTACTTTGAAATGTTTTGTAGTTTCTGAGTTATTTAACTTAAACGCCCAATGCATTCTCTATGGCAATAGCACAAACTTTGGCATGCTACTAGTCCTACATACTTACACCTAGCAGCCCCATTCTAGCCTACTTAGGTTCATCTTACGGTGGACATGTTTGCCTGAAAAGGAATCTTTGAAATGTTTCATAGTTTTAGAAATATAGTGCTTTCAAATTTGAGACATTTACAATGGGGCTCAATGGCAGACATTGGCACGTCAAAAAAGCACTTTCACCTAGAAACTCCATTCACACTTTGTATTATTCAGCTTACTGTGGAGACACATGCTGGAACTTTTTACTTTGAAATGTTTTGTAGTTTCTGAGTTATTTAACTTAAACGCGCAATGCATTCTCTATGGCAATAGCACAAACTTTGGCATGCTACTAGTCCTACATACTTACACCTAGCAACCCCATTCTAGCCTACTTAGGTTCATCTTACGGTGGACATGTTTGCCTGAAAAGGAATCTTTGAAATGTTTCATAGTTTTAGAAATATTGTGCTTTCAATTTTGAGACATTTACAATGGAGCTCAATGGCAGTCATTGGCACGTCAAAAAAGCACTTTCACCTAGAAACTCCATTCACACTTTTTATTATTCAGCTTACTGTGGAGACACATGCTGGAACTTTTTACTTTGAAATGTTTTGTAGTTTCTGAGTTATTTAACTTAAACGCCCAATGCATTCTCTATGGCAATAGCACAAACTTTGGCATGCTACTAGTCCTACATACTTACACCTAGCAACCCCATTCTAGCCTACTTAGGTTCATCTTACGGTGGACATGTTTGCCTGAAAAGGAATCTTTGAAATGTTTCATAGTTTTAGAAATATAGTGCTTTCAAATTTGAGACATTTACAATGGGGCTCAATAGCAGACATTGGCACGTCAAAAAAGCACTTTCACCTAGAAACTCCATTCACACTTTTTATTATTCAGCTTACTGTGGAGACACATGCTGGAACTTTTTACTTTGAAATGTTTTGTAGTTTCTGAGTTATTTAACTTAAACGGCCAATGCATTCTCTATGGCAATAGCACAAACTTTGGCATGCTACTAGTCCTACATACTTACACCTAGCAGCCCCATTCTAGCCTACTTAGGTTCATCTTACGGTGGACATGTTTGCCTGAAAAGGAATCTTTGAAATGTTTCATAGTTTTAGAAATATAGTGCTTTCAAATTTGAGACATTTACAATGGGGCTCAATGGCAGACATTGGCACGTCAAAAAAGCACTTTCACCTAGAAACTCCATTCACACTTTGTATTATTCAGCTTACTGTGGAGACACATGCTGGAACTTTTTACTTTTAAATGTTTTGTAGTTTCTGAGTTATTTAACTTAAACGCCCAATGCATTCTCTATGGCAATAGCACAAACTTTGGCATGCTACTAGTCCTACATACTTACACCTAGCAACCCCATTCTAGCCTACTTAGGTTCATCTTACGGTGGACATGTTTGCCTGAAAAGGAATCTTTGAAATGTTTCATAGTTTTAGAAATATTGTGCTTTCAATTTTGAGACATTTACAATGGAGCTCAATGGCAGTCATTGGCACGTCAAAAAAGCACTTTCACCTAGAAACTCCATTCACACTTTTTATTATTCAGCTTACTGTGGAGACACATGCTGGAACTTTTTACTTTGAAATGTTTTGTAGTTTCTGAGTTATTTAACTTAAACGCCCAATGCATTCTCTATGGCAATAGCACAAACTTTGGCATGCTACTAGTCCTACATACTTACACCTAGCAGCCCCATTCTAGCCTACTTAGGTTCATCTTACGGTGGACATGTTTGCCTGAAAAGGAATCTTTGAAATGTTTCATAGTTTTAGAAATATAGTGCTTTCAAATTTGAGACATTTACAATGGGGCTCAATTGCAGACATTGGCACGTCAAAAAGCACTTTCACCTAGAAACTCCATTCACACTTTTTATTATTCAGCTTACTGTGGAGACACATGCTGGAACTTTTTACTTTGAAATGTTTTGTAGTTTCTGAGTTATTTAACTTAAACGCCCAATGCATTCTCTATGGCAATAGCACAAACTTTGGCATGCTACTAGTCCTACATACTTACACCTAGCAACCCCATTCTAGCCTACTTAGGTTCATCTTACGGTGGACATGTTTGCCTGAAAAGGAATCTTTGAAATGTTTCATAGTTTTAGAAATATAGTGCTTTCAATTTTGAGACATTTACAATGGAGCTCAATGGCAGTCATTGGCACGTCAAAAAAGCACTTTCACCTAGAAACTCCATTCACACTTTTTATTATTCAGCTTACTGTGGAGACACATGCTGGAACGTTTTACTTTGAAATGTTTTGTAGTTTCTGAGTTATTTAACTTAAACGCCCAATGCATTCTCTATGGCAATAGCACAAACTTTGGCATGCTACTAGTCCTACATACTTACACCTAGCAGCCCCATTCTAGCCTACTTAGGTTCATCTTACGGTGGACATGTTTGCCTGAAAAGGAATCTTTGAAATGTTTCATAGTTTTAGAAATATAGTGCTTTCAAATTTGAGACATTTACAATGGGGCTCAATGGCAGACATTGGCACGTCAAAAAAGCACTTTCACCTAGAAACTCCATTCACACTTTGTATTATTCAGCTTACTGTGGAGACACATGCTGGAACTTTTTACTTTGAAATGTTTTGTAGTTTCTGAGTTATTTAACTTAAACGCGCAATGCATTCTCTATGGCAATAGCACAAACTTTGGCATGCTACTAGTCCTACATACTTACACCTAGCAACCCCATTCTAGCCTACTTAGGTTCATCTTACGGTGGACATGTTTGCCTGAAAAGGAATCTTTGAAATGTTTCATAGTTTTAGAAATATTGTGCTTTCAATTTTGAGACATTTACAATGGAGCTCAATGGCAGTCATTGGCACGTCAAAAAAGCACTTTCACCTAGAAACTCCATTCACACTTTTTATTATTCAGCTTACTGTGGAGACACATGCTGGAACTTTTTACTTTGAAATGTTTTGTAGTTTCTGAGTTATTTAACTTAAACGCCCAATGCATTCTCTATGGCAATAGCACAAACTTTGGCATGCTACTAGTCCTACATACTTACACCTAGCAACCCCATTCTAGCCTACTTAGGTTCATCTTACGGTGGACATGTTTGCCTGAAAAGGAATCTTTGAAATGTTTCATAGTTTTAGAAATATAGTGCTTTCAAATTTGAGACATTTACAATGGGGCTCAATAGCAGACATTGGCACGTCAAAAAAGCACTTTCACCTAGAAACTCCATTCACACTTTTTATTATTCAGCTTACTGTGGAGACACATGCTGGAACTTTTTACTTTGAAATGTTTTGTAGTTTCTGAGTTATTTAACTTAAACGGCCAATGCATTCTCTATGGCAATAGCACAAACTTTGGCATGCTACTAGTCCTACATACTTACACCTAGCAGCCCCATTCTAGCCTACTTAGGTTCATCTTACGGTGGACATGTTTGCCTGAAAAGGAATCTTTGAAATGTTTCATAGTTTTAGAAATATAGTGCTTTCAAATTTGAGACATTTACAATGGGGCTCAATGGCAGACATTGGCACGTCAAAAAAGCACTTTCACCTAGAAACTCCATTCACACTTTGTATTATTCAGCTTACTGTGGAGACACATGCTGGAACTTTTTACTTTTAAATGTTTTGTAGTTTCTGAGTTAGTTAACTTAAACGCCCAATGCATTCTCTATGGCAATAGCACAAACTTTGGCATGCTACTAGTCCTACATACTTACACCTAGCAGCCCCATTCTAGCCTACTTAGGTTCATCTTACGGTGGACATGTTTGCCTGAAAAGGAATCTTTGAAATGTTTCATAGTTTTAGAAATATAGTGCTTTCAAATTTGAGACATTTACAATGGGGCTCAATGGCAGACATTGGCACGTCAAAAAAGCACTTTCACCTAGAAACTCCATTCACACTTTGTATTATTCAGCTTACTGTGGAGACACATGCTGGAACTTTTTACTTTTAAATGTTTTGTAGTTTCTGAGTTATTTAACTTAAACGCCCAATGCATTCTCTATGGCAATAGCACAAACTTTGGCATGCTACTAGTCCTACATACTTACACCTAGCAACCCCATTCTAGCCTACTTAGGTTCATCTTACGGTGGACATGTTTGCCTGAAAAGGAATCTTTGAAATGTTTCATAGTTTTAGAAATATTGTGCTTTCAATTTTGAGACATTTACAATGGAGCTCAATGGCAGTCATTGGCACGTCAAAAAAGCACTTTCACCTAGAAACTCCATTCACACTTTTTATTATTCAGCTTACTGTGGAGACACATGCTGGAACTTTTTACTTTGAAATGTTTTGTAGTTTCTGAGTTATTTAACTTAAACGGCCAATGCATTCTCTATGGCAATAGCACAAACTTTGGCATGCTACTAGTCCTACATACTTACACCTAGCAGCCCCATTCTAGCCTACTTAGGTTCATCTTACGGTGGACATGTTTGCCTGAAAAGGAATCTTTGAAATGTTTCATAGTTTTAGAAATATAGTGCTTTCAAATTTGAGACATTTACAATGGGGCTCAATGGCAGACATTGGCACGTCAAAAAAGCACTTTCACCTAGAAACTCCATTCACACTTTGTATTATTCAGCTTACTGTGGAGACACATGCTGGAACTTTTTACTTTTAAATGTTTTGTAGTTTCTGAGTTATTTAACTTAAACGCCCAATGCATTCTCTATGGCAATAGCACAAACTTTGGCATGCTACTAGTCCTACATACTTACACCTAGCAACCCCATTCTAGCCTACTTAGGTTCATCTTACGGTGGACATGTTTGCCTGAAAAGGAATCTTTGAAATGTTTCATAGTTTTAGAAATATTGTGCTTTCAATTTTGAGACATTTACAATGGAGCTCAATGGCAGTCATTGGCACGTCAAAAAAGCACTTTCACCTAGAAACTCCATTCACACTTTTTATTATTCAGCTTACTGTGGAGACACATGCTGGAACTTTTTACTTTGAAATGTTTTGTAGTTTCTGAGTTATTTAACTTAAACGCCCAATGCATTCTCTATGGCAATAGCACAAACTTTGGCATGCTACTAGTCCTACATACTTACACCTAGCAGCCCCATTCTAGCCTACTTAGGTTCATCTTACGGTGGACATGTTTGCCTGAAAAGGAATCTTTGAAATGTTTCATAGTTTTAGAAATATAGTGCTTTCAAATTTGAGACATTTACAATGGGGCTCAATGGCAGACATTGGCACGTCAAAAAGCACTTTCACCTAGAAACTCCATTCACACTTTTTATTATTCAGCTTACTGTGGAGACACATGCTGGAACTTTTTACTTTGAAATGTTTTGTAGTTTCTGAGTTATTTAACTTAAACGCCCAATGCATTCTCTATGGCAATAGCACAAACTTTGGCATGCTACTAGTCCTACATACTTACACCTAGCAACCCCATTCTAGCCTACTTAGGTTCATCTTACGGTGGACATGTTTGCCTGAAAAGGAATCTTTGAAATGTTTCATAGTTTTAGAAATATAGTGCTTTCAATTTTGAGACATTTACAATGGAGCTCAATGGCAGTCATTGGCACGTCAAAAAAGCACTTTCACCTAGAAACTCCATTCACACTTTTTATTATTCAGCTTACTGTGGAGACACATGCTGGAACGTTTTACTTTGAAATGTTTTGTAGTTTCTGAGTTATTTAACTTAAACGCCCAATGCATTCTCTATGGCAATAGCACAAACTTTGGCATGCTACTAGTCCTACATACTTACACCTAGCAGCCCCATTCTAGCCTACTTAGGTTCATCTTACGGTGGACATGTTTGCCTGAAAAGGAATCTTTGAAATGTTTCATAGTTTTAGAAATATAGTGCTTTCAAATTTGAGACATTTACAATGGGGCTCAATGGCAGTCATTGGCACGTCAAAAAAGCACTTTCACCTAGAAACTCCATTCACACTTTTTATTATTCAGCTTACTGTGGAGACACATGCTGGAACGTTTTACTTTGAAATGTTTTGTAGTTTCTGAGTTATTTAACTTAAACGCCCAATGCATTCTCTATGGCAATAGCACAAACTTTGGCATGCTACTAGTCCTACATACTTACATTCTAGCCTACTTAGGTTCATCTTACGGTGGACATGTTTGCCTGAAAAGGAATCTTTGAAATGTTTCATAGTTTTAGAAATATAGTGCTTTCAAATTTGAGAAATGTATAATGGGGCTCAATGGCAGACATTGGCACGTCAAAAAAGCACTTTCACCTAGAATCTCCATTCACACTTTTTATTATTCAGCTTACTGTGGAGACACATGCTGGAACTTTTTACTTTGAAATGTTTTGTAGTTTCTGAGTTATTTAACTTAAACGCCCAATGCATTCTCTATGGCAATAGCACAAACTTTGGCATGCTACTAGTCCTACATACTTACACCTAGCAACCCCATTCTAGCCTACTTAGGTTCATCTTACGGTGGACATGTTTGCCTGAAAAGGAATCTTTGAAATGTTTCATAGTTTTAGAAATATAGTGCTTTCAAATTTGAGACATTTACAATGGGGCTCAATGGCAGACATTGGCACATGAAAAAGCACTTTCACCTAGAAACTCCATTCACACTTTTTATTATTCAGCTTACTGTGGAGACACATGCTGGAACTTTTTACTTTGAAATGTTTTGTAGTTTCTGAGTTATTTAACTTAAACGCCCAATGCATTCTCTATGGCAATAGCACAAACTTTGGCATGCTACTAGTCCTACATACTTACACCTAGCAACCCCATTCTAGCCTACTTAGGTTCATCTTACGGTGGACATGTTTGCCTGAAAAGGAATCTTTGAAATGTTTCATAGTTTTAGAAATATAGTGCTTTCAAATTTGAGAAATTTACAATGGGGCTCAATGGCAGACATTGGTACGTCAAAAAGTCACTTTCACCTAGAAACTCCATTCACACTTTTTATAATTCAGCTTACTGTGGGCACACATGCTGGAACTTTTTACTTTGAAATGTTTTGTAGTTTCTGAGTTATTTAACTTAAACGCCCAATGCATTCTCTATGGCAATAGCACAAACTTTGGCATGCTACTAGTCGTACATACTTACACCTAGCAACCCCATTCTAGCCTACTTAGGTTCATCTTAGGGTGGACATGTTTGCCTGAAAAGGAATCTTTGAAATGTTTCATAGTTTTAGAAATATAGCGCTTTCAAATTTGAGAAATGTATAATGGGGCTCAATGGCAGCTCTATGACACGTCAAAAAGTCACTTTCACCTAGAAACTCCATTCACACTTTTTATAATTCAGCTTACTGTTAGCACACATGCTGGAACTTTTTACTTTGAAATGTTTTGTAGTTTGAGTTATTTAACTTAAACGCCCAATGCATTCTCTATGGCAATAGCACAAACTTTGGCATGCTACTAGTCCTACATACTTACATTCTAGCCTACTTAGGTTCATCTTACGGTGGACATGTTTGCCTGAAAAGGAATCTTTGAAATGTTTCAGTTTTAGAAATATAGTGCTTTCAAATTTGAGAAATGTATAATGGGGCTCAATGGCAGCTCTATGGCACGTCAAAAAGTCACTTTCACCTAGAAACTCCATTCACACTTTTTATAATTCAGCTTACTATGGGCACACATGCTGGAAGTTTTTACTTTGAAATGTTTTGTAGTTTCTGAGTTATTTTACTTAAACGCCCAATGCATTCTCAATGGCAATAGCACAAACTTTGGCATGCTACTAGTCCTACATACTTACACCTAGAAACCCCATTCAAACCTATTTAGGTTCATCTTATGGTGGACATGTTTGCCTGAAAAGGAATCTTTGAAATGTTTCAAAGTTTTAGAAATATAGTGCTTTCAAATTTGAGAAATGTATAATGGGGCTCAATGGTAGCTCTATGGCACCAAAAAATCACTTTCACCTATTAACTCCATTCACACTTTTTTATAATTCAGCTTACTGTGGGCACACATGCTGGAACTTTTTACTTTGAAATGTTTTGCAGCGTTACGCTACTACTAGGGTCACACCACACTTATTCTACTACTATGAGGGAGGATTCTGCCATTTGCGGATTTCTGCCAAAAACAGCTTCATTCCCATTGGCAGAATCCACCCTCATAGGTCAAATTAAGTGCAGTGTTTTTTGAGAGGTGCTAGGGTTAGCCCCTCCTATGTCCAGCTTTGAGGGTTTATGGCAGTGCACACAAATATTGTGTTAACACACAAATTGTATGCCATTGACCCAGATTCAGGGCTGGAGCCATGCAGGCTACAAAAGTACCATATTATTAAGCCGATCTACAAGCAGCTTGGATCTGCTATTTTAGAAATATTTTGCCCATGTTGACATCATGACATGCCCCAAATATGGGACACTAGGGTTAATGTAATTTCAAGATTTGCCTTCAATGAACGACTTCATCACCAGCAATAGACGGCGTACCATGTCTAAAAGAGACAATTTCAAGCAAAAATCTGTTGTTTCTGGCGGCAGACAATGACACAAATGACAAATCCATTGCAAACGGCACCAGAGAAAAACAAATGCAATGCACAGTGAGTCAAATTATAATGTTAATGCACTCCATCGAGGGGCTGAGTGTTTGGTGCAGTCTATGCCCTTCACACCACCTTCATAGACCACTCACGTGGCTTCATTTATACTTCAGCGGTGGCACGCACCGAAAATAACAGATCTAGAAGCTCACGGTGCATCTTACAAAGTAAATCAAGCTTCAAAACACCCAAATTAAATGTCAAGCTTCAAAACACCCAAATGAGGTAACTAAATCACACAAAAACAGATCAGTGAACTTGTACAGTACAGTTCTTCTTCCTCCGTTGAGTATCTTGGCAGCAATGAAAACAATTAATCTTCAAGATTGAATGAAACAAAAACACAATAAATGGGGGAAAGTTAAATAAAAAGGAAAATAAAAAGGTTGATGCATCTGCACATCAACTCTCCTAAAACAATCAATATGATGTAATCACAACAAGTCGTTTACGGTTTGAGTGGCTTTGGATTTACTCTTTAAACCCCAATAGACACGAGGAATTAATGCTCTCGTCTTGGCTTCAGGTTTCTTAACCCTAGAACACTAACTGGGTTAACATTAAAGATAGCTGAGCATCTCTTTCAATTGCTTCACAATGTAATTTAGACTTGGCACACATTAAACACAAATAAATACAATTTGGGAAAATAAATAGACTAATATGGCTAAATAAAATAGAACACATATACTTCTACCTGGAAATAGATTACCCAGCAAAACATTTAAATGAATACAGTGCTAATCCATTTAACAGAGCCTTTCGCAGTTTTCACTGTACAAGCCGTTTGTACTTAAGACATGCATCATGGCCTAATCTTTGAGACAAAGACAAAATATGCTACTAGCAGGACCAACCAGGCAGGCCTCCTGTCTCCACCCATCTCCGATTTTGTTTGGCAATGTGCGACATGCAATATAGAAAATAGCAAAGCTTGTAGATTTTCTACTTTCTGTGAAAAATGAGGGGGCCTAGTATAGACCCTTGAGAGACTCCAGTCAAAGTATACAGGGTTTAAGGTGGTTAAGTGAGCAGGACTCAGACCATGTTACACTGACACACAGATATCATACAGGCAGGATGCAAAACAACCCGACAGCTCATTAGACAAAGTAAAAGAAGTCACAGCACTCGTGTGTCAAGCGTTTGACTGCAGTTTTCCTTGCAGTGCGGAGAAGGAGGCTTAGGATGTTTCTGTGATCTCTCACTCTTTAAATATATACTCCATAATAGTATACTATTATACAGTATGTTGTCTAAGCAACTCCGAAACAGTTGTCCTCGTTAACTGGCAGATGCAAGGACGGAGCACTCATCTAAATGCAAGGCAATGGCCTCTTCCAGGACGGAGCACTCATCTACATGCAAGGCAATGGCCTGCTCTTCCAGCCTTTCGCTCAGGAGCACCTCCTTACAGTTGGAAATCTGTTGGGAATAGTTTACATAAGCTCCAAGCGTGCACTCTCAATGTTTATACTAATTACAAACTGGGCTTTACTTTACAATTTAGGCATTTAGCAGACGCTCTTAATCCATCTCTCTCCCTAGTATTATCCTGCAGGTGTCAGTCTCTCCATCGTGTTACATACAAGGCTGCTGTGTTGCAAGAATCATTTAATGAAGTAGAAAGTAGTATCTCTCTCTAGTATCATACTGAAGGTCCCAGTCCACTCTGCTCCAGTTCAGCGATGACAGACATATGTTTGAAGTCTGTTTGACTGTGGTTGAACGCCTCCACCAATCGGAACGTCTCCTGCCTCTGCGTGCCGTAGAACAGCTGCACCTGATTGGCCAGGCACTGGGCCTGATGGACACTCTGGAAAAAGGGGAAGTGGTCAGAATTCTACATGTAACTGATTTGATTTGAACATTAGTATTCTGGCCATGCATTACTTACTATGAACTTTCGGTCGATCTCTGCAGTCATGAGGATGATTCCCTTGTCTTTGCTGAGCTCAGGATAGTGGTAGAGAATCAACTGGCTGGGAGCGTGCTCTCCTAGGGTCTAACATAACATAACATAACATAATTAATAACAAACATTATAACACAACATAATACAGAATAGAATACAGACACATAGGGTCTCAATCATTAAAAGACAGTTTATTCAGTAAACAGATTCACTGACAAGTATACTCTTCAATTCAAATCCAAGCATTCACTCACTGCCATTGACAATTATACTAATTAGCCAATTAAGGGTTTTTACTTATTAGTTACATCGTGGTCATATGCAATGTATGAATGCCTCGCGGTTGCTAGTCAATCGATAAAACCGGAAATGAAAAAGTGCGGCCCCATCCGCCTCGATGTAAACAGATTTTTTTTAAATGCATTTATCTCAGATTCTTTTCCCAGATTGCATTTTTTGCAGTTACAAAATTTGTGTTTGAGTGAATTAAATAAACCTAACCCTAACCATAATTTTGATCACTGCTGTATGGGGCCGAAACATGGACCCTCACAGTACAACAGGAAGAAGCCCTGGATGGAGTCTACACAAGAATGCTACGAATGGCACTAGGTGTCACATGGACGGACCGCATCAGAAATGTGGACCTCTATGGGGACCTACCACGGGTCACGGACAAAGTCAGAGAGAGAAGGATGAGGCTGGCAGGGCACTGCGTCAGGCACCCAGAACTTGAGGCAAGTAAATTGACCCTATGGGAGCCAACCCAGGGCAAAGCCAGGAGGGGAAGGAAGCGTACCACCTATGTAGACGTGCTGCGGCACGACAGCTTGGCTGACAACACTGCAGAGCTCAAGAACCTGATGTTGGATAGGAAATTGTGGAGGGCAGCGATCCAGGAATCCCGAGTTGGTGTTGGCTAGACCTCACTCTCGCAGCAACTAACTACCGTAACTAACTAATAGTCTGGAACTACACCTCCCGAAAGTAGAGAAAGGAAGCCGTCATCTGTTCATCATTTCCATCAATACAGATTTGTTTCCATTTCCATTTTTGTTTCCATTTCTGGAATGGAAAAACAGATTTTTTTGTTTCCATTTCTCATAAGCAGCAGATTAATTTGACTTACAGTAGGACAAATGTACACAACCGCAAAGATGAAACAGAAGCGTAGAGGAGGCGAAATACTGTACGTGCTATACTTGCAGATGGTTTTCAGTGCTTCTTTTGCACAGACTGTATGATGGAAGCATTTGAACAGTGTCAACAGTCTGGCTTCAGAGACTAGTGACCCATCATATCCTATCCCTATAGTATAAAACACAGTTTTGACATCAGCCAATGAGAACGGCCCATGGGCGTACCTGGACATTGACACTAGCCAATGAGAACGGCTTGTGAGTATATGAAAAAACAGACGTAAGTGTACCTGAACATTGATGAGGGAGCTGAAGTGAAGTTCATGGCCCGCCCACTGACCCATGAAGAACTCGTATCCTTCCTGCTGAGGCAACGCGTAAAGGAACTACACAGGAAGACATATATGGTCATTAAGGAAATGAATAAAATGAATGTAAATCTTTGATGTTCTCACAAGTATAGCTGTGTGTGTGTGTGTGTGTGTGTGTGTGTGTGTGTGTGTGTGTGTGTGTGTGTGTGTCTTACCACTGGACAAGATGTGGCTCTGTTGAACATTACTTCAAATGTCGGGGTCTGTATATGGATGGAAGATCTTGTGTAAGGAGCGAAAACAGTCACATTTTCAGAAATTCGCACATTCGCCACTGATGTGGAAGCTTGCATCGACTTTGAGGTTTAAAAAAAATGCGAATGATCGCACAAATATTTGACAATTTATTTCCAGAGGGGACATAAATAAGGCGCAGACCGAAACGACAGTCCGCCCTCTGAATGGTTCCTTCTGAAACTGAATCTGTGTAAATGGTTCCTACTGAAACTGAATCCATGTCCTGACAATGACAAATTGACAATGCTAAAGGAGAAAAGAATAAATATTACACCCACATTAAGTATCCTCTATACTGTGGGCAGGGTTTGAATGACAACCTTTGCAACCAAAACAAATAATTAAAACATGACTAATAATAAATCCCCAAAAAACGTTTATTGGAATATTTGATTATTATGACTCATCCATAATTACAATAAATTGTATCCATTTCATGAAAGATTTTACTTATTAAAAATAGCTTGATAACTGGTCATTTTAGGTTAAATAAGTTAATGTCCGCGGAATATTAACTAAAACGCGGAATCAAGGATTGTTCTCAGCGGATTCCTGTGGGGACTAATTTGGGCATGACTGACACAGAACTTCATAGGAATAAAGGGACACAAATTCAACGGAAACAGAAGCAGAAGTCTCAAACAAACGACCTTTACTCAAATACACCGGAATATGGCCAAGTGTGGACACCTGATGACCTCAAATTTCCTCCAGGTCAAGGCTTTATTCATTAGAAAGGGATTATAATCAACATATTTGATGTATTTTCAAACAATGTTTAGTACGGGCCGAAATCAAGGACACGTTTCGACCGGAGCCTTGTTAAACATTATTCATGATGAGCGTTAATTGTTATTAATGTTGAGGAAGGCAACATTAATAATGTGTCCTGTGTGCCCATAATCATTAACAATATAACAGAAGGACATTTAATGAGTGCTGGTGATGGTTTTGTTTTACTGGAGCTTTTTGTGAACAGTGCACACGATAATACTAGTTATGACGAGGGCTCACATTCCTGTTGAAGTGTGGTTGTCACTGGATCATGTATGAACTACAGTGATGTGATCACACATATCATTAGCACTGAAACAATCCATGTGTAAAAGCTCACCGGTATGACTGCACTGATTGTGTCCTTAGTTGAATAATACTTCATCCAAAGCTAAAAGAGACAAAATAGATTCCATGTTAACATTTACATATCATTTGTAATTATTCTGTGTGTCATATTATTAACATTAAACATCAAAGTTAATCAAAAGACAGATGTTTGGTTCAATAACAGATACTGTACAACATCTCCAGAATGATAGATACACAATAAGGTTTTGACATCATATACCTGTATATTAAATAGATACATTTAAATAAACTCCCCTTATCTAGCTTTAAATCAAGACAGGCTAATACGAGAAGACCAGGATTACACACACACACACACACACACACACACACACACACACACACACACACACACACACACACACACACACACACACACACACACACACACACACACACACACACACACACACACACACACACACACACACACACACACACACACACACACACTTAATTTTAGGTTACTTTTGTATTTGTTTCAGTAAATATGAGTCCCATATGAGTAAATATGAATCCCATATAAGTTGGGTTAGGCTCCAGACTACATGCAGTAGGTCCGATCGGCTAGATAAGATCTGTGTAATAAGTAACCTACTGGGAATTATCGGTTGATTTTCGGTCGAACGGCTCGTTGAGAAAGCCTGATTGTTCAAAAATGGGTCTTTGTGGAGATAGAAAATACATAGGAGCCTAAAAAACACAAAAAAGTCGAATTTAATTATATAGGTCCTTTAAATGTGTTTAGTGTCTGTTATCCTTGTTTTACCCTTGATTTTATTATCATGCTGCTCTTTTGCTATGTTCTGTAAAGCACGTTGTAACCTGGTTTAGAAAAGCTCTATACAAATAAATTCATTGTCATTATCAGTCTAGCCACAAGAGGGCAATGTGACTCCACATTCGGTATACTCCTAGTTTCTACAAAAAGTCAGCCATGTAATGTGTCTCCAGTTCATCACAACACATGGGCAGTGTTCACACTGTAGGCAAATCCCAATTTAAATGTGAGCTTTAGGACCGATCTCATCTTTGGTTTGGTTAGTTGTGATGTAGGCCTATCATGTATATAATAGGGATATTATATCCTGATATATAATATCAGATTATGTAGTGTCATTATGTCATACCAGTAAAACGCCCTGAGGGCGTGCACTCATCCGCCTGGGTGACGGCAGATTATTTTAGCATGGGGATTTGGCATGGGGGGGGGTCAGATCAACATATGGAATGAATTATGTACTGGCCATATATGGGGCGTGTCTTGAGTGTACAGGGTTTGATGAGGTCAGATCAACATATGGAAATGTCAGAACAGGAAGGACAGGTGGGGTAGATCAACATATGGAATGTCAGAACAGGTTAGCTCCATATATGGAGAATTGGAGATCCTCATGTAGAACTCTCCTCAAACAGATTTGAGGTCAGATGTAGAGTTGCCGGCCGGCTCCATATATGCAGATATGGAAATGGGTCTCTCTCCATGATGTCACAAGGCATGACCATATATGAAGGCGTGATGTCATGAGGTGTGACTATGGAGACGTGATGTCACGAGGCGTGACCATATATGGAGGCGTGGGTGACTAACTAACGGACGGATGGACGGACGGACGATTCAGGTTTTCATAGTAAATGTGACCTTAGTTGCAAATAATATCAGACCGACCTCAGAAATCTGATCTCTGGTGTGGTTGTGAATGATAACAGATATTGTTGCTGTCAGGAGGAAACCACCCAACTAATTTTTGGTTATTATTATAATTTATTGTTTTTGCATAAATCAGTGCTATTGAACTTATTGAGCGCTTGGGACAAAACCTCTTAACTCCATTGGACCCTCAAACAGCTGCCTCCACCACCTCTCCCCCTCTCATGGAAGTAATTGACAATATATAAAGTCACAACACCAACTTTGATGAGGCAGTATTGCTTCGTTTTCAAAATATAAGGTTTTCTTAATTTCCTGAAAAATGTATATTTTTCATTTCCTGAAAAATTAACATTTTGGAGTTAAGTGGTTTCTTCCCTACAGCAGAGATATAGATTATATTCAGACTGAGTTCAGAAATCTCATCTGATCTGGTTGTGAATGATATAATACTGTATTATATAATCATATAGATGTACAGTAATATAGAACATTCATACTGACAGATCTCTGGTCTTGTTGTGAATGATATAATACAGCTATACAGTAATGTATCAACATGGATATATAATCTATTCACACTGACCTCAGAGATCTCATCTCTAGTGTTGTTGTGAATCATTTCCAGGTTTAGGATGGATCCCAGCGTCTGAACAGGAAACAATTAATTCATCACATGGCGAACATTTAGCTCCGACATCACACACTGTGTGTTAAGGTTGCAATTAACACTTATTGGATTAACCCATTAAGAACTGGGGCCCATTCAAAAAATCAGAGTTGAAAATGTTTGGTTAGAAAAAGGTTCATCGGGAAACAAGTTATTTTTTTTTACCTTGTCTTTAGTAAAGCCTCCAGCGTGTCCTCCTGTAGAATGTTGGTCTCTCTTGTCCAACTATAAAAAGATCAACGTTTAAATTTACATCTCATTCATCAACAGCGTTCATATTATCTAGATCTATATCATAAATGGTAAATGGTGCATTTATATAGCGCCTTTTATCCAAGGCGCTTTACATAGATTGTGCATTACATTCACCCATTCACACACACACATTCATACACCGATTGCGGCGGAAGCCATGCAAGGTACCAAGTACCAACCAGCACATCGGGAGCAATTTGGGGTTCAGTGTCTGTATGTAGACAGGATGAGCCGGGATTCGAACCGCCGACCCATGGATCATTGGACGACCTGCTCTACCTCTTGAGCCACAGTCGCCCCAAGCCCCAATCATAAGCTTGTAAACATTATTTATTATTTATTTCTGTTCACTAGAACTAGAACCAATTGATGGAACCTTACATGCCTTTGTCTTCTCTCGGCTAGATTATTGCAATGCCCTTTTTTCTGGCCTACCAAAGAAAACAACCGATAGACTGCAACTTGTGCAAAACGCGGCTGCCAGAGTTTTAACAAAAACTAAGAGGAGAGATCATATCACTCCGGTCTTAGCCTCACTACACTGGCTCCCGGTGGTTTATAGAATCGATTTTAAAATCCTATTACTTGTTTATAAAGCTCTTAATGGTCTTGCACCATCTTATCTCCTTGACTGTCTGCCTAGATATATCCTTAACCGCCCCCTAAGGTCCTCCACTGCTGGCCTACTCTCCCCAAAAAGGTGGCTAGTAAGAAATATGGCGAGGCAGCATTCTGCTTTTATGGGCCAACAGCCTGGAACAAACACACAGCTTAAGACTCACCTTTTTACTCTTGCTTTTAGTTGAGTTTTAAAATATCTGTTCTTATCTTTGTACCACAGCCTTTGCCTGATTTGACACTGCATTATTGTCATTTATGTATGAAAGGTGCTATATAAATAAAGTTTATTATTAATGAAACACTAATAAACACTAATGCACATGAATGAACACGAATGAACACGAATGAACACTAATGAAACACTAATGAAACACTAATGAACACTAATGAAACACTAATAAAACACTAATGAAACACTAATGAAACACTAATCAACACTAATGAAACACTAATGAAACACTAATCAACACTAATCAACACTAATCAACACTAATCAACACTAATGAACACTAATGAAACACTAATGAAACACTAATGAACACTAATGAAACACTAATGAACCCTAATGAACACTAATGAAACACTAATGAACACTAATGAACCACTAATGAACACTAATGAAAACTAATGAACACTAATGAAACACTAATGAACACTAATGAAACACTAATGAACACTAATGAACACTAATGAGCGCTAATGAGCGCTAATGAAACACTAATGAAACACTAATGAACACTAATGAAACACTAATGAAAACTAATGAACACTAATGAACACTAATGAAACACTAATGAACACTACTGAACACTAATGAAACACTAATGAACACTAATGAACACTAATGAAACACTAATGAAACACTGCCTTCCGTCCGAAACCATGAACTATAGTATGTAGTTTTTTCTCGATTTTCATCTTTCTCTCAAAACCTCAAAAATCAAAAAAAAAAGACATGCTATAGAGCGTCGCAGTCCCGCCCCCTACCATGGACCAGGAAATGAATCCCAATGCATTTTTCCCATAGATATTTCATAAAGTATTTATTTAAAGACGGTTACGCCACAGACAAAGCCAACTCGAGTCGTGACAACTCATGACAAAACAAACAATATTTTGGACCAAACAAATAATTACAAAGAAGAAAAACAACAACAAAAAGTGTTGTAACCTGCCGTTTTCTTCTTCTTTCTAATTATTTTTTTGGCCCCAAAAATTGTGTTTGTTGTCATGATTTGTCACGACTCGAGTTGGCTTTGTCCGCGGCGTAAACGTCTTTAAATAAATACTTTCTGAAATGTCTATGAGGGAAATGAACGGAGAATCATTTCCTGGTCCATGGTAGAGTGCGGGACTGCGACGCTCTATAGCCTTCCGTCCGAAACCATGAACTATAGTATGTCGTTTTTTTCTCGATTTTCATCTCTCTCTCAAAACCTCAAAAATCGAAAAAAAAACGACATGCTATAGCCTTCCGTCCGAAACCATGAACTATAGTATGTCGTTTTCTCGATTTTCATCTTTCTCTCGAAACCTCAAAAATCGAGAAAAACGGCATGCTATACTATGCGGTCTGAGATGGGCCCATTGTCAAAAATGATGAAAAACGAGGATTTGAAAAAAAGACGAAAATCACTCCGAGACCATGGGCTATAGTCCATTGTCTCGAGTGATTTTCGTCTTTTTTTGGTCAAACATCCTCGGAGGATTTGAAGAAAAGGTGAAAATCGTGGAAAAGCGAAAGGCTATAGCCCATGGTCTCGGAGGGCATGCTATAGCATGTCGTTTTTCACGATTTCAGAGGATTTGAAGAAAACGTGAAAATCGCGGAAAAGCGAAATAGCCCATGGTCTCGGAGGGCATGCTATAGCAGTATAGCATGTCGTTTTTCACGATTTCGGAGGATTTGAAAAAAGGTGAAAATCGCGGAAAAGCGAAAGGCTATAGCCCATGGTCTCGGAGGGCATGCTATAGCATGTCGTTTTTCACGATTTTGGAGGATTTGAAGAAAACGTGAAAATCGCAGAAAGCGAAAGGCTATAGCCCATGGTCTCGGAGGGCATGCTACAGCATGTCGTTTTTCACGATTTCGGAGGATTTGAAGAAAACGTGAAAATCACTCTGAGACGATGGGCTATAGCCCATGGTCTCGGAGTGATTTTCGTCTTTTTATCAAATCCTTGTTTTTCATCATTTTTGACCGTGGGCTATAGCCCATATCGGACGGCATACTATAGCATGCCGTTTTTCATCATTTGAGGATTTGAAAAAAAGACGAAAATCACTCCGAGACCATGGGCTATAGCCCATGGTCTCGGAGCCAGTATAAATGACCTTCATGAGACTAGTAAATGACCTTGACCAGTATAAATGACCTTCACCAGTATAAATGACCTTCACCAGTATAAATTACCTTCATAAGACTAGTAAAATACCTCCACCAGTATAAATTACCTTCACCAGTATAAATAAGCGGTCCGACACCCTGGACTATAACACCTACTCCATCAGTCTGACAGAGACAGAAAGATAGATAGACAGACAGACAGACAGGTTAACAGACAGGCAGCCTACCTCCTGCTCCATCATTCTGACAAACTCTGCTTGTTTGGAGTGTCCAATGAGTTCATTCTTTACTTCATGACGTTTCTCCAGTCGTGCCTTGAACTCCTGGGGTTTGGCACTAAAATGTAATATAGGCGGAATTAGAGATTTCCAGGTGGTGGTGATTACAATTTTTAATTAACATTTCTCAGTAGAAAATAGTGCCATGTTTAGTTTATTCATAAAATATTTTATGTTTAATTCTGACAGGATGGTGCACACAAGTTGAGAAACAACGACATCTACTGGGCCGTTGGAGCATTGCGGGGACTAAAAAGGTGACAGGTCTAAAAATGTTTAACACAACAACATAACGGTCTAATTATCTATTTGTTATTCAAACACTGTTAACATTTTCACGGAGACTGTTTTGAATCACAATAAAATGAGTTTAGAACATTTGAAGCACGCTGTTCAGCCTTGTTGTTAGATAACCATGTTAGCATATTAGCTTACCTGCGCAGCCTGCGGATCTTGTCTTGGTAGTTGTTGTAATAAGGATTGTCCTCCAGCGTCTCTGGACGCAGCTTGACGCAGAAGGTTCTGAAGTGGGTCGGAACCAGACCAGGGATGAGGGGAGTGATGCCTGCGCTTCTGACCGCTAACATCCCACGATACCAACAGGACATCTGCACCATGGCCGCCGCCATCTTACATTCACTCCCCAATCAATGGTCCGACTGGGAACATTACGTTTTCACTATTTGTTCCGGGGTTCTACTACAACAACACAGAGAAGGAAAATCCAGCCAATCAAAATGGGCAGGGGTGAGGTGGGTTCGGGTAGTGAGACCAAGTAGTAGCCTAACCAGTATTGGGATGTTTGGAGCCTAGTTTAAAGGGCCTTTTGAGGTGCTGTGGTACCAGAAGTACCATTAGCATGGGCACCATTCCATTTCGGGTTCATGAACTGGTCGGGTGCGGATGATATCGCTACGTCATGTTGTAGTATTGTTTTGTAGTCAGCAATCTTCCGGAACTTCCTTTTCCCTCAAACCGATTTTTCTCAATAAAAGCTAGGCTACGAGAGCTTTTGTCATTCTTCCGGTTTGAGGGAAAAGGAAGTTCCGTTTGATTGTTTCTGCCTGATGACTACAAAACAATACTACAACATGACGTAACAATATCATCCGCTCCCGACCGGATCATACGGCACTTTTGGAACAGAGACCAGGCTTTCCTCGAGGTGGAAACTGGAAAGCCTGGTGAGGCGAGGTTAATGAGGTAGGTATAGAGCGTCGCAGTCCCGCCTCCTACCCGGGACCAGGAAATGAAATCCAATGCATTATTCTCATAGACATTTCGTAAAGTATTTATTTAAAGACGGTTACGCCGCGGACAAAGCCAACTCGAGTCGTGACAACTCATGACAACACAAACAATATTTTGGACCAAACAAATAATTAGAAAGAAGAAAAACAACAAAAAAAGTGTTGTAACCTCCCGTTTTTTTCTTCTTTCTAATTATTTGTTTGGTCCAAAATATTGTTTGTGTTGTCATGAGTTGTCACGACTCGAGTTGGCTTTGTCCGCGGCGTAACCGTCTTTAAATAAATACTTTACGAAATGTCTATGAGAATAATGCATTGGATTTCATTTCCTGGTCCCGGGTAGGAGGCGGGACTGCGACGCTCTATAGTACATCTTTACAATTTACAATACAATTTAGGCATTTAGCAGACGCTCTTATAATCCAGAGCGACTTACATTAAGCAAGAACAAAACAGCATGGGAATACATCACATATATAAAAAAGCATTTATCATGAAACATGCGTAAGCTAAGAACGTAACAGTGGAATATCTATATAATTATACTATACTATGCTATGTACTATGAAGTGTTATGACTACAATGCAATTATAGTGCTGTCTATATATAACATGCTATAAGTCATGGAATGATACCCCAACCAGCACACCCATGTGGGTCCCATATAGACGACTGATGATTTGAGTCTGGCTTATTAGCCAGGCTAGGTCCCATATGGCTTCGAGATGGGTTAACTATAGAGGGTATGCGCATGCTTAAAGTCAATGGCACATCGAGTGGCAAATCGAGTGGCAAAGCAACATGCAAAGTGAGTTTAACATTGTTTAACGTTGTTTAATGCAATCAGGTTGTCAAGGCCTGAAAGTAGTTTTTTGCCACTCAGTAGGCATTCCTGCATAACGTCCGGCCGGGTTTGATGATGATGTCACGTGCATCTACATGCTTGTATGAGACCCAGGTGGGCAGTGGGCTAACTATATGGAACCTCTATGTCAGCTGGCAGTGGCACCGTATGCTTTACATTTGGGTTACTCGTGTGTGCTTTAAATTGGTTCTACCTGCACCTTAAGTGCCCCAACTAGGTAATTTTACCCTAATTGGGCCTGCCCATGTGGCCTTTAACTTTTAATTAGATTCTACCCAGTCCCTAGACCTAGGTATAAGCCCGAACCTGCTCATTTCTGTGTGGTTGACATGGCATTATGTTAAACAAAGCTAGCGTATAGCGTCAAACAAACAACAACCCAGAGCTAGCCGGAAACATGACGGAGGACAATAAAGAGACTCAGAGAGCAGATGTGTCTTTGCTTCTTAGACCATGGCTGAGAGAGCAGTGTGTTTATTTTCACTTCCTTATATACAGATCACATGATCACGTGACCGGTATCAGGTCACGTGCTCTCAATAAAGGTATATATATATAAATATACATACAGTGATATAAATATACAGGCAATTAACGATCATACATTCCAACACATTAGTAGACTGGAGACTGGACAGTTTTTTTGGTTACGCTGATTGGCTGTAGGGGTTGGCTGAAGGGCCGAAAACTGGATCGAGCAAATCATAACAATTTACTCATGGAGAGATCTAAAGGTCAGAGGTCTTTTGACGAGTGAGTGTGAGCTTCAGTTCCTGAGGAATTCTCACGGCCCTCTACCATATTTCTGAATTCCGTGAAAAATGATAGCACAGAACTGCCAAAACTGCTCAAATGGTGGAATTATCATGGAAACTATAAGGGGTCTATACGCCCTTTGGGCTTGACCCCTATAATAATAATAACTAGAAAATATTGTTCCTAAAGAAACAATGTGGGGTTGGTTCAAGCCAAAAAATAGTAGTATAAAAAGTACAAATTCAGTTTGACTTGGTATCTTTGAGTGGGTGTAGACATGCCTCCAGTTGCTAAGATTGGGAGCACCTGTTTTAGAGCTTGTAATGTACAAAGGTTTTCATCGTTTACCCCATGAGCAAGCATTTAATGACACCGTGGCAAAGAAAAACGTCCCACATGCCTGAGGACTCTAAGATGTTGTTGTGAGAGTTTTGTGGAAGTGTGTTCAGTGTTGACGTCGTCTAGCGTCTACAAGTGACACACGAGGAAGTTCACAAAGTAGAAAGGAATGCCTGGGGCACTTGACCACCAAACGGCCATGACAATCACTACTATAGAGCTCAGACTGTTACAAGGTGTGCATGCGTGCAGCACGCTCGCGCGCACGCGTGTGTGCGCGTTTGTGTGCGCGCGTGTGTGTGTATGGAAAGAAAATTGCTCAATTAATAATTATGTTAAAGGGGCATTCCACTCATTTTCAACATTTTACTATGTCATTAATATAACTTAGAGCTGTTGTGTGGAAATAATAAAAAAGTCCCCCCATTCTGTGTTTCCTAGAACTAGAGGTCTGAAAAAATCATAACATGGTGAAACACATCTTGATGACATCATCAAGATGTGTTTCACCATGTTAATGATTTTTTTCATAATTACAGTTCTAGGAAACACAGAATTGGGGGACTTTTTTATTATTTCAGCTTTCAGCTCTAAGGTATATTAATGATTGATTGATTGATTGATTGATTGAAGAATTTATTAACAGTTTGCAGAATTACAGTACATTTCAAGCACAAACTCAATACAAAGGCTGTTAACTGTGAGTGGACGACCCAATTAAGCATTACACTTGTTTCCAACAGGGTCCACCATGTTCAAATCATCAAAACATTTAGAGACGTACAAATAGACACTTCTATAGACAGAACAGGAATTCATCAAAAAAGAATTCATCAAAAAGGAGGTAAAAAGGGAAAAGAAATATATACAGTGAGGGGAAAAAAGGGGGGGGCGGGGGGGGGGGATTCAGATTTTACGGGGGCCAGTTCCCAAATGACATAGTAAAATGTTGAAAATGGGTGGTTTTCCCCTTTAATGTCCAGTTTGTCCACACAAAGCACACAGTAATACCAATGCATGTGTGCGTGGTTGCATATGTCATAGCCTATGTGTGAGTGAGGTTGACAGCATTGTTGCAGTGGAAATTCCATGGTCTTGTACCTAGCACTTAAGAGTAATCAGTAGATTGTTGGAGCACTGGAATAGCTCTGAGAGAGTGTGATAGTGGCCTACAAATAGATTCAATACTGTCTGTCTATGCCCTGCTGGCCCCTTCAAACCTCATTCAACTCTACAGTAGGTCACTGCCATTTATCCCAATCAAAACCGCTCTCAAAGAGCACTTACAGTAAGTAGCCTACAGGTGGCTGCAATTCGAAACTGGCCCCAGTACAAAGTTTTATTTTATTTTATCAAAAGGTTGGTTATGTTTATTTTTATTTGCTTATAAACTCAAATGTATTTTTTTTAATTGCTTAGAAAATATGTAACTTTTTGACAAAATATTGGTTAAAACATTGGTAATCAGTAGTCTATCAACAACGGCATTGGACCCCAAAATCTGGCACAGGTCGGGCTGTAGTTCTGAAGAGGGTCTGTCAGAAGCAGTCTAATGTATTTTCACCCCCTCATGGTTATGATGCTGGCAGATGCACATTGTGTGTAGGTACTAGGTGAGCAAGCCTTTGAATATTGCATGACTGTCAATTGTAGTGGTTTGATAATGCTGCACTAAGCCATACTGCAGTAAACTGCACTACTGCAGTCCTATGTAAAATATTACATCCTGTATATTTAAATGTCCAATAGCCTAAAGTAGATGCTAACAATAATTGATGCACATCTTCTTTCTATGAGAATTGTCACCACTTGCCTCTCTACCTTTTGCCCCCCTCTTCGCTCTTCTCTCTCTTTTTTCCTTCAGTATTCTAGCTGTGAAACCTGAGCCAGGGCCCAAATATAGCCCCCACACAGTGAGCCGTCACAGGCTGGGACAGATGGGACAGCAGGCCACTCGGCAGGCACCACGCAATTGGACCCTGAACCTGAGTGCTCCTGCTCACCGCCCGACCAAAAAGGCTGCTCTTCTGGAAAGAGGCGATTCTGTTTGGGACGCTCGTATAAACTGATATTACCATTACAGGAGAAATCTGGAACCACGACGGCTGGGACAAATATTGGGACAAATATCTTGACAAAAGGTAGGTTATATAATTTCTTTCAAAACCTATTATTAGTAACAGTTTAGTGGTTTTAGTCATTTGGTTTTTATATAAATTATAAGAAAGACAAAACAAGACCTAAACATTAAGGAGCAATATTGGTCAAAAATAAAGGTTTGTGCTTTTTTTTGTCAGTGTGAAAGTGAAAATGTTCTTTTCATGCCACACAGTATCATCATTGGCTAGTGACCATGTCAGTTGCCTTATTGGAGGGACATTTTATTTTTACACATTTAAGACACAGTATGTCTATTTAGACATTTATTACAAATTAAATAGAGTTATGTAACTGAACAGAATAGACACAGTAGGCTAGCACCCTGTTATGTCACTAACAGTGACCATTCACATACCAATCAATCGATCTTAATATTTAAAAACATTCCACATGCATATTTAATTGCCGTTTTTTGTTTTGCTGTGATTAGTTTCCTAAGATCATTGCCGGTTTGAAAGCAAACTATTCCATGTACATTCTCCCGTGTTGTGTCTTTGGAACAGTAAAGACCAGTGTTAATTTACCCGTTTATAACTAAGACTGTACTAAGGTAACATCCGTACAGCATCAGAGTTAATAACACTGAGTATTTTACTGTGTAGTTTGTAGTTGGTGTCAGTGTTGTGTATGCATGGCTATGAGTTTTGTGTTCCTCGGTCTTTCTTGGGGTGTTAGTGTCTCTCCTGTGCTGTGCTCTGCTCTGCTGTGCTGTGCTGCGAGTGGGCGGGTGGGGTGTGGGCAGTGCTGCTGTGAAACATAGCCCAGGGGATTAAAAATAACAACAGCTGGTCTTCAGGACACCATGAGGGCCAGGGTGTCAAAACTCTCACATCGACACACAAACATACCGTCTAACCTAGTTTATGTGGACAGTTTTGCTCTGCATCAGTTTGCACAAGACTCTCTGTGGCCCTGTTTTTGTAATTTAAGTTTTAGGTCTTACTGTATCTGGGTTCAAACCGGTCTCCTTTGCAGGAGACCTGTAACATCTAACGAGGCAATCCCCGCTTGTCCAGGTGAAATATTACACGTATGAGCTTCAGGCAGGTCTGCTTGTCAACACTGTGCAGGAGGATGCTAAACGCACACCAGTCTTAGTGGTGCCAGCTCATGGCAGAAACATCTAAAGAGTTAAGTCTTAAAAAGACAAAAGAGTGGCCGCACACACTGATAGCCAAAGTGCCGATTATTTATTAGGATGCAGAGTAGGAACCAACGTTTCGGCAGATACAACTGCCTTCTTCAGGGTATATGGAAAAACATTTCAAATCACATAGCCAGGGCTAAACATTCAACCAATCACATACTGATAGTGTTGCGGGCAATCAGGATCAGCTGCCTCACATTCCTGGGTTATTAGGGAGGAGTTATGCCTCATGAATAACTGATGAGACTCTGGAAGGTTAATTCCTTGTCACTAAGACAAATAAATATCTCCAAGATATTGTCTATACATTACAGTTTAGGAATATCAAATAGAGATGGAACCACACAGTAAAGAACTATACAATGATACAAAACAGTTCAATCGATCAGAAATATATAATAAGATACATTTCCATGTCCTGTATTTAACACAAGTCCCCTAAAGTAAACTGAATATAAGCCTCTGGTAGGTAGGCCATCTGTGGATCAGAAAGGGGAGAGAATAGGGTTTAAAAAGTATTTGTACAATTTCTTTTAGAATTTTTTATAAAAAAGGCTTGAGATCAAAGTCTACATTTAGGCCAAATGGGGACAATGTTTTTAGAGACTGAATCCAGAAAGCCTTGCGTTTTAACAACAACTTGTCGATTTGTCCCCCTCTTCTGGGCACAGAGACTTTTTCTATGCCTATATAGTGAAGAGAAGAGACAGGGTGGTTGGATTCCACAAAATGTGCAGCAACAGGATAATTCATATTCTTGCTCTGCAAGTTTTAAGTTCACAAGTAGTCATACCCACATGCCTTGCCACACGGACATGTAAGTAGATAAATTACTGCTTTTGTAGTGCAGGTGATTATGCCTCCGATGGGGGTGCTTAAACTTATGGCATTTGTGTGTACTGTTACATTGGGAACAGGAGCCACATTTGTAGTTGCCATTGGGAATAGGTGCTAAAATGCATTGAGTAGGGTTTAAAGTAGGGGGTAAATCCAATTTGACCAAATGGTTTCTGAGATTGACCACAGGAGAAAACTATAAGGAGGTTTGGCAAAAGTTTTTAACGGTGCATGAGATCCCAGAATGTGCCAATGCTTATGAATAATCTGCTTAAAATGTTCAGCCACTTTAGAGTAGCAGGAGGAGAAGATGTCTTTATTTTCTGACTGTCTCTGGAATAATTCAGACCTGGGTTTCAGGTTAATCTTGTGTGAGGCGTTATGAATTTGGGTGTTAGAATAGCCCCGTTCTTTAAATGTAGTCTGCATATTAGTTAAATGGCGGTTAAGATCAGCGGGTTTACTGCAGATGAGCTTCTCTACAAAATTGGCTGTAGGGAAGGCTGTTTTTTTAGAGGCAGAGGATGACAGCTTGTTACAGCCCTTTAAAATTGGCTCGAACACCAAGGGCCACAACATAAAGGACACAAAGTCAGGTCAAGTGTACAAAAATATACCACATTTATTTAAAATTGAAATCAGCATTAAATGTCAAGAAACTGAACCCCCAAACAAGCCATGAATGTACTGTGGTACATTCAAAGGAGACACTGAATAAATAAAAGTTAAATTAATAAATGCCAAAAACAATAAATGGTAAACGCAAGACCAAACTAGGCATCCTAACAAAACAAAGATATGGGCTGGCAAACTAATAAGTGGGGGAGCCTGGGGGGCTATGTGCATGTCGGAGTCCCCAGACTCCACATAAGCTACCAAAACAAAATAAAGACCTAAACTAACCAAAAGGCAAACAGATACTTACGACCAGCCCAGTAACTGAAATAAAGAATAACAAGATTGCCAGGGAACACAACTATTCAAGTTGGGTGTTGGGGAGACAATGAGCTGCTCTCCACAGCTCCTCTTTATAGCCTGCTACTAATCACTCAATCAAGGAACAGCTGACACAGGGTGAGTCATCAGGTGAGTCTCTAGACCAGCAGCATAGATCATAGCAGCATAGATAGGCACTACAACAGAAGAAAGACAACATTAGTGAACCGACAGATAAACAAATGATAGAGTCTGATTATTGCGTTGATGCCATGTGTGCATATGTGCAAGCACCTAACACAGCTATCTGCCCTCAGTAGGCTATTTCGATAAGTATGTTTTTTGTATAGGTCAGTGTATAGTATATCATCTTCTCCCCTGGTGATCAACAGATCCAAAAAGTTTAATGAGTAAGCATCAAAACATGGTGAATTTCAAGTGATCTGAGCATGAATTGACAAACAAGAAAAAGTTCTTGAGTTGTTCTCTTGTGCCTTGAAACAACAGGAAGACATCATCAATAAATTGTTTCCAAAGAACAATATTGGACAAAAATGGGTTGTTAATAGGATTAAGGATTTGTGTTTTCTCTATAAGTACCCCACATACAGGCCTGCATATTTAGGAGCCATGGGGGATCCCATAGCTACTCCCCTCCTCTGTAAAAAATATTCATCCTGGAACAAGAAATAATTATGTGTCAGGACTACCTCTGCCAGGGTGACAATGCACAAATGTGTGTACATTGGTGTACAGTGACTCTACATCCAGTGTGACAAGGAAAGTATCATCAGTTAAATGTTCAAGGGTTTCAATATTCGATATCATATGGCCTGTGTCTTTCACATAATGGGAAGACGTTCATTAAAGGGTTTAAGAGGAGAGGAGAGTGGCGCTGTGATTGAGTCAATGCCCGATATAATAGGGCGGCCTGGGGGTTTGTCAAAAATGTTGTGAAGTTTAGGTAAAGTGTAAAACACAGGTGTCATGGGTTATTGATTATTCAGAAAATCAAATTCCTTTTTAGTGATTTCACCCGAACGTAAAAAGCCTTGTAAGACATCATTTATTTTGTTCTTGAAATCGGCTATAGGGTTGCTGGGCAGTTTTGTATAGGACGTGTCATCCAGTAATTGTCTATGACATTCAGTGATATAATCGGATTTGTTAAGCAACACAACAGCACCACCTTTATCAGCCTCCTTGATGACAATAGAATTGTCAGACTTGAGATCAAGCAAAGCTTGCTTCTCGCTAAGATTATCATGAGATTTGTATTTGTTTTTACTCAAAACGCAAAAGTGACGTTATGTCTTGTTCAACTAGTCTACAATATGTTTCTATAGACGAGTTACGGTTAGTAGGAGGGATAAAGGTGCTTTTGTTTCTAAAAGGAGTAGGCATGGAAGTGACTGCTTGTCAAGTCTCACTGGAGGTTTAGGGAGACCACCACTATAACCACTGCAGATGTGTTAGTTATATTGTATTAACTTGGACACGCACGCACCAAAAATGGTGTGTGTGTGTGTGTGTGTGTGTGTGTGTGTGTGTGTGTGTGTGTGTGTGTGTGTGTGTGTGTGTGTGTGTGTGTGTGTGTGTGTGTGTGTGTGTGTGTGTGTGTGCGTGCGTGCGTGCGTGCGTGCGTCTGTCTGCCAGATTGCATCTTCAAATTCCTTATAGCTCATGTAGCATCGTAAGTCACTCGGCGACAGTCTGACCCCATACATATCTTCACTACAGTTTATAGCCATAATATTTATTTGTGTACTGGTAACCCTTGAGATACCGTCTCAGTTCATGCCCTCTCTCTCTATTATGGGGTAGATAGCTGTAAACATCCTTCATAGTCTAGCCTATATCTATATCTATAATATATCTATATCTATAATATATAGATATATCTATCACATACACAAGTCCCAAGTTTCTAATGCATGGTGACATGTTAAGGCTAAATCTATTTTGGAATCTTAAATAAATCACGTCTACATCGATATGGCGGTGTGAGTGGTGTGGCCTCAAATAATGTGTGATAAAGCGGGGATTGCCATGTGAAGGAGGACATAGTTGAACCACATACAGTTCTTTCAAAATCTCAAAATGAGCCAGGTGTGTTTGATATTGAGACAAAACATGATTGAGCGCACAAACCAAATGGATGCGTAAGGGTCCATTTGGTTCCATTTGTGCACTCTAGGAGTTGAATGAACACTTTGGATTTCACTGTGTGGGTGAAAAATCACTCGTGTGGAGGGGCACCCTGGTCTTTTGGGGGTACATTTTGTAATACATTATTTAATTTTACATTGTTCACGGATATGAGAACATCAACATGCCCCCAAAAATCTGGGTGACCGGGACAGGAAATGTATAATTAGGTCCTCAACAAACATTAAAAGTCCATATGTGACGTAATTCCGGAAAGCCATGCATTGGAGGGGCTAGCACCCCTTAGACATGGAAACCATGTACCCTCTGCCCTCTGGAAAGGCTCTCGCTAATGCCCACCAGCTGTGTCCATAGAAGAGTAGCCTGAGTCATTCTGCTACAACTGTACTGGCCCTGTCTGGGAGGGCCATAAACAGGGCCATTGTCGGATCTGTTTTTATACCATGATGACGGACGCTCTTTTATTTCAGGGTTGTGTCTAGTAGTCATTTCCCTCCACTGGATGCTTGTCTCATCACGTGTGAACTGTATAAGACTTCAAGTTTTCAAAACTTTTGTACTGTCCAGAAATGGCAAAGGCCAAGTTCAAATAAATCTCAAGGCATACCTGTACCTGCACGGATATTTAAATATATTTATATTATATATTTATATGAATGTGTGTGCTGTTGTAGCTGCTAAGTGATGTTTTTGAGAGGCGCTAGTCCCTCCTATACCCAGCTTTCCGGGTTTGTGTAAACACAAACATTGGCTTGTGATTGGCTGTTCACCCCATAGCGATGATTTGATTGGCTGAGCAAAGTACATATTGAAGATAAAAGTGAGGGCAGTAAAGTGAAGACGGAAAGTGAGGACACAAATTGTGATTGGCCAGAATGAAATGATGTATGATGATGTATGATGATAAGAGCACCCCTCACTTCACACAGGTGTGTTTTTTTTTGTGTGCATTTCAGGATGCAGGACGGGAGTTGGAACCACAACCAGCCACTCCCCCTCTGTCTGCTGCTAAAGGACCCGGCAGGGGGCGGGGCTTTGGAAGGGGACGGGGGGGTGTTCTCCGAGGCGTCCTCGGATGGGGAGCACTACGTGGACTCCATGGCCGAGCTGGATGCCGGTGACGGGGACTTCTCCGACCTCACGGCCTTCCTCAGTGCGGACGAGATAAACCGCAGCCTGGACCTGGCCCGTGAGGCCTTCGGCGAATCAGGCGCGAGGAGCCCGAGGCCCCCGACGTCCCCCGTTCCTCTGCCCCCGGAGCTGGTTCTCCGACAAGTCCCTTCTCCCCCCACCCTCTCCATCGCCCCCACCTACACCACTGAACACCTGAGCAAAAGCCAGAGTGTTCAGCGCCAGACCAAAGCCCCCTGTCCGGACGAGAGCGTCCCCTTCGGCCATAGTGTCCCCGTCCGTGGTGGCAGGACCACACAGGCCTCCGTCGAGACCCCGGCACCCGCGCCCGAAAAGTTCATCTGCCATAAGTCCATCATGCCAGTGTATAAGCAGGACAAGCCCAGGCTGGTCCATGAAGGCCTGGAGCTGAACGACCGGGCAGCCTCGGCCACCGAGTTCTGTAGCCGTGCCGCCACGTTCATCGAGGAGCTGTCGTCCATCTTCAAAGGCTCAGCTCGCCTCGAGCAGCAGGTAGACGAGGACTCCTCGTCCCCAGACAGCGGATACTTGACTCCCAGAAGTCAGCGGCCGGCTCCCCAGGGCGAGGTCTCCGTCGCCCCCCCTCAGCCCCTCTGCCAGCAGATCGGGGGGCCACAGCAGACCCAGCCAGCTGAGGGGCCCCCGCTCGAGGCCCCGGTGGAAGATGCGGGGCCCGTAGCGTACCAGCACACTGACGGAGGTCTGTCCCCACCTCGCTTCTCCCAGAAGCTGAAGAGCCAGGAGGTGGCGGAGGGAAGCCCCATCCGTCTGGAGTGCAGAGTGGCAGGGAACCCATTGCCGCTGGTCAGGTAAGCTTTGATCTCATCAACATGAAGTGAATGAAGTGATGGGAGAAATTCATACAGCGGCATTGGAATGTCTTTTGACATATGCTTCCTACATGAGAGTCAGAATGACTTTATTGCCAAGTATAAGGTTCACTAGAAATATAAAGTATGCATAATAAGACCTTTGGTTAGTAAGGTTAGGAGCAGGGTCACCTACAGTCAAGCCCCCAGAACAGCTGGCCAACGTTGAAGCTGCCACTATCCTACTGCAGCACGTTCCAGGACGTTCATGGAGGTGGACAGACGTTCAGTGACGTCATGTGCGTAACACCGACCTCAAATTTGAGGCCGCTCTTAACTTCCACTCGCTCGAGCCATTGAGTTATAATTGTACTTCCGGCAGTCTTCTGGGTGCTTCAAACGCCACTGAGCAACTTCCATTGAAATTAGTGTTGTGTAAACATAAACATTGAAGACAAAGTGACTTCCCATAGACAGTTTGAGGCTTTGTGTAAACACAAGCATTGAAGACAAAAGTGAGGACGCAAATTGTGATTGGCCAGAATGAGATTATGTATGACGTGTGATGAGCGTCCCTCACTTCACATGGGTGTGATTTTTAACTATATGCCTGCAGTCCAGTGACCATGAAGGTGTTTTTTATGGTCCACTGGAAGGTGGAGGTCTATCTCATTACACAGTGAAATCCTGAGTGTTAACAGAGCATTTTACAGTGTAAATCATTAGAAGTAATTTGTCTTTCTCAGGTCAATCCACTGCAAGTTCAAATATGATGGTGTGTGCATCCATGGGTGAAATGTGTTCTTGCTCCTGCTGGGTGTTGCAATCTATCTGCTGCTTTTTGAGCGATAGCTCAAATAGACTCTGAGTAGATATATGAGGATACAAAAAACCAGGGCTCTTCTGTCATGGTCACATGGAACTTTCTTTAGCGTCACCGCAGAGAACCTTGTGCATTGAGAGCTTGATAATGACTCCTGGAATTCGTTTTCATCTTATCTGTCCTCTGGCTACAATGTCCACTATACAATATGTCCTCTTCTAACACACCGTTACAATGATACTTGACAATGTTTCAAGCGTTGGCTCTGTGTAGCTGGTCAGAAACCTCACACAACACACAATACAATCCTAATTTAAGAGTGTGTACAAATGGACTGTACACGTCACCAATGGAAATTCTGAGCCGGTACCAATGTTTAAAATAACAACATAAACAAAGTACAAAATTAGTAGGCTCCACTAAAAGTTCTCTATCCAGCATTAAACACTGTCCATTTCATCTTCACTATGAGTTCCTTATGATGTTGAATGATAGTAATCAAATAATCCAATGGCGTCAATGGGAAGACATGGAGGGGACACTGGATTGAAGGGAGGTATTGACCAGAGGTTTAAGAGCAGGCTTGCTGGGTAAACGAAGGTGGGAGGTATAGCCAGGAGGTGGTAACTGGGTGTTGACGTGCCCTCTTCTTGAAACACCTGCCACAGGGGATTTCCACACCACGTAAACGGATTTGTTAACCGGCACCATGGCCAGTTGCAAAAGAGGCTCCGTCGGGTCACCCACTGTCAGGTGCCTCTGCCTGGATGCATGGAGTAAACTACTCCGTTTGAAACGATAGCGGCCTCTTCCAACTGGGTTATTTGGACCTGTTGTCTACTAAACTAAAAATACCCCCCTTCCCCTTCTCCTCCGCCTCTCTTGTTTCTAGATGTGTCTCCGTCAACATCTCTGTTGTTTACTACATCGCAATCCCTTCACGTCTAAGGATTTCTGACTCTAATGTTACTGGATTACAAGTCTGTGTTCTGGTTTCATGTGCTAGCCAGGCTGTGCGTTTAGTGCATGGTGTACTGTATCGTAATTGGTTTGTGACAGGCCACTTGGCAGGGGGCCTGGAAAGGAACGTGATAGCGGAAGAGAAATCCTGTGTTTACATGATGGTTAGAATCAGGTGGTTTATTTTGTGTATCTTTTTTGTAGTTTGTGTACTAATCCACACTACAGCATGTAGCCTAATAGCAGTGGCTGGGACATGGATCTCTCTGCTAGGCTATATGGAGCTGTCTCCACTGTAGTATAAATAGTCTCCAGGCCAACAGGAGCCATGGTCCAGGAATGTGTGCAATGCCATGACGAGGCATTTTCACTCACCATTCTCGACATTTCACCTCACCTTCTTGGGGAATATCTATGAAGGTAGTGTGTAGTGTGTTGTGTTCTACTGTGAGGTAAACGAGAGACTACAGTCACCACACACTGCCATTAAGTGAAAGATAGAACTACTAGAGAAGTGAAGCTGAATGAATGAAGGCATCAAACACGAGTACATGAGTCTTCTATCCTATAGCAGGTATCCATCACCATCAACTGTACCAGGTCTAAATTTACCACATGAACACTAGCATCCCTATATTCTGGGCATGTCATAATAGGCGATGTGTCATTGTAAACTAATGAAAATAGCAGATCTACAAGCTCCTAACGCTTCACAACATGACATGTTGTGAGCTTGTAGATCTTCTATTTACGCCGATGAGACTTCAGAGGAAGTCTTCAGAGGACTTCACTGCTTTTTGCAGATGATGTGGTCCTGATGGTACCATCGGTCTAAGACCTTCAGCTCTCTCTGTACCGGTTCGCAGTGCAGTCCAAGTAGGGAATGAGACATTACCCCAGGTGAAGGGGTTCAATTATCTCGGGGTCTTGTTCACGAGTGAGGGGCGGACGGAGAAAGAGATCATAGGCGGTATTGCAGTCGCTGTACCACACTGTTGTGACGAAAAGAGAGCTGAGCCAGAAGGCAAAGCTCTCTGTCTACCGAGCAATCTTCGTTCCTACTCTCACCTATGGTCATGAAGTGTGGGTCATGATCGAAAGAATAAGATCGTGATTCGTGAATACAAGCGGCCGAAATGAGTTTTCCCCCGACTGGCTGGCATCTCCCTTAGAGATTGGGTGAGAAGTTCAGTCACACGAGAGAGACTCTGAGTAGAATCGCTGGTTTTTCGCCTGGAAAGGAGCCAGCTTAGGTGGTTCGGGCATCTGGTTAGGAGGTCCTCGATGTATGTCCCACTGGGAGCAGACCAAGACACAGTTGGAGGGATTACATCGACTCACTGGCCTTGGAACGCCTCGGGATCCCCCAGGAGGAAGTTACTAATGTTGCTCTGGAGAGGGAAGTCTGGAGCTCTCTGGTGGAGCTGTTGCCCCCATGACCCGACTACAGATAAGCGGTTGAAGATGGATGGATGGATGGATGGAGACTTTAGAGGAGAGGGTCAAGTATAGACCTCTGAAAATGTCCCGTTGTTCCTATCCTATAGCGATTTTGACACAGCTAAATGTAATTTTGTTCATTTCGGGGAGTGTTTGCTTAGGTGCTGCAGTGTGCCAGCACGATGTTCTCATTGTTCTGTAAAGGAGTAGCCTACACAGTTACATGAAACACACCACAGGGACGGCTTAATGGAAGGGCTTTAGGTGCGGCAGCACAGGGCACCAACCTTGGTGGGGCACCAAACGGCCGGGAGAAAGTGAAAAATAACTGAACTATCGCTGCAAGAGTGCCATAATTTAGAAGTAAAGGCTTCTGAAGGAGCGCTAAAACGGTGAAACACGCCGGTGTAGCATCAAATTTCTATGCTGCACCCCTCCATCAATCTCCAGGACAGGTCCATGACAGGTCTGGAGAAGCAGTGCTGTATTTATAAAGTGCATGTTATTTGGCAATATTCCCAGAATGAACTGAGGAACAACAGGAGTTTGTTAAGTCGAGGCCTGGAACAGCAGATTATTTCCCTCCCAATAGCTGTTTCTCAGCTGGCGAGCTGGGCCATTTCACACAAACACTCAACATTTCCCATGTGCTCTAACAACATGTTGTGATTTCCCCTCCTGACCCAGCTGTTACACTGCTGTGAACACTAGGTGGCAGCAGGGGCTTTATGATGTCAAACCAACCAAGGTGTGGGATCAGTGTTCCATGGATTTGTGGCTGCTCACTGTAAGCTTTCCTGTATGACTACAAACATTAGGTCCAGGTGTAAGTTATATTGTATTTGTCACAGAAGCCTGTCATAACCATTGGACCAGGGATTGGAATACTCTAAATCTAAAAATATATACAGTAACTACGGCCAAAACTATATGCCACACGTACTCAGTCATGTCTTCTGAAGGATGAGTTATATAGTTATAGTTGGTTACATGCCAGTGTCACGTACCTAAAATAGCCGATCTGCAAGTGCAACTGAGTGCAAATCAACCATGGCTGTCTGTTGCCATGTCGTCCAGACATGGCTGTCTGTTGCCATGTCGTCCAGAGTCTGGAGTCCGACTGCAGACCATAATGCTGTTTGTGTAGTAGGAAGGTGTAGCTACAGTAAGATGTCAGAAGCTAGAGCACAGCTGCTAAATCCCACACCAACATCATCTGTTACACAAAGTAAACAAAATGACAACAAACTGAAATGTGAAGCATTAGAGGACTAGAGGTAGCATTTATAATGTGGTTGTTTATAGGACAATACTCCTGGTGCATTCATTTTTATAGTTAATTTAAGTCCAGACATGTCAGCGTGGCACGCCATTACTGAATAGAACAATAGTTTAGCTTTGTAAAATATTTTCACTTTCCAGCCAGTTCACTACACGAACGAACTTTCCAGCCAACTCACATCCATAAAACTTCGGGAATATAGTCAAGCTAGCTGGGAATAGAATATGGTACAAGACACATATTTAACGTTTCCAGTATCTTCATGTATATACAAAGTAATATTTATTAGTTGAACTACTACTGTAAGTACAGTGTAAGTTACAGCACTGTTGTAACTAGAAAGATGTCCCATGCATATCTCCACTTAGACTAACTAGAAAGATGTCCCATACATATCTCCACTTAGACTAACTAGAAAGATGTCCCATACATATCTCCACTTAGACTAACTAGAAAGATATCCCATACATATCTCCACTTAGACTAACTAGAAAGATGTCCCATGCATATCTCCACTGACACTAGGCAAGTGTCAACATATGCCTCTTCCACCTGAGATATGTATTCTTTATTTACCTTGACCTCTGACATTTTCTTTTTTTAATGTTTTTTGTGGCTTTCACCTTTATTTTATATATTTTATGGAGGGACAGACAGTAGGCTGACAGGAAATGGGGAGAGAGATGGGGGGAAGACATGCAGTAAAGGCCGTCGGGATCGGGAGTCGAACCCGCGGCACACTGCCAGACTGGATTACCAGCCAAGGTGCCTGGACCACTGAGCCATGGCCCAGGCCAACCTCTGACATTTTCAACCCAAAAGTTATTCAGACTGACCGTTCTCCTCAAGTTAAATTCAAATCTGCCCGTTCGCTTAGGCCTCATCACACTATTGAGACATCTGTCTTGTCCGTGTCTTGTGTCTTGTCCGTGTTTAATGGCCGCCCCAATGCATTTCCAATGGAAGTCACATGGTTTGACCAAACATTTTTGTTTGATGGTTGTGTTCTGCCCCCCTCCCCCCAGGTGTGAATGAGGCCTAATCGTACTTTTACTACCAGAAAAAGAAAAACAAAGAAACAAACAGTTTGTTTGTCTGTCTCTGTGTATACAGTAGTCATTCTGTCCACTAGAGGGTGCTGAAAGCAACAAATCAAACTTGGTCTGAAACATGCTACTTGCTATTTTCGCAACATTTATCTGTGGAACCGAGTCAAACAAAATGTAATGCCTCAACTCCTGCAATTCCAAGAGCTTGTCAGGATGGGGTGTCCCCAGTTCAAATATGATTATTTTTGGGGGTCGCACCCTGAAAAGGCTGAGAACCAGGCTACACTAATGGTTCTCAAAAAATATCATGTCAGGAACCCCCAAATTGTTGTGTATGTGAATGTATTAGGCCACAGACTAAAAATATTATATTTTGTGCCAAGGACACCCCCCCCCCCCCCCCCCCCCGCCCCTCCATAAGAAAATATTTGTGTTAAAATATTCTAAATTATTCCACATATTCCACTGTCACAGCGTGCTGACTTTTATTTTTTTTACAAACTTTCATAACAGATCTATGAGCTATTATACAAGAGATGGAACTGTCTACCAAAGTCAAACATCACTCTAACGGTAGGGGTGTCCAATATATGTTGAATCAACATTTCCATTGTGATGTTTAAATTTATAAGCCCTGTTTTCAAACATTTTTCTAAACATTTTGAACATTTTACAAAGAAGCCAAGTTTTTTCCAAAATAGCCGAGCTTGTAGATGTGCTATTTTTGAAAGAAATTTGATACAAATGTTTACCTATAATGACTTGCCTAAATTCGCGATGCCAAGGTTTGACGTTTTTGTCGTTTCCCTCGCCAAACACTACACAATAGTAAAGTGAATTGAAAACAAAAAAGCCTGTTTAGTGACAGAGATGCAGTACACAAGAGCTGGGCTTGGGAGAAATAGCCTAACTAACACATAATCACTCCTGCCGGTGTCCAACCTGTGCTGTTATCCTGCCAGAACATATGGAGACTATCACACTTGGCGCCGAACGTGATAAAAAGTAATACACGTTATCTTATCTTCTTTAAATTTGTGAAGTATACGGAAATATCTATCTGTCCACAGGACAAATGATCTACCAGCTAAATTGGCCCCAGGCCTTGGAAGAGAGAGAGAGAGAGAGCGTGTGTGTGTGTGTGTGTGTGTGTGTGTGTGTGTGTGTGTGTGTGTGTGTGTGTGTGTGTGTGTGTGTGTGTGTGTGTGTGTGTGTGTGTGTGTGTGTGTGTGTGTGTGTGTGTGTGTGTGTGTCTAGGGCACTGTGTTAGTGTCCTTATGTTACCGTTTTTTATCCTGGAAATACCCTGTAATCAGAATATCTCACAATTCACAATAACTAAAACATCCCTGTGTAAGTGTTAAATCCTAACTCTGTAGAGGTCTAATCATGCCCGTGGTTGAAGTCCCATATCTGCATTCCACGTAAGACAGCAGCCATAAATACTGGTGGGGAGACCCTCCAATCTATAGTTTATCACTTGCAATATAAAGTCTGACATCTATATCTATAGCTTATCTTATCTGTAGCGATAGCAGTGGAAATGCCAGATGGCTGCATTTTGCCTATACAAAATTATACTGTAGTGTACATTGTACAGTATCATAGGGTGCCGTGACGCAAGTCCAGGGGTGCAGCAGAATCCTTAACTAATTTATCGCCGAAATCGCCTTTTCACACCTGTTTTCTAATGGCGCTCGGCGCAGAGATCGCCTTTTCACACCTTTTTTAATATCAATTGATTACGGTGATCAATTGTGTCCTGTATGCGCTCATAACACTCCAGTTCCGGTGTGGTGAAAAAAAACGACAAATAAAACCGAAATGGAAAATCTGCTGGTCTTATGCTGTCTATGGGGATGCAGATTCTTAGAACGCTAATATCTCGGATTCTTCTTTTTAGACCAAAACAAGCTTGATTTGCGGCTCATTTCCCTACACGTTATGATCCTAGCTTACAACAAGTATGTTTTGAGGGGATTCAATGACAATAGCGGGACATCTTAGAACTGACTCTCAGTTTACGGTCAAATCGGCTTTCAAAAGAATGGTGCTCACCATTCGTACATGTGTGAGACCTCCACCAGATGGCGCTGTGGCGCCAAATGAGTTTTAATACTATAGATTCTTTACACACATGTAACAAATAAACTACACTCATTCATTCATACAGATCACTTTATTCGTGGTGAAACATCAACCTCGTTCCAAACATAAACGACATTGCGTTCTAGATATATTTCCTGGCAAATGAAATGAAAATGGCGCCCCCGGTACGGTGTATGAGGACCTTAAACTGCATGGGAGAATAGGGGGATAATGGCCCAAACAACGTCAGCCCCAAAACAAAAAATAAGTAAATACTAGAATAGGCCAGTTTGTATGTGTTCACTGGAGGCATATGTTTCTGATCTACAGGAAGGTTAGCATATTTCTTGCTGCTTCCCCAGACCCTTTTATATCTCATTACCCCTCATTCCTGTTGTGAACAACAACAGAGCATTCTTCGGCGATCGCAATTATGCACGGAATTCGACAGCGTGTGTACAGTAACGGTATGCGTGTGAGTTGATGGGCACAGCACACTCATAATTTCACACAGCTTGCTATTTTAAATGCTTTCTCCCTCATTTTAGTGCTCATTTCCCCATGAGCAGGGCCTTTGATGGGGTTGCCAGGTTTTGGCAGGTGATATCCCCAAACTCCACCTTTATGCTTTGACTAACGAGATGTTAGCTGAGCTGATGCCAGCATATCCCATGCCCAGTGAGAGAGATCTTCCTGGTTCATTGAGGCCGCTGGGCGCGGCCTCCTGTACGACCAGTGGTTCTCAAAGTGGGGTCCGGGGACCCTTAGGGGCCCTTGAAGGGGTTCCAGGGAATCCCCAGCTAAATATTAGGAATGAAATGGACCCTGTAACTCCGACTGGATGTAATCAGAGTACAGTAGATTGGGGTCCCAGAGATAAAAACAAAACGGCGGCATAGCAATGATAGCAGTAGAGCGAATTTGATCCAATTTTAGTGCCGAAACAGGGTTCAGTGAGATCAGTGTGGCTCCTGACCGGAGTGTTGTGCCTATAGGGCATGCGTGTGTCTTTTACAGGTCTTTTACAGGTACTTGGGTATCTCTGTTTTCTCGTGTATCTTGAAGACCAGGCCCATTGAAAGTTGCTTTACTCTGTCCTCTACCCTGATTCATCCAGTGGTGTAAAGTAACTACTATTACTTACTTTGAGGTACTTGTACTTCACATGAGTATTTCCGATTTCCAATACTTTCATTCTACTTCACTACAGCTCAGAGGCAATTATTGTACTTTTACTCCACAATTATTCGAAAACTATAGTTACTTTGTAGATTTGGGTTATTATTACCAAATGTACATTAACCACATTTGAAAATCTACAATGCATTGTGAGCTTGTATCTGCAATTTAAGATCTAAAAGATTTTTAGACATTTTTCACATTGAAAACAGGACATTCTGCATGCATAATGAGTATGTTTACTTTCGTACTTTTACTTCAAGTACATTTTGAATAGGGGATTTCTACTTGTAACAGAGTACATGTACATTGCAGTATTGATACTTTTAAAACATGGGAGTACTTATCCCATCACTGCAGCCATCCTACCATATAATGGTAAGGGGTAAGCAGGGGTTAGGTGAGTTCTGGGTGTAAGGCCTAGTAGTAACCTGACCAGTTTGTTTTGAGAGGTCTGCAGTTTTATGCCTTTGAAGTGCTACCACGAGGTGCATGCATAGTCAAAATTACATTTGAGTGCTCCTGCTAGTGTCCTCAGTGTGTTCCTACTAACCACAGAGGAGATCCTGAATAGAAAACTGGTTCTTTGGTTGACTTTTCAGATTACTTTTGTTACCATATTTTCACTTGAGATGTTGCCCTCTAAGATACAACCCAGGTAGGTTAATTTGTCCTTGTGATGACATTGTCGTATACTTTGACTGTAAGAAAAATGCAGGACAAATCTAGCGAGACATGGTATCATTTAGTGCCTTATTGTTAGCGAACTGGACATTTTGTTGTTTCTCATAATCGCACTTCCGTTCACTGGGGAACATTCCGTTTGTTACCATCAAATCAATATTCCTTTTTTTGTACTTGTAAAACCTAAAGTGTTAGCGTAATTTCTCCTGTGGACAGGTGGTGAAAACGAACTAGCACTTGTGCTAACACACTGTAAGCAATGCATCTACAAATTGTACAATTGTGCAATGTGCATGTACAATGTGATTGTGATGTCCATATCAAATAAACATAAACATAAACACAGTTTTATATAGTAACTTGTGAGTGCCTCATCACCGACTTACATTGTTGCATGACTGTGCCACGCCTTGTGCCGTAATATGCCATCTATAAACTCAATGCGGTGTGGATACAACACACTCTGAGCTTATAGATCTGCTATTTTCAGAGCATAAATTAGGCATTGCAGTCTATTACTGACAATAATTACTCAGCTATGCAGAAGCAGACACAAACGTGGCATACAGTTACACAGTGTGCTATTTTAGGTATTTGTCAGATGCCGTTTCCATGTCATTACCAGTAACTGCCGGCCTGCCGTGCAAACAAGGCATTTAAGCTCTCATCGCTGCCGCGGAGCATAGGGACATGGTGGATGCGTCGGTTTCCAACAGGACCACAGGGGAACGTTGAGGAAAGATGAGAGGCCGCCGAGGAATTCTAATCTCTCTCTCTCTATCTCTCTCTCTCTCTCTCTCTCTCACACACACACACAGTCAGACAGACAGACAAAATTTGTCATGCAGTCTGCTGTTCCCTAAACAGTGGGTCAGGACCCGTGTTTGGGTTTTTATGGGTCACGAGCAAATGTCTCCTTTTTTTGTCTCTACATAAATATAATATATTTCAAAAGTTTGTAAAAAGTTCAAACAAAGAAAGTCACAACATTTCATCAATTAAAAACAATTCCAATTTCAATTCTGTGTGGAGTTTGCATGTTCTCCCCGTGTCCCCTAGGGTAGGTACCCTCACAAAAAACATGCAGTAATCCTGGTCTCTATACTACCTCCCCCTGGCCAGCCGGGGCGCCTGAAGGAGGGGAAAGGAACTGGTCGGAATAATGTGTTCCTTCCATGCGCTACGTCCGGCCGGAGAAACTCTCCCCTGTCAGGTGAAAAGAAGCAGCTTGGACTTGGACTCATGCATAGAAGGAAGCATGAGGTCAGTCCGCTGCCCAGAATTACATTAGATAATTGACACTGGGTGAAAAAATGGGTTGCATAATCGTGCGATAAAAATTGTTTAAAAAAAGGGAAAAAAAGAAAGGACAGAACCGGGAACCTCCCGATTCCCAATCCAACACTCTACCCCCTGAGCCACTGCTGCCCCACAACACTCACAGTAATCATGCACGATCACTGTCCCGATGATGAGGTCACAGCAGCTGACCAAATGCTGAGTCATGACGTAGTGTTGGCTCAGGCTGTATGACGCTGCCTGTTTGTTTGGCCTAGAGAGAGCAGTCATTTGAACTTCTCCCCCGTGGCCTCGTTTGATCTCCTGAGGGGTTGGGGGGGGTTGGGGAGGTGCAGGGGTGATTAATTACACACTCATACTTGTGGTATGTTGCTGTCGAGTGGAAACCTATATGTCCAAAGCTTACGACACAATGCAGATTTAATCAGCGGGGGTGCAGTGCGGAAAATTGTCATTTCACCAGTTTAGCGCTCCTTCGGCTACCTTTGCTTCTACATTTATCCCCGCCGTTTGGTCCCCCCCCCCCCTCAAGTTTTGGCCAGACTCGTATCCACTGTAAAAAGGCTCAAATGGACACTGTTCCCCAGGCAGTGGCAGTGGTGTGATGAATGGTGTTGTCCCTGTTGGCCTGGAGGCAGAGTGTGAAGTCTGGCGTCCGACCGCAGCAGGTGAGAGTTTTCCAGCTCTCCTCCTAGTACTCTCCTACCAGCCTGTGAGTCTGTCTTGGACGTCCAGGTCCGGGAGGCCCCTGCCTAGGGCCCATTTATCACTCACACCACTATCCTCCCTCTCTTGCCCTTAACCATGTTAATCCGCTTATGCACTCAGTGAAGGCGCACGCACGCACACACGCACGCACGCACGCACGCACGCACGCACGCACGCACGCGCGCGCGCGCGCGCGCGCACACGCACACGCACACACACACTGCACACTCTCAGAACCGAATCATATGGGCTCAGGGTTTGATTTGTAAACAAAACAGAGAGGGGGTTTGAGGGGCGCAAGCCCCTCCTATTCCCAGGTTTGTCTGTTTGTGTGAACACAAACACGATGATTAGATTGGCTGATCACCCCATAGCGATGATTTGATTGGCTGAGCAAAGTAGGCCTATACATATTGCGGATAAAAGGTGAGGGCAGAAAAGTGAAGATGACAAAAGTGAGGCTGAGCACGGAATGTGGTGTATTATGATGTATGATGATAAGAGCGCCCCTGAGGGGAGCTCACTTTCAAGTGCGATTTTTCATCTCCAAAAGGCTACTTTCGCAATATAGAAAATGTGTTATTTTTTGCCCAAAATAGGGACGCCGGGGTCAATGTGATTAACATACATTTTGTATTAGCCTATATCAAAAGCAGAGGCGTGGACCTCCCCCCGGATCTCACACACACACACACACACACACACACACACACACACACACACACACACACACACACACACACACACACACACACACACACACACACACACACACACACACACACACACACACACACACACACACACACACACACACACACACACACACACACACACACACACACACACACACACACACACACACACACACACACACACACACACACACACACACACACACACACACACACACACACACACACAGAGAGACAAACAGAACTAAGTCATACAGTATAATCTAGCAAGTCTGAGAAACATTTAGCATTTTGTTATGGGACTTTTCTTTTTTGTTTGTGCTGAGGGATTTGCCTTAATAACTGTAATTACAGACTGGGGACTGTGTGCTATTGTTGAGACAAAAAAAAGGAACATAACAAGGCCTGGTTTGGTTTTTGGTGATTGATTAAGAGTAATCTTAATGCCTGTGGTGTATGGTGAGAACTGGGGGCTGTACACAGGATTACTGTACCACGACAACCATAAACGACCTACATCATCATCATCATCATCATCATCATCATCATCATCATCATCTTCATCATCATCATAAGGGGAGGGCAGTGGTGGAAGAAGTACTTTTTCCTTTTCCTTTTGTAAGAGTAGCAATAACTCAATGTAGGTTTACAAATGCTCAAGTTATACGTACAAGTCCTGCATTCAAAATTTCACTTGAGTAAAAGCACAAACGTATTGGTATCAGCTATTTTCGCGGTAGAGGGAAAAAAAGGAACGGACCGAGTATAGAGCCCTATAGGACCTAGAGGGTCCTATAGGGCCTACTACATAGTAGGAGACCCCAGTCAACTGGGTTTACGTGGTTAAGTACTTGAGTAAATGTACTTGGCAAGGGAGTGGTTAAACAAGATGGCAAGCTGTGTGTAAAGGTGGGGTGGCGGGCAGTAGGGTAGGGCATCAGTGTTGCCAAGTCTGCGTATTGTAAACAACTTTGGCCTTGTTTTTCTGTGAAGTTGTTTGTAAATATTGGTTGCGGGGGGTGGGGGACTTGATGCATAATTGGGATTCCTTCCTAAATGTTGTTTTCATGTCAAGTACTTCCCAAATTAGTATGTAACAGTATTTGTCCACGGAATACAACATTTGTGTTGTTCAAATGCTGCAAACATATTCCACATACCGGTATTTAACTTTTGTGTTGTTGTAAATAGCAGATATACAACCTCACAACTCGTCGCTATCTTCAAATAGCCAATGTATAATTATGCAATAGGGTTATAGTGCATATAATTGTGTGTATAATAGTGGCCTACAGTCGCTTCTTCCGTGCTTGTTTTCATAGACCTTGTTGCTTATTTCTCTTCTGGCAACTCTGAAGTGCATTAGCGGCAGTCTGGATGTAAAGCGTGTCTTGTGGCAGACAAAGCCTGCAGTCATGCGAGGTGGAGGATGGTAATGTAAGCCTGGCTGGAGAGGAGAGGACAGGCTATAAATCTTCCTCCTCTCTTCTCCGCAGCCTCTTCTCCGCTCTCTCAGTGTCAGGGCGCCCCGTTCAGCCCCCCCAACCACACCCCCCCGGCGGCAAGCTTTCACACACTTAATTCATACTTAGACCCGCCGAAAATAACAGTCCATTTTTAGAATGAGAGTGACGCCACGTCTTTCTCTCAAAGACCTGTTATTTCCGTCACGCGACGGAGCATCAAATTAGGCTTTGCCCCTCATCGCTTATAGCACCCATCATCATTAACACATGCATTCTTCAAGGAAGATGGATGGATGATGCGTTTACCACAGGCCCATCTCTATAGACCGCAGACAGGCCTGAAAGTTATACACCCCAAAACACGCACCCACAATCACGAGCATTCCAAGTATGTGAGCCGAGCAGAGTGAATTCCAGCTCCGCTTGAGCCTAATTCATAAGCCTTATTGGTGTAGGGGTGGGGTCGCTCACCGAAAAAGAAATGATCTAGTCCGCGTTGTCAGCTTCTCGATCGGTTCTTTTTTGGGGAGAGGAAGCGACACCGTCATACAATGGAGGAATGACTCACCGATTATGCATCCATACCCCCCCAGTCCTCCGGAAGTGTTGAGAAGTGTCTGTCTCTCTGTTCTGGGCTCCGTTGGGCCCTTGTGGCTCTGAGTCACGGGGTCCCAGGGGCCCCCCTTCTTGTACAGCTGGCCCCCGTGAACAGCATTCCTCCCCGTGCTCACCTGCTAAACGTCTCTCTGCCATTCATCATGCTCGATAAGGGCGGTCATTACATTCAGCTTAAAGTAATGTGTCTTTTGATGAGATATATTTAGGATTTTTTTCCCTTTTTTTGGTCTATAGTCTGATTCCTGTACGGCCGCCAACGCTTGCCCCGTTTGATGTCGAGCCAGATTTCATGTGCGCCTTTGACAATATTCAGCTTGAATGTGTGTGTGTGTGTGTGTGTGTGTGTGTGTGTGTGTGTGTGTGTGTGTGTGTGTGTGTGTGTGTGTGTGTGTGTGTGTGTGTGTGTGTCTGTCAAAATTCCTCTATGATATGATGCGCAATTTGTGCGCTTGACATTTCTTTTGTTCCCCGCCATGCCAGTTTTTTCTGCAGAATATGTGAGCATGTGCGCGCCCGCGCGTTGTGTGTTGCGGTGCATGTTTTATGAGCCGACAAGAGGTCAAATGAGGCTCGTAAAAACAACACGCACCCAAGTCTTCCTTCCTTCCCATGTACATGTGGCAGCATAACAGCTGGCTTCATTAAGCTGTCTTCAACACAAGCTGCACACATGAATTTGTCTTTGGCCATCATGCACTCCGCCATGCTATATCTCCTCTATTTTCTGTCTCTGGTTGTTTTCTCCTCATGGTTGTTCTCTCTCCTCATTCAGTGCTTGTTCTCAGGGAGGGGGCAAGCTTTGCATGTGACCCGTCCCCTTCCGTTGAGCGCTGCTGTGGCTCTCTGGTGCTGTGATGTCATGTGGAGAGCCAGTGGGGGGTTCATGTGTGTCAGGGGGGCGTCGGGGGGGTTCGGTCGCATGGGAGGAAAAGGAGGAGTGATGCTCCATGTCTGGCTGATGATTGTCAAAGCCGAACTAAGCCCTGCTTTATGGAAAGAAGAGGTCACAGAGTCCACACTGTACTGTACGTCCAGGTACTTCAGAAGGGCTGCAGCCGTTAATCAAACTGATTACTAAAATCAGACCAGTCTGAAGTGAGTGGTGCAACAGCGCCCCCTGTTGGTACCCTAAACATACAGACAGACAGACGGACGGACGGACGGACGGACGGACATTGCTGGTTCTATAGGAGTGGTTGCACCACTCAAAAATTAAATGTAAAGATTAAACAATAAATGGACATTCCTTTTGTTTATTCCCAAAAGTAAAAATAAGCCATACGTACAAGTCAATCAGACAAATCATTTAGAGTTGATTACCGGTATTAAAAAAAGTAATATCATAGAATAATCTATAAGAAAGCTAGAAAGCCCTATAATTCAGCTGTTAAATGTGTTATTCCGTGCAGAGACGAGATAACCACAACCTAGATTTCATTATGGATATTTATACTGTCCATGCGTAGGGTGGATGAAATGTGTTGTTATTCCTCCACATGCTTTACGTCCAAATCATTCTGGCAAATGCAAATGTGGTACATTCCTGTCGTTTTCACTTAGCAGAGCTGTCTAATGCTGAGCACGAAGACTAGACTGACGTTTGGCAATGTGACTATTGGCAGTATATAACAGGAACGTGAGACGTGCTTGTTTTAAAATCAAATGGCGCCTGTTTTCTGACAACAGTCTTACTTTCCCATGGTGTTCAAGTCAGTGGTGGAAGAAGTATTCTTCCTTTTTTAACTTAAGAAAGTAGAAAACACAGTATGAAATAAATACTAGCTGTGGCCTGTGTTCAAAATTTTACTTGAGTTAATAAAGTACAAAAGTATTGGCACAAAAAAATATACTTACAGTACCAAAGCAAAAAGTGCAATTTTCTTTCTAAATGTATCAAACCTTTTAGAAAATAGCTGATCTACAAGCCCACATGCTTGTAGATTGGCTATTTTCTAAATCTGCAAAGTAACAAGTAACTACTGTAAAGCTGACATATGTGTGGAGTACAAAGTACAACATTCAAGCAAATGTACCTAAAAATTGTTCTTAATTGCAGTACTTGAGTAAAATGTACTTTTCACTGTGTTGGAGTTTGTCTGTATACTGTGTAACACTGAACCAGAGGCTAAGGTTGCATTCAGAGTTTGGTGGTGTCTGTTTAGTGTTCTGTTTAACAAAGCCATATCCGCTCGCTGCCAAACCCCTACTGCAAGCCTGACCGAGCTTGGACTTCAAAGCCCACATTTCCCTGTTAGATTTATCGTTCTGTAAGCCCACTTCCAAGAGTGCTGCCCTTGTTGTGTCCATGTTACTCTTACTGAGGGGATCGAGCTATGCACACACACACACCCACACACGCTCGTGCGTGCGTGCGTGCGCAGTGGGCAGATGCAATTGTGGTATGTAGACTAATTGTCGCTGCTGGGCAGAAACGTCATATCTCCATATTTCAATCTTTATCTTTATTTAACTTCCTATTATATATATAAGTGTGGTGCGTTGTGAGCTTGTAGATCAGCTATTTTCACTATTTTACATTATTATTTTATAGATAAATTGTAATAAAACATACATACATACAAGGACATACACGGTTTCCACCCCACAGCAACTCTATGTTTTGTGGAGGTTCAGCTTGTCACTGTGCTCCAGATGGACCAAAGTGTCCATGAGACCCCTCCTCCTGCTCATGGCTAGAGCCAGTGGGATTAGACATAACACAGTAATGGCACAGGGCAGGGGGCAGAGAGGTCTAAGATTAGAAGCATTATGGAAATATAGCCCTGCATGTGACAGTGACAGCCATGATCACAGATTAGCTCTGATGGGCGACCTCGTGTCAACTCCAAAAAGCAAGTCATCTTCTGCTATTAAGTTATGATCATCTACATAATCTTTACACATGGCTATCAGCTGTCTCCATCTGTTTAGCCTCTGCATGTGGATAACAAGACAAAGGGGTATTGTTTGATCATTGATCATTGATCCCTTCTTACAGTCCCCCAGCCTGTTTTTATTGTATTTGTTTTTTTCCACTGGTGTTATCATCCTGTTTCCCTCTTATGTTGTGGACTCGTTCTCGCTGCGGTTGGGCAGAAACCTTATTTCTCAATATTTCAACGTTTTATTCGTAAATCTGCTACTTTTGATACTTTTATGTGACGCTGTACTATGATCAAGTAGTGCATTAATTTACAAAAGAAAAAGTTAGAATATGGAGATAAGACGTTTCCACCCAACAGTGACGATATGTGTAAACACGGAACAATTGTCTCCTTTGTTTATATTGCTGTGTTTTATTTGACAGTAGCAGAGAGCGATGTTCCTACCAGCATGACACCATCCGTGGACATGCTCTTTGCTTTTGTTACTGTCCTTTTGGTTCCCTTGGAGATAACCAAAAAATAAGACGTCGTCATGACAACATTTTGACGTTGAGAGACCCCGAAGTGACCCTTTTTAAACAAGGAGATGCTGTGCGCATGTGGTGGGTGGGCTATGCGAGGATGTTTGGCTTGCTTGTGATGTGAAGGATTTATTTTGCTGTGGTGTGCGTGCGTGCGTGCGTGCGTGCGTGCGTGCGTGCGTGCGTGCGTGCGTGTTTGTGGTCGATAAGTGTACATACAACAAAGCGTGCTTGTACTGTACTTTTATTACAATAAATCTCAGGTCAAAATGTCCCCACAAGTATAGGCTAGCCGCTATAGTCTCCAGAAGTCCCTAACGTCCTAGTCCTCCTCACAAGTGAAATGGCTGTTTTGTGGTTACAAAAGATTTTTATGTCAATTTAAATTTTCAGTACAATGAGGAAAAGATTCAGGTCACACTGAAAGTAGTCCATGTACAAGCTCACATCGTATCGCAGGGCGATGCAATATGTGCTTGTAGGTTTGGCTATTATAGGTATACAGATCAGTTCAAATGGTCAGACATTGTAAAAATGGCATACAATTTACAATTTAGGCATTTGGCAGACACTCTTAATCCAGAGCGATTTACAGTAAGCAAGAACTAAAACCAGTCATCATGAATCATACGTAAGCTAAGAACCTAACAGTGGAAAATCTATAATGAAACTATACGTATATGCCTTTGCATACACCTGTAAGGTCGTGAGGCTAGGCCTAGGGCAAGTGCTACGGGCTAAGATGGAGTCTGAAGAGGTGGGTTTTCAGATTGAGAGTGAGTCTGCATTTCAAATTGCAATGGCCTTCATGGCATACTTAAAATCACATCCTAAAATGTTGATGTCCTCACAAGTATAGTAATACAAACGTGTGCATGTGCGACCCATAAGTGCATAAGTTAGGTCTGAGAGAGGGCTGCTGTCCGTCAGCTTTGTAATGAATGAGGAACATGAGGATATTGTAAAAAGCCTTCCTCTCATTAAACCTGTTTAACTGCCACGTGGGGGGGAGGGGAAGTGGGGGGTTCACAGAGCTTTCATGTCGTAATCACGATAGTTCGACTCCAAATAGGAATGACTATGAAACCACCGCGCTGCTTTCACAAGCTCTGGAGAATTTAAACAAAAGGCGCGGGTGATCTCACTGTCAGGACATTGTTTAATCCACGTGATGGATGCGTGTTTACCTTAGTGCATCTTTTAAGTCGCACTCACTCACGCGCACACACACACGCACACACACACACACACACACACACACACACGCACGCACACAGAGAGAGAGCTCCTGGTATGAAACCTTCCCAGCTACAAGAACCACAAATACTCTCACCTGTCTTGTCCCAGAGGTGGTATAGGCCCCCACACAGTCAAGAGTCTTCGCTGACACACAGAGATGAAAATAGCCCTGCGTTTAGGGCTCCCGGGGTGCAAGGGTTGAAACACTCCCCCCCCACCCCCACACACACACACACACACACACACACACACAAACACCCCCCGACCGCAGGGCGTCCTGTCGCGCTGGACATCATCCTTGTATACCCACTGAACCCTACCTCGATTACAGCACTCATATTTGAAAGTTGTGAGTGTATATGTGAAAGTTGTAACTGGACTATTTTATGCACAGCCCTAAGTGGCCAGCCCTAAGTGGCCTACAGTATTTACTGTTGCCTTCAATGCCTTGCACGTCTTATTGAAAGAGGGCCAATATGTATTATCGACTTGTCCTCTGCTATTGTCCCATGAGTAATGTCATTTGTTTTATTTGTTATATTGTAGCCCTGCCTGCACTCATCTTGCAGAGCTTTGACGGGTTACAAAGCAAACAAGTACATTTAGAATGAATGGTTCTTTGTCATTTCTGTGTCCCTTAACAGTCTGCCCTACAGTGCTACTCAGCCTTTGATGGCCAGCAGTCTGACTATGGCTTATACAGTAGTAGCACTGTAGCTGGTAGTTATTGTACTTTAGAGCCAAAAAGACATGCCTTGTTTTTGTGTGGAAGACTAGACTCCACAGAGCAATGCTAGAATAACATGTCGCCTGCCGCCGGTCAGCTAGTTAAAATGTTTGAACACACCCACGCATTGGCACACAGTCAGAGAGCAGGCCAGCTGATGTCCTGTCATTGTTTTACCTGCTGTGTCCTGCTGCCGTATATCCAGGCTTCAGGGTCGCGACAGATCGGACCTGTTGCTGTCATTTAGCTACGAGAGGCAACAGTCAAACACACAGACAGATCTAAGAGCAACTGGTGTCCAGAGTCCAGTCTGCAGACAGTTTGTTCTGTCTGTCTGTCTGTCTCTTTCTTTCTCAGTCTCTCTCTCTCCCTCTCTATCTGTCGCTCTTTCTCACTGCTTGTGAGGAATTTGGCAGCTCTCTCAGCTGTTCACTCCCTCTGTGCTCGTGTGTGTGTGTGTGCTGAGTGTTGTGTGCGCACTTGTGTGTGTGTGTGTGTGTGTGTGTGTGTGTGTGTGTGTGTGTGTGCACTTGCGTGCGTGTGTGTGCGTGTGACTCACAGTGGCTGAGCCATGGTGTGTGAGGGGGTCGGTGTCTCTGGCAGTGGCTTAGTGAGTGTTGTTCTGTCACTGGGACTGGAAGGCTGTGCGTAGCAGCGTATCACATATTCACACTTGGAGATATCAAGGAAATCCTTGGTGACATCATCATCCACTGCAGGTAAGATGCAGTTTAATGCTGTTGTTACCTCGCAGAGGTCCTCAAACGTTTTTAAAAAAAAATGTTTTTGAGAACTCATATAAGAGCGTTCAAATGGAACCAAATGGACCCTTATGGGTCCATTTGGTTCAATTTGCAGGCTCTCGGAGAATACAGACCTGTAAGGGTCCCCTCGTGGACCGCTGAGGGTCCCTGGGCCCCACTTTGAGAACAACCGCTGTTTCAATCTGGAGTCCCTATTTTGGATTTTGGACATTTTCAAAAATGTTCAAAATTGCAAAAAAAATAAATATATATATATGACTAGAGAAACAAATTGCATTTTGTTGCGATGTGAACTTGTAGATCAGCATTTTTTTTAATGGGGCTTTTAAGCTATTTTGTTGTTCTGTGTGTGAGAGAAATAGATGGTCACATAGGAGCCACATAGAGCCAACCTCGATTCTTTTGTAAAAGGAGATATTTGGTCTGCATAGTTGGTCATGTGGTTGAGATTTCATTTGTCGAGTCCGGTTGGGGATTATACGGGTCCGTGAGAAGAACCTCTCTCTCTCTCTCTGTGTGTGTGTGTGTGTGTGTGTGTGTGTGTGTGTGTGTGTGTGTGTGTGTGTGTGTGTGTGTGTGTGTGTGTGTGTGTGTGTGTGTGTGTGTGTGTGTGTGTGTGTGTGTGTGTGTGTGTGTGCGCGCACGTCACTTACAGGAGACAGAAGGACAGTTATTTCAATCAGTGAGATTCTGAAAGTGAGCGTGAACTGCCTACTGTAGTAAGCCTACTGTATGATGGTTTAATTATTAGTGGAGCAAATGTTGACAAATTTATGTTCTTAGTCTTGCTGTAGATGTCACATTATTGACAACAAAGAGAAAACTTGCTTGTACTTGTTTGTGAAGTATAAAGTATTGTGAAGTATTGTGTGCATGTGTGTGTCACACAAACAGTGTGTGCGTGTGTGTGTGTGTGTGTGTGTGTGTGTGTGCGTGCGACGTGCGTGCAATCATCCGTGAGTTCTGCTTTTATAGCTCAGCTGCTGTACATGTGTCTGTCACTATCTCTGTGGATTCTCCTTATATCTGTGCACACACACACACACACACACACACACACACACACACACACACACACACACACACACACACACACACACACACACACACACACACACACACACACACACACACACACTCTTCTGTCATGAGAGATTAGGGCCACGGAACCCCATAACTCCAACAGTGTACCTTTATGGGTCCTTTTGGTTCTATTCATACACTCTCAGTTACAAATATGTAAGGGTCCATTTGGTTCCTAACCATCAATTAACTATCTGCAATATTGCTGTGAACTTTGACCTGTGATCCTGAGCACTGATATGAGTGGCCACTCAACCATCAAATGGCTTCTTCTTCTTCTGTAGTGAGATGAATGGTTGCATTTGTCATCTTGCACCAAGAGCTGTCTGAACTTCACAATCACAATACTACACATTATTGGTCAAGCTAAGCCTGTAATGTGACTGGGACTGGGTGTTACGATTCGTTTTTACCATCAGAAACATGTTTTTAAAAAGGCTTACATGGGCCTGGGCCGTGGCTCAGCGGTCCAGGCACCTTGGCTGGTAATCCAGTCTAGCAGTGTGCCGCGGGTTCGACTCCCGATCCCGACGGCCTTTACTGCATGTCATCCCCCCATCTCTCTCCCCATTTCCTGTCAGCCTACTGTCTGTCCCTCCACAAAAAATATAAAATAAAGGCGAAAGCCACAAAAAAACATATATATAAAAAAAAAAGGCTTACATGTACCAGAAACATATATATTATGTAATATATATTACAGCGTGCACGCTTCCAGCCCTCAGAACTGTAACGGAACCCCTGTCTATTTTGCATTTGCATGAATTGAGAGACTTGACTGCGGTGGATAATAAAAACCAACATGGCTGGCCAAAGAGTCTGGACAATTTGACTTGAAGCTCCATTGTAGTTTATAATTAGGAATAAAAGAGATGCCGCTCATTTTGGTCCAGTTGCACTTTGGTTGACTTCTGCGGTCCACTCTGTAGCCCCAGAGAGAACACGCATGGCTGGCTGCACGGCCAGATGAAAAGTAACTCATACATTTACTAGGCTACTGTACTTAAATACAATTGAGGTATTGTTTACTTTAATATTTCCAGTTTGCAGTACTTTTACTTCTACTCCACTACACTTCAGAGGAAAATATTGTACTCCACTACAATTATTTGAAAACTTTAGTTATTAGTTACTTTGTAGATTTGAATTCTTATAACAAAACACCCACTTCAACCCTATAAACATTTCTGCCATTTGAAAATAGTAGATCTACAAGTTCACAATGTGTAAATATGTTTTTTTGTGGAAAAAGCTAAGAGACCCTTTGGCTGGACAGTTTGTATAGCAAAAGCTAAATAAGTTAAGAGACCCTTCGATTGTAGCGTTTGTAGCAAAAGCTTGTAAATATCTAACAACCACACCGAAGAAAACCCTTTACCTGTACTTTTGTGGAAAAAGCGGTCAAACTTTATACTTTCTTTTCCTGCATTGATCTCCTTTCCACCCTCGCCCTCTCTCCTTCCCTTTCTTTGTTTTTCTTGAAAAACAATGATATGATGGGAACTACAGTATGCACAAACATGAATTTCACCAACTTTTTTACCAGTATAACTGTGATGTGACAATACATTCTGATTCTGATGTGTCGCAATGCACAAAATCATGCCTCCGGTGGTCCGTGGTCCTCCCGTGATAGGGTTGCTTATTCGTGAGCTAATACTTCCAGTTAAGGCCCCCCCAATCGTAGCAGTCAATGTGTTAAGTACATTTTGATTTCAATACTTTTGTACTTTTACTCAAGTACATTTTGAATTCCGGACTTTTACTTGTAACAGAGTATTTTTTTTACACTACAGTATTGATAGTCAAGAATGTTTGTACTTTTCCACTAGTGGACATGTGGGAGACACACGCATGTCTCACGGCAAGCGGGCCTCCGGCATGCATTCCACACATCTCCTAAATGATGCTCCCACTAGCGGCTTCGGCTATCCTCTGCTGCTGTCACGCTTCTTGTATCGTCAAGGTCGTGTTCATGATTAAACCCTGCGTCTTCCTCTTCTTGTCTGCTGCTGGCCTCCACTCTTTTTTTGGGGTTTGTGGTGAAAACCGAGCCTCGTTTCATAAAAACTTTCCATCAACAGCAGCAAATAACAACAGGGTCATACGAGGAGACTGTGGCCCTCGGCACGCATGCCAGAGGCCAGGGCAGAATGCACTGCTTTGGTCTCGCCTGCACAGAACTCGTCTTGCTTCTTCTGTTTCTATGTGGTGCAGCGGGTTTTCTATTTGGTTTTGAATTATTATTAACCTCCCCCCTCTAACTGTAACTGTCCCAGTTACTCTTGGTTTACATTGAACTGTGAGTTACAGTAGAGTTGTGTGGGGCATTTGGGATGTTCAGTGGATCATCAAGGTAACATTTTCCCAACATCCAAACCCAAATCCATTTGATATCATCACATTCCCATTAAGTACCATGCCATGTTTATTACCAAGGATGGCAACGGACCAGTTGGGAGTTGGAGGGACTGCAGGTGGGTGTCATGCTAGGAGGAGAGGTGGGAGTTGGAGGGACTGCAGGTGGGTGTCATGCTAGTAGGAGAGGTGGGAGTAGGAGGGACTGCAGGTGGGTGTCATGCTATAGGAGAGGTGGGAGTAGGAGGGACTGCAGGTGGGTGTCATGCTATAGGAGAGGTGGGAGTTGGATGGACTGCAGGTGGGTGTCATGCTAGTAGGAGAGGTGGGAGTTGGAGGGACTGCATGTGGGTGTCATGCTAGTAGGAGAGGTGGGAGTTGGAGGGACTGCAGGTGGGTGTCATGCTAGTAGGAGAGGTGGGAGTTGGAGGGACTGCAGGTGGGTGTCATGCTATAGGAGAGGTGGGAGTAGGAGGGACTGCAGGTGGGTGTCATGCTAGTAGGAGAGGTGGGACTTGGAGGGACTGCAGGTGGGTGTCATGCTAGTAGGAGAGGTGGGAGTAGGAGGGACTGCAGGTGGGTGTCATGCTAGTAGGAGAGGTGGGACTTGGAGGGACTGCAGGTGGGTGTCATGCTAGTAGGAGAGGTGGGAGTTGGAGGGACTGCAGGTGGGTGTCATGCTAGTAGGAGAGGTGGGAGTTGGAGGGACTGCAGGTGGGTGTCATGCTAGTAGGAGAGGTGGGAGTAGGAGGGACTGCAGGTGGGTGTCATGCTAGTAGGAGAGGTGGGACTTGGAGGGACTGCAGGTGGGTGTCATGCTAGTAGGAGAGGTGGGAGTAGGAGGGACTGCAGGTGGGTGTCATGCTAGTAGGAGAGGTGGGACTTGGAGGGACTGCAGGTGGGTGTCATGCTAGTAGGAGAGGTGGGAGTTGGAGGGACTGCAGGTGGGGGTCATGCTAGTAGGAGAGGTTGGAGTTGGAGGGACTGCAGGTGGGTGTCATGCTAGTAGGAGAGGTTTAGTCACCAGAATAAAGGTGGGTTTATTTGTCATATGATGGTTTTGTACAATAGCAATAGCAGATCTACAGGCTCACAGCGCAACATACACTATCGTACGACAGAGGATAAATTAAGCATCAGGTAGGCAATGTTCAGGTATAACCAAACACCGGAGTTGCTCCTGGTTACACCTTCACCTATTGTGTCCATGCGCGCTAATGTGATTTTGTACCAGCATTGTGCTGCGGTATGCAGCGTGTGAGAGGAAAAGGGTGGCTGCAGAATGCATCCAGTTGTTAAGTGGAGGAAAGAAAATGCCCCCCTGTTTTTTCACCGAGGGCCATTCTCTCCCCATGTCTCTCTGCTAGACCACAAGTGACTCAGCCCTCTCTGGTCCCTAAACCCACCCCCCGTGCGCGCCCTTGCTGTTCTGCTCAAGCAGAAAAATGTGCGCTGTTTAGATGCTGTTAATGGTTGTTTAGAGCCCCTCATCATGTTCAGCACATTCCGCTGAAATAGAGAGGGGATTAAATAAACATTTACCAGACTTATGTCTGTTTTTAAATGAGTTGACTCGGTAATTATGCATAATGGACGATCATTAAGGTTGATTAATATGGGGTTTTATTGTTGTGCGTGTGGGGGGGGGGGGGGGGGGGGGGGGGTTATAGTTCATGCTTCTCCTCCCCTCGTTGTCAGTGGAACTGCAGTCCCTCGTCCTCCGGCTCTGGCTTTCATCAAACTGTGCCCAAACAAATTTACATTTCCATGGGCTTTAAATTCCATGCTGAGCCTTTAGAGAGGGCTTCAGTTTTGGACTCGGGTAAAAGGGCTGCCGGTTGGTTGGACCTGTGTGTTGCCATAACCAGAATGGAAACTTTGCTCGGAAAAACCCTGCTGTAAAATAAATAAATAAACTCAAACAGTCCTGCAGCTCGCAGAGATCCGTGCTGAAATGTTGAATTATATAAGGGGGCATTGTTGCTGTGTGTTTTAGGACCCATGTGGAGCTGTGCCGGAGATGTAGTTGATTTCCTCTGTTTATGGGGCCTCCAAGCCGGTTACTGCAGTGGTTGGGGGACCCCCAGGGGTCCTTAAGGGGGTTCCAGGGGTACCTCAGTGGTTGGGGGACCCCCAGGGGTCCTTAAGGGGGTTCCAGGGGTACCTCAGTGGTTGGGGGACCCCCAGGGGTCCTTAAGGGGGTTCCAGGGGTACCTCAGGTTACTGCAGTGGTTGGGGGACCCCCAGGGGTCCTTAAGGGGGTTCCAGGGGTACCTCAGTGGTTGGGGGACCCCCAGGGGTCCTTAAGGGGGTTCCAGGGGTACCTCAGTGGTTGGGGGACCCCCAGGGGTCCTTAAGGGGGTTCCAGGGGTACCTCAGGTTACTGCAGTGGTTGGGGGACCCCCAGGGGTCCTTAAGGGGGTTCCAGGGGTACCTCAGTGGTTGGGGGACCCCCAGGGGTCCTTAAGGGGGTTCCAGGGGTACCTCAGTGGTTGGGGGACCCCCAGGGGTCCTTAAGGGGGTTCCAGGGGTACCTCAGGTTACTGCAGTGGTTGGGGGACCCCCAGGGGTCCTTGAGGGGGTTCCAGGGGTACCTCAGCTAATTTATATTTTACTCTGAAATGTGTACACATATAACCAAATGGACCCTTACGGGTCCATGAAATTAGAAGGTTTGAGAACCACTGAGTTACTGGACATACCCCTACTCCCCCCTCCACACACACACACACACACACGCACGCACGCACGCACGCACGCACGCACACAAGTCACGATCAAAAATCTGTGTAGACAGACAGACAGACCCACGGTGCACTTGCCTCAATCAGGGCTCCCTGACTCACATAGCAGTATATGCATCAGAGCAACCGCAGCCAGGCTGTGCACATATTGGTATAATGATGTCATGTTTTACACTAAGCCTGTTGGTGTTATATTTAAAATGCTCCCCGGAACATATATCTAAATTATTTGACTCCAGCGGGGAGGGAGGGAGGGAGAGAGAGGTTTGTGTATTGTGGTCTGCTGTGTGGCATCATGCTTCAAACTGGCAGCATATGGTAATGGTACCCGTAGGCTGCAGTGATTGATACGGGGAGTGACTCAAAGCAAAGCCATGATGAGACGCTTGATTTCTGATTCCTAGCAGACACGGCAATAAGCCCACCAGCTTGTTTCCCTTTCTCCTGGCTGTCTGCCTGTAATCTGAGAAATGGATTTGCAAACCACACACAGACATTATTATTGCTTTGCTCAAACAACCAGAGGGTGATTCATACTCGGGTCCCGTCGGTGCCCGTGTCGCTCACAGCTTATAGACCTATTTCCACCAAAGTATATTAAAATAAAGCTTTCACGCTATATCAGTTCTCCAACGACATGGCCTGGCGCTGTATGTACTGTAGCAGAGTAGCAGAGTAGTGTTGCCTGAAGCCCAGCCAGGATATCTCCCTTGGCCAGAGGAAGGCAGGGATTCCCCTTTGGATGAGCGGCAGATGTTTGGTTTCCGACGGTTATTATGGACAGGCATAATAGAGGAGAGGATGGCCAGTTCTGTCCCAATGTGTGTGTGTGTGTGCGTGCGTGCGCGCAAGTGTGTGCGTGCGTGTGTGTGTTATCTGTGTGCTGAACAGATAGCCGCAGGCACGCTCAGAGTGTGTCTGATGACTCTCTGTCCCCCCAGCTGCCTCTAGGGCTGACATGCCACGCGGTGGATAAGCCCCCTCCGCGCTCGTGTCACGAAAAAGCCCCCCCCCCCCCCCCATTTGTCCCCTTAGGCCTGATTTGTTTCCTATCATTTAACACACCGGCGTCTGACTGCACAGCGAGAGCCGGCCAAGTTTCCGTTGTTTCACTGGGTCAGGCGATAAGCCGCAGGAATGGGCCCGCCTGGCTCTATTGTACTGGGAGGTCACAGAGGTGGCGACGACAGTGCTTTGGAGGCCAGAGAGAGAGAGAGCGAGAGAGAGTGACTAAATCTCCTCTGATCTCTGAGTCTCTCCACCTGTCACTGCTACTGATGCATTTCTCTACATGAACCAGCTGGTTAATGACGGGGCCTATTATAAATGCGTCCTGTCTGAGCTCGACTGACTCACTCACTTTCTCATTTCCCCGGCGATAATGTACTCTCTACGCTTCTTGCACAAGGTCCATTCATTCACTTTCTCTGTCTGCATCTCCTTGCCTTATCTCCCACGCCCCCCCCCACCACCACACACACACACACACACACACACACACACACACACACACACACACACACACACACACACACACACACACACACACACACACACACACACACACACACCAGGTGTAAATCCCGCAGAATGAAGGGTATGTCTGGGTATTCCAGGCTTGATGAATGGCTTCTGGTGCCCGCAAATTATCCCGCCGTTTCACACCGGAGCGGGTGAAATGGGGTGTAACGGCCACGTAGAGGAATGAGGGGAATTTCTTTTTACATAGCGCTCCATGATATCTGGAATGTCCTTATAGGTCGGACGTCTATAGCGGAACAGCTGTGCTGCCGACATGTTGGCGAATTCCTGCGCCTCCCCTTCTGCCAATGCAAAGGGTGAAAAGGTAAAGTGTGCGTCTGTGTGTGTGTGTCTGTGTGTCTGTGTGTCTGTGTGTGTGTGTGTGTGTGTGTGTGTGTGTGTGTGTGTGTGAGTGTGCGCGTGCGTGTGCATGTGCGTGTGCACGTGTGTGTGTCTGCGTGCGTGCGTGCGTGTGTGCGTGCGTGAGAAGTGGTAGCCTGATGTTAGGAACAGGGTCTGGTTTGATCAGGACTCTGTAAAGTTGAGATAAAATAGACAGACAGACAGACTCTTTCCCGGAGCTCCCTCCCATCCCTGCAGAACTCAATTATGAGGGACAAACACCACCCCAGCAGCAGACTGTTTGTGACTAGTGATTCTCAACCATTTTAATTCCAAAGAACCCCCTGTATGGGCCCTGTTTGATATGCACTCACGGACATGGACTCCCATTTGATACGATACTTTTCATCTCTGGGACCCTTCACCCCAGTATACAGGTACACTGTCAAATCGGTGCAGATTGTTCGACTCCCGATCCCGGCGGCCTTTGCCGCACGTAGGCTGCTGAGCCAGCATGACGGCGTGCTGCGGGTTGGACTCCCTGTCACGCTTCTTCCCCCCATCTCTCTCTCCATTTCCTGTCAGATTACTTTCATTCTATCAATAAAGGCAGAAAAAGCCAAAAAAATATCTAAAAAAAAAGAAAAGGAATGAGTTCTCACTCATTGCTGACTACCATCACAATATAACAGCGCTTTAACAAAATATAATAGTTTTAACCAAAAAATATCACTTACACTATACCTTTAATTTACAATCTGTCGTACGGCGGTGTCGCACGCTGAAAATAGCCAAACTGCGACAAACTGTGGCAAAGTACAAGCTCAAGAGCATCAAAGTATCAAAGTATAAATCAGCCCACAGACAGACAAACAGTACTGTAGGTGGTACCGGCCGACAGGCAAGGCCCACTGGCCCTGACTTCTCCTGCCTGCAAACACAGGCCTCTGACAGAGAAGAAGGAGGGGGTGAAGGGGAGGGGTGCGGTGGGAGGCCTATGTTCAAGGGCGTGTCTGCTTTTCCGTGACACCAGGTCATGTCAATGCCTCGGGCCCACTGAGGCTGAGCAGGTACGGAAACACACACACTCGGGCATGCCCTTTGTGTGTAGTGTGTGTGTGTGTTTGGGGGGGGGGGGTTATTCTCATTGAGTTGGATTGGCAGGCCTCCATCACATTCTTTGCAAAGGCCTGTTTAAGTTCAAGTATTTGTCAGGAAGAATAATGGGTGCTGTCTGTCAAACAGGGTTTTATTGAAGAGAACTATCAATCAGTTAACACAGCCTACTGTAAATCACTGCCCCAAACGCATGCTTATGCAGGGGTGGAAAGTAACTAAGTACATCTACAGTACCTAAGTAATAGGCTACTTAAGTAGACATTTGAGGTACTTTTACTCTACTGGAATATTGAAAAATAGAACAATTAACTTCTACTCCTCAACATCTTAGTGAAGAATACTACAGCGATTTCAAATGTGATGCCAATTCTTTTGTACTTTTACTCAAGTATCATTTTGAATACAGACTTCTTCCACCACAGAGCTTTTGGCAATGGGTAGAACTGTTGACATTTATAGGCTAGTGTACAACAATGATGCTCGCAGATATGGCACGGAGGCCAGCGTGTGTGCAGTTTATCGTTCCAAAGCAAACATTACACCGGATGATTTTACTAATTAGTTCCATCTGTATGATTTAAGGTGTCTTTCCTTTTCAGATTTATACTCTGATAGTATCTACAATATAAGGTTTGAGTAGTGGCAGCGCATTAACTCAGAGCAAGCTGATAAATCCAGCGCTTTGCATGAAATCTTCAGCTTGTTATTTACTGTATAATGTAAGTATTTCAGATCGGTAGAGAGTAGAGTAGAGAGACAGGAAACCAAGGGTATAAAGAGAGGATAAGAGAGAATACAGGCGTTGGATTTGAATCAGGTAAGAGAAGCTATTTATCAGTTTACATTTTATGATGTTCTAGTTTCATCGTCATTTTTGTGTTTCATCACTTTCGATTTCACGTTTATCCTGTGTCCTGTATGAGTTCTCTCTCCTGATCAAATTAATATCCCAACCTGAACATTTATATTCTGTTTAGTGTTCACTGAAGATGGGGAGACACACTACTCTATGGCAATGATTACTATAAGTCTGAGAATATAGAGCTATTTAACACAACAAAACAACAGAACAAAAACTATAATTAATTATAATAAGTGAACATTTCAGGGCCAGAGATATGATTTTATTTCTTACCAATATTCACCACCTTTCTTCACTTCAAGACAAAATGATTGGTTTTGCCCCCTTCACTGCCTGGTATGTCAAGGTGGTACTCAAGTAGGTCATTGAAGTTCAGAGTGAAGCTATGTCATTTATGTATATGAACATTTGACACCAGAAGGTGCTGCGGCTCAACTATTGACACATATAGGTTGTCTGGTTTGCACTGTAATTAACCACTTTCAAACTGGCATTCCTATCTTGGACTTTGAAACTAACAGAAATTCAAACGATCTATTTTCACCATTGTATGATGAAGTAATAGCGCTTAAATGGGATTGAAAACCTAGACCAGATTTTGTAGTTTGTTTTCCAATTCATATGTTAAAGTAGAGCAGATTTGACAGGCTAGTATGCGACAATAATATGGGTGTGTTAGATTTAGGTGTGTTACCGTGTGTACAGAGCTACAGGTGTCTTTTCAACCGATTTTGACCCAGAGACCATCATACTGACTAAGGGCAACCTGGTGACCAGGTGGGTCCATCATAGACCCACCTGACACAATAGTGGTGGGGGTTCATGCACCATTCCATGGGTATTAGAGAGAGAGAGAGAAAAAAAGGCCTACATGTTTCATTGCCACACAGTCATTGGGTCCCAAAATGACACAACACACGCAGCAGCAAAAAACAAGCTAAGGTTCCTACCTTGAGCCGTCTCCAGTCATCTCCATCCTCCATCTGCAGCTGTCACGTGTGCGGGGCAGGAGGGTAGGACCCAAGTGCAGACAGCAAGGCAGAGGCAGAAGATCTCAAATGCAACAGATTTATTTAACAAAGATTCAGGAACAGAACACACCGAGACTTACAATAATAATCGGACAAGGAACTGACAGAACAGGGGTTTATATAAAGGCAGTGGAAAACAGGACACAGGTGAACACAACTGACAATCAACACTAGGATAGGCTAACAGGCAAACACAACACAGGTGACTAGGGTTACACTAATACAGGGAGGTGAGACAAGGCAGGTGACAGCAAACAAGGCAGACAGGAAACACTAGGAACAAAACTACAAAATAAGAGTACACAAGAGTAGAGAAAACTCAAACTGGAACTAAGACACAAGGAAAACACAATACTTCAAAATCACAGGAACACAACAGAAAGGTAAAACAATAACTAAAACCTAAGAACTGGGTACACAAGAAACATAACACTGTCAAGGACCTACAGTCTGCACACAGCACTTCAAGCAGGTCTTTGTTCATTTCACCCTCCCACGCTCTCACACTTCACTCGCACACATGCACGGATGCATGCTCACGTTAATGCTTAGCATAACTCACCTGCAGAATAAAAACAAAAAACCAATATGAAGATGAATTAATTCTCTTTCAAACTGTCACAGTTGTGAGCACGAGCAGTTTTCACTTCCTGTTCATTTCACCCTCTCACAACGTTGAAGAGTGGGGACTGCAGGCGGACCCGTGGATTTATGACGAGGAAACCCTGTGCATCTGGGCTTTAACATTGAGCACTCGTTTGCACTTCTGCATTGTGTCCAAATCGAAAAAATTTGGAAGTAGACCGTTCTTCCAGGTGCTGCAAAACGCCACTGAGCAACTTCCATCGAAATGAGTAGCGGGAGGGGGGGGGGGGGGCTGTCGCTCCGGTTCGGTCTCTATCCTCACACCGACGCACACACGCACGCACACGCACGTTGATGCTTATAGGTAGCTAATAGGGGTGTAACGATATAGTAACTGCATCGAAAAATCTATTGAAATTTCAAGAATCGAAGTATATCGAAATGAAAACGGCAACATTGACTATGTATCGTATCGTTTTGCAATGCAAATAATCGGTATCGAATCGTTTTGCTATGTAAATAATCGATTGTATCAATACTACATTTTTGTGCCTGGTATTTAGCAATTTTTAGAAGAAAAAAGAAAAAGAGGGGTATGTCCATGTCCAAGTGACTGACGGCGGTCGGTGTGACTGTCACCCCAATGTGCAGGTGGTTCTGCGAGGGTCGCGAGCTGCACAACTCCCCGGACATCCAGATCTGCCGCGATGGTGACCTGCACACATTGGTGATCACAGAGGCTTTCGAGGACGACACGGGGCGCTACACGTGCGTGGCGTCCAACAGCCTGGGAGCCGACAACACCTCAGCCGAGGTGTACATCGAAGGTCAGAGCCAGCTGCCAGCGGCACACTGTGACTGCAGGACAGAGAGAGACACAGCTCAACACGCTGTTGGTGATGTTGTTAGTTATCTTGTTCAGGGTGTTATGTTCCCTTAGTTCATTTAGCCTATAATGTATGTTTTAATGTTTCCCACTTGGCAGCTAGTATGTTTACATTATGTAGGTACTATATAACCAACTAGCCTACTGTATAATCCGGTGTCTGCCCATAGATCTGAAGTCCCGTTAGTGATAACATAATGTGTCTCATGGAATGCGTACAGTAAAAGTACTGTAGGCTACATGAAAAAGCTACTAAATTACTAATACTTGTACTACTAGTAATACAAGTACTTGTAATTGGTTACTTTTACTCCTGGTTATAGCATGCCATAGCTGATTATGCAGCTTAGAATAATAATGACCACATTACTTCCACATACCATCATCAGTATTAGCACAGCTCTGTAATGTGTCATGTGCTGTATAGTGGTGAAGGTTGTGGTGAATGCCACAATGGAAACCTACATTTCTACATTTCTCTGTTTCCCAAATGCAGGAGCCTCATCGTCAGACTCAGAAGGGGACAGTTCCAAGTCCAGATCAGGAGCCATGCCTCAGTACGTGTTTGTGTGTGTGTGTGTGTGTGCATGTGTGCATGTGTGCGTGTGTGCGTGCGTGCGTGCGTGCATGTGTGCGTGCGTGCGCGTGCGTGCGTGGGCGTGCTCGGGCATCGATTTTTCGAACTGATCGATTTTTCAAATTGATTTAACATTTTTTATTTTATTTTTGAACAAAAGTTTGATCAAAACGTGGGACTCAAAACTGGAATTTGCATTGGAGCCACAAATGTGCCATGGGTCATGTTGTGTACGGGTGTACCCCTGACCCTCTGAACTCTAACCCCCTCGCAGAGCAAGTTAATTGGACCCTGTAGCAGCTAATCAGCCCCGCTGCATGGTTCCATTTAACTGCACCCTTAAACAGCCATTATCCTGGCCCCTGCAAACTACAATCTGTTGTTACCCTGACCCCTGCACACTGGCTACCAACTAGCTAATGAGCGGCCAACAGGGTTAATATGCTACAAAAATGACCCCCATGAATGTCCCCCCTACACCCACCTGCATACATTAAACTTTGTACCATACGCTCCTTTGGGCTTTCAATTCCTCTGCA